>NC_063210.1:13455763-13583263 GCF_017589495.1 Alosa alosa | reverse complement strand
AATGCGGCATGTAGTTCAATATTTTATTGACAGCCTCTCTCACAGAGTGTTGCTACAGAGACACCATGGATAATTATTTTGACCACAGACCCTTTCGTCTGTTTTTCCCACTCCTCCTCCCCCCTTCTGCTCCATCCTTTCCAGTTTTTTCAGCAAATTGCATCAGTATAAATTCCCCTCTCGAAAAGCAGTGGTGATGTGGTGGCAGTAACAGAGAAGGTTGACATTGTAGCAACCTCATGAGCTCTGTCACTGCAGGGATAACAAGGGTAATATGAGCAGACAGCGCCACTAGCTGGTGGATTGGTTAAGTTGCAATGTCATCAGGAGGGTGGAAATGTTCACCACAGGCCAAATAGGTAAAGGACACGGGTCTTTCATATAGTATGTTGGGCTATGTTGTTTGAGAGAGAATTTTACACCTTTGTGAGTAGATGCTATTTTGATTGATTTTCATGACAAAGTAGGCCTATATATTTCATCATTTAAAAATAAACTCCCAGGGTTCTGTGAATTTCTACAGGTCCACTGAAAGTTACAATATCTCAAGTGAGACCTTCCACAGGCCAGTTAGATAATGAAGCCATACAATGATTCGTTTATTGTAATTTTACAGGAGCATGTCTATAACTCCACATATCCAGAAATAATTTGTGCACATATTTAGTCCCTATTATTATTGACTGTTGTAATTGTTATTTACCTATGCTATGCATCCTTTGTCTATCTTTACATATGAATCCATATTAGCCTACCCAAGAAAATGCACTGTTCATTTAAATATAGAAAATTATCTCAGTTTCAGCCGCTGTCAATCACCATGTTCTGTAGCCTAACCACTACCATATGATCAGAGGCTCATTTTCCACGCAACTACAAGGCAGACAGCGTCCTCTACTGGCAAAAAAGGATACAATGTCATCTGATGCTAAACTCCCAACCAAGAGATGGCAGCGAACTTACCTCGCTCAAAATATTTCTTCCAACGTGTTGTCTTGGATTTCATCTGTCAGGTCATGTGGCGCATGAGTGTGTTTTCGGCATGCATTGCAGAGTGTGAATATAAATAGTTGCACACTGCTTGACATGTTCACTGGAACTTCAACGTGTTGAAGTTCAGCTATGAGGAGTGACTGTTGTGAAAAATAGATATTTAACGTAATATAATTTATATTCACTGTCTTTGGGTAGGGAATTAGGAGGCATCATGGTGAAGGAACAATTTAGAGAGACGGATGTGGCCAAAAAAATGTAAGTATCCAGGTTAGCCTAGCTGAAAGATTAGCCGGCCAGTGTTGTTGCCTGTCTTACTGGAACTAACTTAGCTTTCAGCTTCTGATCATCCAAAAGTCAGAATCTTTTACATTCTTGGCAGCATTAAACGTGACGTATTCCCAGACCCATTTCAAGGATTATTTTTTGTTTGCTTAAAGCATTTATCACTACTCAAAGCATTTACCACCCTGGCTAACTCTCAAGCTAGCACGTTGGACTGTAAACGTTATGTGATCCACAGTTAATCCATACATCTAATAAAACGTTCTGTTAAATTGTCCTGTAAAACACGAAACCGTGTTTAAAGCATCATGTTATTGTTAATCGCTCATTTGAAATGTGACAGCCCAACTAGGCACATCTCGGGTGATTAGAGATGTCCTGCTGGTCCATTTCTGTCTGAACTGAAGTGCTGTGCTGTTGATCTATGTTGGACGTTAACAAGTCTTCTTTCCCACTGTATACAGAAGCCACATCTGTTTTGGGATGAAATCTGCGGAACAGATGCGGCAGCAGGCTCATATTCAAGTGGTCAGCAAGAACTTGTACAGTCAGGACACCAGTCACACACCACTCGCCTATGGAGTCCTGGATCATCGCATGGTAACTGCCAAACCCTCTTGCCACATAAGCATTTGTTGGTGAATCTTTGCTTGCGTGTGCACATATTACAATTGATTGATTGGCAATTACGGAATATTTGTCTTGTCTTCATCTATTCCAGGGCACGAGTGAAAAGGACCGACCATGTGAAACGTGTGGAAAGAACTTGGCAGACTGTCTGGGTCACTACGGATACTTAGACCTGGAGCTACCCTGCTTTCATGTTGGATACTTCAAAGCCATCATAGGAATCTTGCAGGTCAGTTGTTTTGCTTTTTAATGTTCACTCTGGGAATCCGTATTGATTATTTGAAAGCTGTCATGGCAAGTTGGCAAAGACAAAGGCAGTACTAAGAATGCATTGATTTGGCACTATCCAAACATCCAAATTAGCACGATTGCATTAATATTTAGGGATTTGTTGTATACCGTAGTCACTAGTTTTTCACAATACAAATTGTTTTGTCTTCATGGTATAAAATCAAAACAATAAATCAATAAGCTGGGCTTCACAAAGTTATTTGTGAATATTAAACTGTATGAATATTCTGCACAACTTTAGCAAGGGTTTTGTCACAATTTAAGATCCAAACTGGTCTTTTGTTCACAGATGATCTGTAAAACGTGTTCCCATATCATGCTGTCCAAAGAGGAAAAGCTCCAGTTCATGGACAACCTCAGAAGGCCTGGTCTGGTCTACCTTCAGAAACGCGGCCTGAAGAAGAAAATCTCGGACAAGTGCAGGAAGAGGACGGTCTGTCTGAACTGCAATGCATTCAATGGTACTGCTATAGTTCTAAACACACCTGTGCAGAACAATTAACCCTTAAAGGAGTACCGTCACACCGGTGTGATGGGAATGTTGAGAAATGAACGTTCTAAAGAATATCTGGGTTCATTGAATTCAACATAGAATTTTAGAACCTTCAATTGTTGCGGAACTTAGAATGTTCAAAAACCTACACCTTTAAGGGTTAATGGGGGATTGTGGAGACTTCCCGTTTGGGACAACTCGGTGAAAACAAACGCATGGACAATTGATATGAATTCAAAAATGGCACAGAATACTCTTGCCATAGTTAGCTCATTAGTCCACAAGCCGGTATTTTGTAGGGACACTCACTCAATCCAGCTGTCATCAACTTCAGACTATAACACTTTTGCCGTTTTATCTAGCTCATCAGAATAGTTGTATGACATCTTCAGTGAACATATACAACTATGTGGTTTGGTTTTCATCAAGTGCAGCTCATAGTCAAGAGGGAATTAAGACACATTTTTATCCTCCATATGGTGAAGATGCCTTTCCCTTAACCTTGGCTCACCAATTTGACATCACAGTGGCATTTGCTCTGACTTATTTAATTTAGTGGAATCTGTACAAATTTACTCATACAGCCATGTAACATGTTAGATAAATGAAACTTTTCTTGAACATCCAGGTCTCGAGAGTGCGACCAATTTGGACCAAATCTGCTGTCTCTCCACGAACTAAGCGTTTGTTCTCCTTTGACTAGTGCTGCATGGTGCACTAATACTGCAAAAGTATCGCAATACCATGAAATTAGAGAACGTCACAATATTTTTAATAGTATCGATACTTTTAAGAATCACAGTCGGTGCTCCCCGTAGCCTATGTGTCTTTTCTCCTCACACACACACACAGATTTTAACCTGCAGCTGTCATGTGATGAGTAGCGAGACATGGCTGCTAGTTTAAGTGATTCAGTGAGGGTTGAGCAGAGTCTAGGATCGCCACTGATGATGAATGATCACACAATATTCAATATTACTGATGGGGTCAAGGTGGTGGGGGCCCCCAAATCAAATCAGTACTGTCATTCCCGGTACATGCTCTAACAACAGATCAGATACGGAAAGTATATGGAGAGCGAAAAAAAGGGTGACCTTGAAATTGTGGCGTTAAAGGTGGTGCGATGAAAAATTTGGGTGCACCTACATTTTGTGCTTGTGCACCTAAATAAAAACGTCAGGCGCACCAGTGCAAAAAGTTATTCTGGAGCCCTGACGTCTGTCCTGCCAGCCCAGCGTAAGCATAGACATCTTGTTTTTGGAATGAAATAAATAGCACTGTCTTAAAATCAGCAATGACCATTGTTGTTGGCCTCTCTTCTGTTCTGTTATCAATGCTTAACTCCCTTTTATTTGTGGTAGGTTCGGTGAAGAAGTGTGGTCTGCTGAAGATTCTTCATGAGAAATACAAGACCACTAAGAAGGTGGTGGACCCCATAGTATCAGAATTTCTGCAGTCCTTCGACATTGCCATCGAGCATAACAAGGAAGTGGAGGCTCTACTAACACGTGCTCAAGTGAGTATTCTGAGTAATGCATTTTGATCTCTTGTTTCTTTTTAAGCAGATTGGGGAACATTTTTGTTTAACTTGCAATGCATTAGAATAGTGAACTGGCTAGATTAAAGAGTATAAACACAAATGGCTGATGACAGGTTGATAACCTTTTCTTTTCTTGGCCCATGAAGTTGCCAGATAGGCATGATCTCAGACTTGTGCTGGCTAGCGTGGCATTCAGTGTGTTGGCAACTTGGCATAATGTGTTCAAGTATGAGCATTCTCGGGGGAACTACTGTATGCATGTAGCCTAAATAACTGGTCATGAGATTTTTGTAGTAAAGAATGACTTATGCCACATTTTTCTCTTGGCCTACATGTCCAGCATATGTTTGACGTGTTGCCATTCCGGTGTGTCTATTTGTTTTGGGTTGCAGGAGAACCTGAACCCACTGGTGGTCCAGAATCTGTTCCGGAGGATTCCGGCAGAGGACGTGCCGCTGCTGCTAATGAACCCAGAGTCGGGGAAGCCGGCCGACCTCATACTGACCCGGCTGCTGGTGCCGCCGCTCTGCATCCGGCCCTCGGTGGTCAGCGACCTCAAGTCTGGCACCAACGAGGACGACCTCACCATGAAGCTCACAGAGATTATCTTCCTCAACGACGTCATCAAGAAGGTACCCACTTTCCTTCTGACCTAAGGGTCTGTTGTAGATTGCAAGCGTGAGTTTTGCCCACTTTGTGTCCCCTTCAAAAGGGAGAATCATTTCGACTGTGCCCGAATGACCACAGTTTAAACCTTTACCTTAACTTACAGTATTTACCTCTTATTGATGTTTTGGGCTATAAGGCCTAGTTGTGATAAGTAGACACCAAAGAAATATTTTGCTCTATGTACTGCTACAGTAATTTCCGGTGTATTAGCTGCATTGTGTATAAGCCGCAGGACAGTGTTTTATGCAAGTTAAAAAAACGAAACCATATTAATACCATATTAACTGCCCCGTGTATTAACTTCATAGCTGAAGAAATTTAGCAAAATCAATGTATAAGCCACAGCTAATAGTTGGGAAATTACGGTATGTACTGTAGCTTTTGCATTTGGTGAAAAAATGAAGGTGAGGATTGTCAAACTTACTTTCCGTGACTTCTCTGTAACCCACTGTTACTTGGTGTATAATGTGCAGGTACTTGGTGCATTCTTGGTGCGCATTGCTTTAAGCCATGGTAGTGTGCGTTGTAGATTTGTGTACACCGCCCGCATACCCCCCAAATCCCTCACATTTAATTATATGGAGAAATGTCATTATTTACGTACTTTTAGTCACAAAACAATGCAAAGTTTTAATCATCAAACAGCCTTTGCTTAATGTGTCCTACCGTTTTTGCAACATAATAAGCTGTCATGAATCAGCCAACACTATCTGTCTTTATGCTGCTGCTGTCCTGATTTTTCTCTGTTATGGCTTGGAGTCGGATGAATATAATAATGGATGATGACTAATGAAACGCAGCATGTCTTTTGAAGAATGTCTGACGCAAATCTACAGCTTTCATTCCCATGGCCTTAGATGAAAAGTCAACCATTGTTATGTAACTGTAAATGGCTACAGTAATTTCCTATGTATTAGCCACACTGTGTATAAACTGCAGGAAAATGTTTTATGCAAGTAAAAAAAAAAAAAAATATTAACTGCCCCCGTTTATTAACCTCATAGCTGAAGGAATTTGGCAAAATCAATGTATAAACTGCAACTAATAGTTGGGAAATTACGGTAGTGAATATAGAACAGATGGAGAAGAGGACATCTAAAAGTTCTGTGTTATTTTGTGCAGCATCGCATGACTGGTGCGAAGACCCAGATGATCATGGAGGACTGGGACTTCCTCCAGCTGCAGTGTGCCCTGTACATCAACAGTGAGCTCTCGGGCATCCCCCTCAACATGGCACCCAAGAAGTGGACCAGGGGCTTCGTGCAAAGACTCAAGGGCAAACAAGGTCAGTGACAGCACATCGTCAAATACAGATGAGCACAATGAAAATGTTAACTTCATGAATAAATGTACTTCAACACGCTGACTGTCATTAAAGGTGCAATGTGGAGTTTAAAGTTTAAAACATGAAAAAAATAAAATGGCAACAAGATGTGACAACCGTTTTGAGTTGACATAATGCCAAAAGTGCCTGCGCTCTGTGCTGCCCATACAGTAGGTCCCTTTGAATACAAACTTACCATGCAACTTAGCATGCAAACCATACCATATGAGCTGCTGCATTAAATACCATGCAAATCGGTAAAAGAAGGCCATGTGTCTGCGTTCAAGACAACTCAGAGTTTGCAGAATTCCACAGAGCTCCTTGAAGTTGTTTGGGGGAAAACATGATTGAAGTGTGATCATTGGGTCAATGAGGCTACAATGGATTATTACAGTGGCAGTAGAGGCACAACAGCTAAGTGTCTATTGGAGTACTGAATCATGTGATGTTTATGGGTCTAATATTGCCAGTGACAGGGATTCAAGATCCATCCAGTTGGTTCATGGATAGACAAGTCTCCTCATCCTGTTGTAAATGTGAAGTGATGTGTGCTCTTGAAACGCTAAAGACTGTTTGTACCTGTGTGTGTGTGTGTGTGTGTGTGTTCATGCGTGTATTAGGGCGTTTCCGTGGAAACTTGTCAGGAAAGCGAGTGGATTTCTCCGGCAGAACAGTCATCTCTCCTGACCCCAACCTGCGGATTGATGAAGTGGCTGTTCCCATCCATGTCGCCAAGATTTTGACCTACCCAGAGAAGGTGAAAAATCTACCTGCCACAAAGACCATGTCACACAATTTTCAATGCCTAAAGCATTTAACACCCAACAGTATAATTATTTATCAATGCATCCAGCATCCAGTAATACTGTATAACCATGTACACTGGCCAAATAGCCAAATTTGATGGTATCCTTAACAGAAAAAAAGAGGTTCTTATAATGTTTCTCTGAAATACATTTTTTCTCTCTGAATTGCATTCGATGCCGTTATAAAATCCAGCACAAACCAGTGTTTCCTCTAGATTTTTTTTAGCAGTGGGGGCAGGCCGGTCCAAACACAACCACAGCCTTTATTTGGTGTAAATCATCTCTATTACTTTCTTTGGTTATAGTCTGTAATTCATTCACAATAAATGTAGGCTCAAGTTCACAACTTCATATTAAACTTTTTTGTACCGTCGCCACATATGCAAAATTACTATTATCCCATTTACTTTCGTTACTAACCTACCAGTCGATATTTTTTAAAACGTAATTACCTGCATCAAATCGCGATTGAGTGCGCATCTAATGTCTCTCGGCGGACTTCCACTCCTCCAAGTTTCACTTTCGCTGTCATTGCGAGCTAATATGCTACTATATGAGAAATACTTTGAAGTTACAGTACCTTTGAGTCGGATCAGCTCCAAAAATAATGGGTTTTCCTTAGCCTGTCCTATACCTTTCCACCAAGTTGTGTGAATATTGTACCGATAGTTTTTGCGATGTTGACAGACATAGACTACTTCACTGCAGTAGCCTATGGCGCAGTAAATGGAAGCTCTTGATACCGCATGCCACTAACGTCTATAAAAACAATATATTTATGGAATAAAACTAGACAGGTACCTCTGATTAGCATTGCTGTTTTGTTAAACTGTGATGCTATGAGCACCAGCCAGTGGTGGGCACTTATAGCCTACCATGCACCCAGACAATATTGTGCGCCTGCCCTAATTCTAAAGCAGTGGCCACCGCTACAAAATGAAGAGGAAACACTAGTAAGAAAGTTAATGTTTTTACAATAAACTACGCTACATCAACACATGTAGAGTGAAACTGGACGGGCCCTAATAACCTAACAAGTTCTACTTATTGTTAAATTGCAATGTGAGCGGCTCACAGTGGGGGAGGATACGTCGGCAGGATCATTTAAAACGCAACCGCAACAACATTGTGCTACGGCCCTGATTCTGATACCGTGGCAGCATTAATTTTGCCGTGGCGGGCTGCTATCCCAAAATCAACGTAAAGGAAACGTTGCAAACATACACCTTGAGTGCATTTCATTCTATATTACTGCGCTACCACAACTTGATGTTACTTGGCAACCATTCTGATAGAAGAAATAATATATTGTATATAATAAATATATTTCTTAGTAGAAATTCTGATAGAAGAAATATATATATATAATATATATAATGAATATATTTCTTGGTGCCAATAATTGTGAGCAATGTGTTTTCATTAAAAATATGTATTTATTTATTTATGAAAGATTCCTTTTTCTCAAAATAAATTTGCTTCCCTTCAAGGTCAGATTTTTCCAATTTTTTTTCATTGTGAGATTACAATAAATCACAAACAGATTATTTTTTATACCAGTTTTTAGTCAACTTTAGCAGAGGTGCCAATCATTCTGGAGGGTACTGTATGGAAGTCCTTTGAGACCTTTATGCAGTACATTTATGTGTTTTTTTCCTGTCTGCAAGCTATGCACAGACACTTTACAGCAGGACAGATGCATTAATCAGACATGGTTGTATTACTCTGCTCTTTAGTTGAGCCTGTAATGTTAAGGCATTAGTGATGATTAGAAGAACACATGCCCTGCAGGGCTGTTTGCTTCAATCCTCTAACCTTCCATTGAACCTTTAATGCTTGCACTCTCATCATTCTCAACATTGTCCATCCTAGGTGAACAAAGCCAACATTGAGCTGATGAGAAAGCTGGTGAAGAATGGACCAGAAGTGCACCCTGGGGCCAACTTCATCCAACAGAGACACAACCAGATGAAGAGGTAGATGAACAGGCCATGCTGTCAGTGTCACTTTCAGTATGGACCTTGGGCTCTTGAGTCCATTGGCCTTTCCCTGCTGAAAACGATCCCAAGGCTGTTCATCAGGCTTAAGCCTTCTGGTTCCATTAGGCGTTGTAATATCCTTTGATAGATATTTTATCACAGATAATCTATTTGATAGTCATTTTACACAGATACAACGCAACATTGTTTGGAACAAACCTGAGATGCCCACAGATAAGCTATACATAGGACATCAACTCTAGTAGCTTCTTAACAATGCCTAGCAAGTACATGTTAACAAAATCTTAGTTCTAAAATTTCCCTTGGGCTGAAAAAAGTATCTATCTCTAGCTCTATCTCTAGCCATAGAACCTATAAACAACCACTTTAAGACACTTTTCCATTGTGAGGTAAAGTTCTGGTGTCTGGAATTCAACTTGATGGTTGGTTGGGTTTCCGTTTTGGAGAATGTTTTTGGTTTCTTTTTAAGGGTTGCTTCAATATTAACACGATATTCTTTTGCTACGCTCTCCCCTCGCCAGGTTCTTGAGATACGGTAACCGTGAGAAGATGGCCCAGGAGCTGAAGTTTGGCGACGTGGTCGAGAGGCACATGATCGACGGTGACATTGTGCTCTTCAACCGACAGCCCTCTCTGCACAAGCTCAGCATCATGGCTCACATCGTGAGTGAACCCGGCTATGAGTCCTATCTCGGCACTGAATGTCAATGCTATTCGTCAAGGACATTGTTGCTCTAACTATAATTACTGAGCCATGCTTTGAAACCGGTCCCCCTTGAGCCTTTTCAAAAGACCCGTTGCCTACGTGTCTGGCCTTAGTTGTCTGTTCTCTGTCCGCTAGTAGACTCCCCTTTCTTAGAAACAGATACCGAAAATGTATTTCCCGTATAGCCGCCTCGGTCATGTTTTGTCTCTCACTTTCTGTCTGAACTTGTACCCCAGGCGTGCGTGAAGCCTCACAGGACGTTCCGCTTTAATGAGTGTGTGTGCACCCCCTACAACGCCGACTTTGACGGCGATGAGATGAACCTCCATCTTCCCCAGACGGAGGAGGCCAAGGCTGAGGCCCTGGTGCTCATGGGGGTGAGTTTCAGAACTGCGGTGTCGCGCCAGTGTCTGTTTACTCATCTAATTGCCTCTCCTGTGACAGTCTGATGCGTATGAGGACTTAGGCAGGATTTAGGCAGACTAAGTTTCTGCACCAACTTTGACATCCAACTTTGATTGGCCTAAACAGGCCTTGCTGACAAAATCAAAATGAATGCCTTATCCCATTGATGCATCACAAATCATATGATGACTATTAATACACCTAAAATTGCATATATTTCTTCAGTAGCACATAATGAATAAAACATTTTTGTCCGACAAATTTGAAAGGAAAACCACTTATAAAATGACTGATTTTGTTCACAGTAGTATGTAGTAGTCACAGCCAATTAGAGCCACAGTCAGACCTCACATTCAACAGTCTATCCCCCCTACTTTCCCTTTGCTCTCGCAGACAAAAGCCAACCTGGTCACACCAAGAAACGGGGAGCCGTTGATTGCAGCCATTCAGGACTTTCTAACAGGTAAACTTTGTTTCCGGCCAGCGGGTCATGACAGCCAATCACACAGACCTGCTTTTTGTCCTGGGGTTCGAGCGCCAGCACAGACAAAAATGAACACTCGCCACATGCAGTAATTCTTGATCTCAGCAGAGGCGTGGGTGAAACACAGTCAGTGCTTTTCTTCATTTTGTGCACTAGAGACTAGAGTGAGCCTGTGTGTGGTGGAAGTCCCATCTTGAATTTCCCCTTGGGGATCAATAAAGTATCTATCTATCTATCTATCAATTATTGCAGTAGTTTTCAATGCAATAAGTCTATTAGCTTAAACTTACTCAGGTGCAGTTACTATGAACTGAGCTGTCCCTTTAAATCGTAATAATGAAAGCAAATTCATATTTGCCCTATCAACACATTATCCAAAACTGAATGAATGAGAGCTAGAGCAGAGGAGCAGAGAAAACTGTTTCAGTTTCACACTCTGTCTACAGTTTACACAACGGTCATAGCATATCCTCACCACAGTTAAATATTCTTTATAAAAAGTACTCTGGACTTTGATTGGTAAGCGGAGGTGTGTTCATGTGGAAATGAGATTAATTCAGAGGAGACAAGAGGACAAGCCGGTTATTATGTTCAGTGTCGAGAGCAGCACACATTTTTTATATTTAGCCTCGAAATCTCAGACATTATTGAAAGAGATTTGAATACAGATGAGGTGACTGCAATTTATTCACCCGGAGCCAGTGATTATGTTCAGTGTCGAGAGCACCTCGCTTTTTTATATATTATCCTTGAATTATCTGAGATTTTTGACACAGATCTGAATATAAATTCCAACTTGTGTACATTTCTGCTCCGAATATAGAACAGGGTTTTTGTTGAATCCTTGAATGTCTTAACGTTGGTCAATGATTTCATCTTCATGATGGTTGGTATACATATATATATATATTTATATATATGGCCAAATTTTAGGGCGTGTCCAGTGCTCTTTTGCTAGTTTGAGGGCTGAAGAAGTGATCAGACGGCATGTTTCAAAAGGGCTGTTCTTACAGTTCTTTAAGCATGGCTGTGTTTTGGGCGTAACATCCATTAAACCAGTGTTTCTCAAAGTGTGGTCCGGGGACCACTGGTGGTCCGGCGAGCAGACGTGGTAAAATATAGGCTAGATGAGTTGTTTGCAATATTGAACCAACTTGAAATCAACTTGTATCCAAACAGTTCTGCAACACTGCCTATGTAAGCTATGCCAGTTTAAATCATATGCATTCTCTGACACAATAAGCTAGGTGCAAAGACACCAGTGCAAATAAGCAAGGTTATTCAGTGAGTAGGTCTATTGTGTAATATACTGTTGTAGGTCTACTTTTTTTTAAGATGGGTGGTCCTTGAGGCTTTTTTTTATTTGTTAAGTAGTCCTTGGTCTGAAAAAGTTTGAGAAACTGCATTAAACCAATAAGAGAGCCATCTCTCATTCCTATTAAAAGCCAGTAGTGTATGTACCATGGCGTTATGCTACCACAAGGACAACTAAACGCATCTCGCTTGCTTGCTTGACCATCTATGCAACAGCAGGATTCCACTAAAGCTTGCTTTGCTAAAGTAGACCTTCTTTATACTGAGTGGGGGAACTATTGTCTGTAATGAAACACCAATATTAAATCAACTTGTTCTTTATGTTCACTAATATATGCCTTTATATATTAGTGTCACTGGATATCCATCAATAACAAGCTGATCTATATATATATATATATATATATATATATATATATATATATATATATATATATATATATATATAGACAGACCATGGGCTTATCTTTTCACTTAGCATGTACTAAATATAACAGCATTGCCTGTTTTTCTTACATGATCATTTGTGAAATTCAAGCTTTTGTCAAAGTTTCTGTTCTTCGGTTTTGTTCCTGCTTCTGAGCAGTGATGAAGACGATTCATGAAACTGCATCAGTACTTTGACAAGCCCTTTGATTTGGTGTCGTATGAGGCCTGTCAGACAGTGTGACTGAGTTGTTTCCTATTTTTCTTGTTCCAAGTACTTCATACACAAACTCAAACAGACGTTGTTCCAAACTGAAATAGTCAATGCTTGAAATCCGACACAAACAACATATTGCATAATAATAAGTATTATAAATAATTGTATTGCTAAGCAGCACTACAGGGTTTTGAAACTTGAATAATAGGGGTCCTTGCTTTAACCTTTACCCAGTCTGTATCAGAGAAATACTGTGCTATTCCAACCCAACTTCACTGCCTTCCTATTGAGCATGTGTTTACTTTGTCCACCACAAAGGGGAGCACTGGAGCTTTGTTAGGCTTTTTCAGCTTGTCGTGGTTGGTATTCCCAGGAGAGTTTGTCCTCAGATGTTTTTCCTGAAGAATCCATCCCCCAGTTCTGTGGGTATTTATGAGGTGGTCTCTCGCATTCATGTCCTGGGAATAAGTCCAAGACCTCAGATATTATGCAGAACCACCTAAATAATTTGAAGTATACCTCAAGATCCAACCCCGAATTCAACTATTCAACCCATTATGGAGCAGATGCTAGTGGCTTAAAACGCTGATTCATTTTTCTGTGAATATTGAGTATAAGGTCTGACTCGGGCCTTTTTTCAAATATAGGAGACTAATGTCCTTAGCAGACATGGCACTCTCTTTATCAATAACACCTATCCCAGACAAAATCGAATAGGGTTTAAAGCCAGCATCACAAACACAGATAGACATACACACAGTTGGCATATACACAGACAAACTGACAGAAAGACAGATAATGGTTAAAGTCAGGAATAACTACCCTGATGTAGATCCATGTTGTTGAAATAGGGTTGAAATAGGATACTCCATGCATCATCCAGTTGAAACTGCAATATCAGGTGCTTCACAGCTGTGGGATGGCTGGCTGTTAAAATAAAGAAAACAGATTGCAGCACATCGATTAAACTTTCGGCCTTTACTTCAACTCTTCTGTGTCTGTGTCAGTCCCAAACTTCTTCGACTCTGATGAAGACACAGAAGTGTTGAAACATCAGTCGTTTGGTTTTTTTTGTTTGAACTATGTAAAGACTGCAAGTCTTTACATAGTTTTAGACATTTAAACATGTTTAAAGTAGCGTGTCTTTGTTTAAATAGCATGTCCGTGTTTGTTTGTCCCCACAGGAGCTTACTTGCTGACTCTGAAGGACACCTTCTTTGACCGGTCCAAAGCCTGCCAGATCGTGGCCTCCATCCTCGTTGGCAAAGATGAGAAGGTCAAAATATCCCTGCCTCGCCCTGCCATCATGAAGGTAGCCACTCAGGATTGGGCATTGATTTAGGACAATTTTTTCTGTCAGTTTAATACTGTTCCATTATTCTATGCACAATGAGTGTTATTCTGTACTTGGCTATTCAATTGCATACACTATTAAATTATAATGACTCAATTAGAACAGAACATGAGTTTATCTGTTTTTTTCTGATCTTAATGTGTTAGCGTTTGATCAGGACTGATCAATGTAATTGGTTGTGATGTAGACAGGAGCAGTGATGGCATTTAATTAGTTTTAATGTTGATAACTGTTGGATAATTACATTTAAATTTGTTGTAGAGTATTGATTGTCGTATTTGATAAGTTTGGTCTTGATCAGTGTTAAATTTCGGACTACATTACATCACATGGATTTGATCCATGTTTGTTTACATTTGTTTTCACATCCCATAATACCCTCTAAATTGCCATGTGATGTCTCCAGCCGATCAATCTGTGGACGGGGAAGCAGATCTTCAGCTTGATCCTGAAACCAAGTGCAACCTGTCCAGTCAAGGCCAACCTGCGCACCAAAGGCAAACAGTACAGCGGCAAAGGAGAAGACCTGTGCTCCAATGACTCTTGTAAGCCACGTACCGCAGAACACACCACTGAACACAACTCCAATGCACCATCCAAACATATAAGTCAAGAATGAGCTCTCATAATGTAAACCGCTGTGAGGGATACAGTATATGTGGGGGGTCATACATTTTTTACGACTGTTTGATATTAAATGGGTTCATATGAGTCCACTTCTGCTAGCTAACAGAACACCTTAGTGGAGTGAAGAGTTATTGACTATGTCTTCCTTTGGTGCCTAATTTCTGTACGTTCTCTCACTATTTCTGTCTCTCTGCATCTTTCTCCATCTCTTGTGTCCTCTGTCTCTCTCTTCCCTCTGTCTTCTGTCTTTCAATCTCTCCCTCTCTCTCTCTCTCTCTCTCTCTCTCCCTCTCTCTCTCTCTCCCTCCCTCCTTCCCTATCCCTCCATCAGTTGTGGTGATCCAGAACAGTGAGCTGATGTGTGGCAGCTTGGACAAAGGCACGCTGGGCTCCGGCTCCAAGAACAACATCTTCTACATCCTGCTACGCGACTGGGGCCAGATGGAGGCGGCCAACGCCATGTCCCGACTGGCCCGCCTCGCCCCCGTCTACCTGTGTGAGTGTCAGCGGGGGGGTGGGAGAGCAGCGGAGTGGAGGTGGTGTTGGTGGACAGTCTCAGGATTTGAGGCGATGGGCTGGTGTGTGGATTAGGGCTGGAAGACGAATCGATTTTTTTCAATCGAAATTTCAAGTTGAGGGCTAATGGCAAAGGCTGCAGTTAGTTGTGCTGGTCACGATTCTGATCAGTTGGGAGTATTTTGCTACTTCCTGAAGCAACACAAAACTTGTAAACTTGTATCTTTTTTAAAAAGCCCCGTAGGCAGCAATGCAATGAGTGTACAGCAAAATGTCATTCAGTAATATTTCTGAGTCAATTTTAAATGTATTATGTAGTGAATACTGAACAGAAGCTTGATTTTTAAAAAATGATATTTTAAGCCAAATCGCAATAACTGTCAGAAATATCGCAATTAGATATTTTCCCTGAATCATTCAGCCTTACTATGGATGCTAAGACATAAAGACATATCTACTAAGACTGGACATAGATGACTATGTTAATACTTTAAAACTTAAACAAAAAAAGAAAACACTGAATGTTTTTCTCCTGTTTGTTGCCACATAAAAACAATTATGGATTGATTAATTCGGGGCACAGAGATGAACATTTGTTGAACTAACAGTTAATTAATTATTAATAATAACTTTGTGTTCGTACCTTTTTCTCCCCAGCCAACAGGGGCTTCTCCATCGGCATAGGTGATGTGACTCCAGGTCAGGGGCTGCTGAATGCCAAGCAGGAACTACTGGACGCCGGCTACAAGAAGTGTAAGGAGTATATCGAGGCCCTGAACACCGGCAAGCTCCAGCCACAGCCAGGGTGCACACCTGAGGAAACGCTGGAGGTACAGTGGCGACATCACTCTATTACACATCCACACCACACTGCACCTCACCCACACCCACACCACACTACTTTACACCACACCACACCACACACCACCACACCACACCACACCCACACACACCACCACACCACATCCACACCACCACACCAAAACATACCCACACACCACCACATCCACATCCACACCACACCCCACCCACACCACACCATACCCCACCCACACCACACCATACCCCACCCACACTACACAACACCCACAACCACACTACCCCACCACACCCACACCACACCACCCCACCCCACCACACCACACCACACTACACCACACTACACCCACACTACACCACACCCACACCACACCACACTACAAGCAGCTTAATTGATGCAATCACAGCAAAGCAAAAAGAGCTGAAATGTTGTCTACAATCATGTTTTGTGAGAAAGTAATTGCAGACAAGGGCATATGTTCCATACATTAGCTTGATTAGCAAGACTAGCTTATTATAGGTTTTATACTGCTGACTGGGTTCTCCATCTTAGTGTCGTAATACACTTACTAAAAATGCTTTCTGTTTTGGCTGCTTGGATGTATTATCTGCCGAGTCCACAGTAGGGGTGGGAATTGCAGAGTAACTCACAAATCAAAACTGTCATGATACTATCATTACCATGTGCAAAGTATCACGATTCAGCAATTATGCAATGCTAGATACAGTGTGATATCTGTGTTTAATGAAGGAGGGTGAGAAAGAAAAAAAAGTTGGAATTATGTATTTAGTCACTACATTTTACAAGGGATTTGAAACCGTGTACCGTGAGTGTAAAGGGTAGAGAGTATAGAGCTTAGTGCCTTTTATTCCACTGCTTGGTTGAATTTCCCATTGTCCTGCGTAATTTAGAGCGTGTATTAACCGTATGTTATTTGCACACCTGAAGTAGATCCAATTTGTTGGCCGTATCACACTTTTTTATATTAATTTGCCGAACTTGTTAAGTTTAAATAAACTGTCACGTTGCATCCAAGCTGTACAATACAGACGTTCAGAACATAGCAACATTATAGCATATGACGGAGGTTGATTTTAGCTAGTTGGATGACATGTAGGCTAAGTAAAATAGCGATGTTTCAAAGCTAAGGTTAATCAGAATCCTGAGATATGCCTGTTTGACAACGGGAGAGATGGAACTAACGACTGGCCTTTGACCATAGAACTAGTAACGGCAGTTTGTCCTGCAAGTTGAGAAATTAGTTGATATGTGGCGGAAATATAGAAAATAGTATGGAAAATAGAAAAAAATAGAAAAAAACAAGACAGTTTTAGAGAGCAACAGTGGAATTAGCGGGATAATGGACTTCACGCCGTTCGACTATACAAAGTTAATACACTTTTCTTTTTCCTCCGCTTCGCATCGGGCCGTTTTACCATCTAGAACGTGTATTAACTTTGTATAGTATAACGGCGTGTCGTCCATTATCCCTTACATATGTCACTCAAGAAATAACATGGCAGTTACTTTTTGAAATTCATATCTTATTGTTAGGAATGAAGTAGTGACTCTGGTAGGGTACATTGGTGGATGAGTCCATTTAGAATATTAATTGTGTTATTGAATATTTTTGTAAAAAATCATATTTGTTGGCAGTGTGTCGATAGCTTATCACACAAAGTTTTGTCCCGCCTCATCTCCACAGTCACTGCAATCATTTTTATGGAAATGGAGTTGTTCCAGTGGAATCATATTTGAGGGAGAGGGCCAATGAGCTGCACTCCAAATTCTGCAGAAAAATAACTGGAGCTGGCGCCACTAACGGGAGATCAAGGGTGGTTACTAATAGACAGTTAATGGTTCAAATGAGGGCATGTGATGTTTTTTCCTTATTCTGTCACTTTATCCATATACCCGTATTTTCCGGACTATAAATCGCACCGGAGTATAAGTCGCACCAGTCAAAAAATGTGTCATGAAGAGGGGGAAAAAAAAATATATATATGTGTGTGTGTGTGTGTATATATATATATATATATATATGTTGCACCTGAGTCGCAGGACCAGCCAAACTATGAAAAAAAGTGTGACTTATAGTCCGGAAAATACGGTAACTGCTGATCAAGTTGAGATGAAGTCTCTCTTTGAGCACCTTATAGAAGTTCAGATGAAAGCTTTGATATTGTGACTTGTGCCTCAAGTGAGGAGACTGCAAAGCTCCACTGAGTCTTTGTGTCAAAGACAATGTAGCGAGTCAGGGTCTGGCTTTGGCTATGATAGTGAAAACCAGGTGTCAAAATCATGTCTAAAGTTTTTGCTGAGTAAGTGTTTATTGATATTTGTGACATATGTACTGTATGTATGTTTGTGTGTGCGTGACCTTGTTGTTGTTTGTGTTTATGGCAGGCCCTGATTCTGAGAGAGCTGTCCGTCATCAGAGATCACGCTGGTAGCGCCTGTCTCAGAGAGCTGGACAAAAGCAACAGTCCTCTCATCATGGCCCTGTGCGGCTCCAAAGGTAAATACACAGACACACACAAATCTACACACATGCATGCATGCACACATACACCTGTGGTGCTCTCTCTCTCTCTCTCTCTCTCTCTCTCTCTCTCTCTCTCTCTCTCTCTCTCTCTCTCTCCCTCTCTCTCTCTCTTTCTCTTGTGATCCGCAACCTGCATGGCGGTTAAACACACCAAGACACATACCCTGTAATGATCACAAGCACCCCAATTCACCCAGTTGTTGTGAAGTATATCCACTCCTGTGGCATACAAGCGTGAAGTGAGAACCTTGGCACACAGGTTTTTTTTTTTTTTTTTTTTAAACCTCATTTAAAAAAAGTCTTGTTCTGTTTGCCGTTTTGCCATCTCCATGACAAGTCATATGCCACCAAAGCCCACTGAAATATCACAGGGACCTTCATATATTGTCACACATGCTGGCTCAAGCATGTGAAACATAAAGGGAGGTCCACGCAAGAGTAACAATAAAGTATATTTATTAAATATAAGATTTATTAAAAATAAGAGAAGTCAGTGTGTGGACGCTAAAAACTAAAATGTAGTGCATAGTGTCTAGGGGTATGAGTACAAGTGTTCGACAACATAACATAAGCACTACAACGACGGCCGAGAGGAGAGGGAGCCCGTCTGCATCCTGAGAGCGGGCCGTTTTAACGTCTGGCTCATTAGGACCAATCGACAGCACACCTGTGCACACCTGCACGGCTACAGCCCCCTGCTGGAAGATGGAAATATTTACAGAACAGGGGCGGGGTTTGGTGCAGGTCTGACAGGGTCCTGACACCTCCCCTTAAAACAGACGACCCACCTTGGTGGGACGTCTGCACCAAGAGCAAACATAATCAAACACCAAACATTTTAAGCTATGAAATATTTAAAAACATAAGGGCATAGACAACAATAGAAACCAAACACCATCAACACCCATAACCCAACCAGACTTAAGCAACCCATCCATCACTAGTCTGTAACATCCCACTACCCTCTAGACTCCCCCAAACCTACATGTCCCAGCACACCCAGCAATCTCCCGGCGCCTGGAAAAAGCAGATCTAAGGATAGAGGAGACAGGTGAGACACAAGGACAGATGAGACCGAACAAGACATGACAATCACTCAGTCATATATATGTATGTGTGTATATATATATATATATATATATATATATATATATATATATACACACACACACACACACACATACATACATACATACATACATATATATATATATATATACACACACACACACACACACACATACATACATACATATACATATATATATATACACACACACACACACACACACACACACACACACACACACATACACACACAATATAATATACATATATATATATTTTTTTTTATATATATATATTTTTTTTTCCCCCTCTTCATGACACATTTTTTGACTGGTGCGATTTATAGTCCGGAAAATACGGGTATATGGATAAAGTGACAGAATAAGGAAAAAACATCACATGCCCTCATTTGAACCATTAACTGTCTATTAGTAACCACCCTTGATCTCCCGTTAGTGGCGCCAGCTCCAGTTATTTTTCTGCAGAATTTGGAGTGCAGCTCATTGGCCCTCTCCCTCAAATATGATTCCACTGGAACAACTCCATTTCCATAAAAATGATTGCAGTGACTAAGGATAGAGGAGACAGGTGAGACACAGATCTAAGGATAGAGGAGACAGGTGAGACACAAGGACAGATGAGACAGAACAAGACATGACAATCACTCAGTCATCCTCATCCAAGGCATGGGACAGGGCATCAGCTATGACATTATCCGTACCACGGATGTGACGAATGTCTAAATTATAAGGCTGCAAAAACAGTGGCCAGCGCATCAGCCGCTGGTTGGGGTTCTGAAGTGTGTGCAAAAATGTAAGAAGATTGTGGTCCGAGTACACAATCACCGGCTGTGCACCACTTTACACATAGACATCAAAATGTTGTAACGCCCACACCAAGGCGAGGGCCTCCTTTTCAATAGTCGAATAATTGAACTGATGCTTATTAAACTTACGTGAGAAGTAGCATACGGGTCTATCTATGCTAGCATCATCCGTTTGCAAAAGCACAGCCCCTGCACCTACCTGGCTTGCATCCACTTGAATCTTAAATGGTCTGTCTGACCGAGGACTAGCCAGGACAGGTGCTGAGCTTAACAGCTGCTTAACATTCTCAAAAGCATCTTGACACTCTGACGACCAAACAAATTTCACCCCTCCCTTTAGGAGGTCTGTGAGTGGTGACACAACAGTGGAGAAGTTGGAACAGAAACTCCGATAATATCCTACCATCCCCAGAAAACGCATTAACTCCCGCTTAGTAGTAGGAGGAGGGAAACGGTCAATGGCCAGCACCTTAGCCCTGACAGGGCATACCTGACCTTGACCCACAACTTTCCCCAAGTAGACTATGGTAGCACGAGCAAATTCGCATTTGGCCAGATATACTGTCAACTTTGTCTCAACCAGCCTCTCAAAAAGCGCACGGATACACGACAGGTGTGACTCCCAGGTGTCACTAAAAGCCACCACATCGTCTAGGTACACCGCACACCCTTTGAGACCAGATATAACATGGTTCATTAAACGCTGGAACGTTGAGGGCGCGTTGCGTAGGCCAAAACTCATAACAGTATATGAATAAAGACCTGACGGCGTCACAAATGCTGATACTTCCTGTGCTCGTGGCGTCAACGCCACCTGATAGTATCCTTTCAATAGGTCAAACTAACTGACGAAGCGTGCAGAGCCTACTTGGTCTATACAATCATCCATTCTGGGGAGTGGGAATGAATCTGGCTTTGTAACTTTATTGACCTTACGGTAATCAGTACAAAGGCGATAGGTATTATCTGGCTTACCCACCAGTAAACAGGGAGACACATTATGTGCAAAAACAAGACTGTTTGGACTGAACCCTGTGCTGTCCTGTACAACTTCCCGTGCTGCCAACAACAGCCACGGAAGCCCATCCTCCCAGTCCCGATTAAAGTCTCTTCTGCGTGCTTATTGTGTGGAGTTAAGAGTAGAGTGAAAACGCTCCAGAGTGCCTTGACTCTGTGCGTTGTATGCGCTACTTAATTGTTGTTTAATGCGTAGCTGAGTCAACACTTCCTTAAACATCTTCGACGTGAAATTGCTACCACGATCACTTTGTATGACTTTGGGGATACCAAAAATAGAAATAAATTGAGACAGCGCTTTTACTACGGGCTTGGTCTTGATGCTGCGCAATGGGTAAGTGGCCGGATACCTTGTAGTCTGGCACATAACAGTCAATAAATACGCACACCCTGATTTTGCACGAGGCAGTGGACCAACGCAATCAATGAGAAGATGTTCAAACGGCTGTCCTACTGCTGAAATTGGGCATAACGGCGCAGGTTTGATTGACTGATTGGGTTTACCCATAATCTGACAGACATGGCAGGTTTTCGCCAAACTTAGCCACATCACGCTTCACTTTCGCCAATAAAATGCTGTAAACAGCCGACGGTGCGCTTTATGGACACCAAAGTGCCCGGAAACCCCACCATGGGCAGTCTGCAAAACTAAATCCGCGATATTCCCTCGGCATAACCACTTGCAACACCGGTTCTTGAACGTCATGATCAGATCCACAGTAAAATAACCACTCATCGCGCTCCTCATATCACCCTCAGACAATGCTGCATTAAGTAGCTCAGTTAACTCTTGATCATTTCTTTGTGCCGCAATTAAATCAACACGAGACAGAGAGGACGGTAACACAGGTAAAATTGGACAAACACGGTCATTATTGTCAGACTGATCTTCCTCTTGTGCGCGACTCATGGCCCGAGTCACCGCACAAGCCGTAAAAACATCTGGGAACTCATTGGCACATACATCAGACTCAACTGGCAAAACGGGCCCAATTTTCACCACAGGAGGTGGTGGCACACCTGGCCAAACACATCCACCAGCTATATTGTTCCCAATTATCACATCCACCTTTGGCACAGGCAATGAGGGACGAACAGCCATGACAAACTCTCCTTGCACCAAATCAGAATTCAACTCCACCCGATGGAGAGGAACGGAGATGGTCTGCATCCCAATCCCACGGATCAGGACGCAGCTCCCAGTCTCGGACTCTTGATTAAATGGCAAGACTGACTACGATAAAGCTCTCACTTGCTCCTGTGTCGCGCAATACTCTTACGGGCACTTTAACAGAACTACCGACCAAGGACACATAGCCCCTTGTAATAAATGGACCATAGCTCTCACTAGTACATTCATCAGAACCATTTCGTCCTTGCTGCGACTCCTCCTTGGAAGGACGAGCGCTCTCACCACTCAACCCCTCCGTAGAGTTATCACAAGTCGGAGTCCTCACCGTAGAGGAGACAGTCCGGCCAGACCAGGCCACCAAACCCACCCCGGCCTTTTCCGAAATAGACTTGGAGGAATTCCGGTTTCGTTGTCGGTCATGCAATAAGGGACACTCTTTCTTCCAATGACCCTTACCCATGCAATAATGGCAATTTCCCTCATCAGATTTATTTCGTGCTCCATAGGTGCTCTAGGGCCACTAGTAAAACGTCTGGGGCGAAAATCATCACGGCTAAAACTATGGGGGGCTTGATCTCTTGGCTTATTTTTGTGAGTCAGTACAAATTGATCTGCGAGGACTGCAGCTTCTGCCGCGGTTTTGACTTTATGTTCCCTTATATAAGTTGCAAGTCGGTCTGGAATAATATTCTTAAATTTTTCCAACACGACCAAATCGACTAGACCCTCATATGTTTTAACCCCTTCGGCCACGCACCAACGCAAGAACACCCCATTTAACTCACGAGCCAGTTCAGCGCGGTTTGCTTCATCACCTTTTCCTCCAATTCCTAAAACGTTGCCTGTATGCCTCCGGAATGAGCTCGTAAGCCTTCAGAATAGCGTCTTTTACCGCTTTATAACTTTTACGCTCCTCTGCGCTAAGGGCGACAAAAGCATCCTGGGCCCGACCTGTAACCACTGCCTGCAATAACAACGTACAATCATCATCTTTCCAACCACGATCATTCGCTATATTTTCAAACAATGAAAAGAAGACATCGGGGTCACGTTCATTAAATTTAGGCAGAAATCGGATCATATTTGACAGGTTTAACTCTGGATTTGGCTGAGGTGCAGGCCCAAACCTATCAGGGCCACCACCTGGAATTTTTCCCTCTTCAATAAGCCTAAGCCGCTCTCGCTCGAGCTCATTTTCTCTCTCGATCTGTCGCTCACGCACTTTCAACCTTTCGTATTCAAGTAATCTTTCCTGTTCCCTTTCTGCCGCTGCCAATTTTAGTTCTTTTTCTTTCGCTTCAGCTCCCCATTTATCACGCTGAATTTGTAACTCCAGTATAACCTTTTGCTCCTCAAACGTCAAATGACCACCTCTAGGGGTAGATGTATCTGTTGGAGCAATTGGATCTGGTTCTACATTTAAAGAAAGAACATCCATTTCTACCAATCTTTCCGCAACCAATCGTTTTATTTCTTTCTTATTAGCCGATTTCGGAAGGTTTAAATTAAATCGGTAATGCTGGGCGACTTGTCGCAGTTGTTCTTTCGTAAGACTATTCAAACCCTCTTCCGATGGCAAAGAAAAAAAGTCACTGAGATTTTCCATGTAAACTTTAGACCAACTGGTAATTCAACAAAACTTCACAGAACAAACAGGTGCCAAATGAATCTACGTTGTCTACTTCAACGAATGCCTCTCACATTCAAAAGCCCTTAAAACCCACCAAATCATGCACGTCTTTTATTCAGTGAAACCAAGCGTCAGAGAACACCGGGGAAATAACCTGGCCACTAACAGGAGCTGCCCCAGCATCTAACTACACGCACACACCCTGAATATTTCCATAGCCTATGTCTTCAGCGTGCCCTCTTGCGATTAGACTGCTAGCCAGTCTCCCCACGTTCGACATGCCAACTTAAACTAAACAATTTACAACAAAACAAAAAACTTTTAGGCGGTCTCACCTAACACCAGGGGTTTACGTAGCTCCAATTTACCCTAATTTGGTCTACACCAGGCCTCAAACGCCAAGCCACACATGAAGAAGCTGCATGCAAAAGGTAATCCTGCATCTATGCACAGGACGCCGTGGAACTCCCTCTCACCGTCACAGCAAACCGGAAACCGCAAATCAATTAACCAAAGTAATTAAGCAAACACTACCAAATAGCAACCAAATCCAAATTGATTCCGGACGAGATCCCCCACGTCACACATGCTGGCTCAAGCATGTGAAACATAAAGGGAGGTCCACGCAAGAGTAACAATAAAGTATATTTATTAAATAATTATAGAGAAGTCAGTATGTGGAAGCTAAAAACTAAAATGTAGTGCATGGTGTCTAGGGGTATGAGTACAAGTGTTCGACAACATAACATAAGCACTATAACGACGGCCGAGAGGAGAGGGAGCCCGTCTGCATCCTGAGAGCGGGCCGTTTTAACGTCTGGCTCATTAGGACCAATCGACAGCACACCTGTGCACACCTGCACGGCTACAGCCAGGTGTGCTGGAAGATGGAAATATTTACAGAACAGGGGCGGGGTTTGGTGCAGGTCTGACAGGGTCCTGACAACATTATATGAGTAAGTAGGTAGGTCAGCAGTCTTTCCTGACTCAGAGGGTTGGTGATCGTGCCTTTGCATGTATTAAACAGAATATTAGAGTCTATGCTGTGTATTGGAGAGGTAGCTGACCTTTTCTTTCTAACTTTTTTTTTTCTGTCTGGTCAGGGTCTTTCATCAATATCTCTCAGATGATCGCCTGTGTCGGTCAGCAAGCCATCAGTGGCTCCCGTGTGCCTGATGGCTTCGAGAACCGCTCGTTGCCTCACTTTGACAAGCACTCAAAGGTAAACACCAAACACACACATACACACATACATACATACATAATACAATACACACACACACACACACACACACACACACACACACACACACACACACTCATCATTTTATGGCCACTCACTGCTATTGCACTCAACTCTCAAAGCAGGTGCACTCAACTCTCAAAAACACAACGACTTTGGGTGCGAGACTTTTTCTCATAATGCTTTTTATTGGACCATGTCCGTTAACACACACGTTTCAGCCTAAGACGTCATCAGTGCGTAGTGAACACCCAAAGGAAGCACTGCCTGCTATTGGATATTTGTGAATTGGTGAATATCTTTGTGATCTTTCAAAAGCAACTTTGTGTGATTTTACACAAAACACAAAAATATGTCACTGCCACTGGCATATTCAGTGTTGATGCTGTATACTCTAAATAGATTAATAGGTGAACCAGTGGCTTGTTATGTTTATTACTATTGCTTGAAATATGGCTCGAATGCCACATTATGTCTTCACCAGGAAGATGACGTAATGCCTCTGTAATTGGGCAAAAGCGACAACGTACCAGTTCCCTTGTCTATTTTCTTCTAGTCTTCTAGTCATATTATCACTGTCAAAGAGGATCATTGCATGTTCATTCATTTCCTTGACGCAGATTTAGACCTTAGCATTGAGAGCATAGAGTTTGGGATGTGACCTAATTCCATGCAGGAAGTAGGGCAGTGAAAGACTGACCCATTTCTCTGGTCACGTCAGTGAGTGAGACCACTTCAGTGGAGGTTAATGGGTTCCACAAGGCTCTCTGATTATGCTCTTCTCACTGACTCCTCAGTCAATAAGTGGGCTGGTTGTGGCTAATGACCATGTCATGGATGATACTTGGATGTGAATGGAGCAAGAATCGACTCCTATCCAGCTACTCGGACTTCCCTTCAGAACAAATAATGTCATTACAGCACTGAGCCATGAATCGGTCACAGCAAGGTCTAATTTGTATTAACTGGATATCTTTCCAAGTGTAAGTTCAACTAAGGTCGTGTGTGTTTGTAAATGTAGGTCACTGAGATTCTGGCTGATGTAATTGGTTTGTTCCTCATTCACCACCTGTAGCTAACCTCTCACGTTCCAGGATTAACTCGTTGACGTGTTGATTATCTGCCTGCCTTTCTGCCGAAAGACACACACAGACACACACATTTATGAACATACACACTCATACAAACACATAATAAAGAAGTCGTATTTAGTTGTGGGTTATCCCTAGAAACACAACAATGTCCTTCTTATTTCGTATAATTTTGCAAGGCCCTTTTGAAAGAAAGAAAGGAAGAAAGAAAGAAAGAAAGAAAGAAAAGGTAGATGCTTAATTATTCCGAGGGACATTCACACATCCAGTATCTCAAAAGACATTCGCCAAGGGTGCCGGAAGTCAAACTGAGCAGAAGGAAATATGAAATAATTTGGTGGAGAACCATGCTGGTTGTCTATTTACGGTACTTGAGTGTATTAGTGTATCAGCTGGAGATGGCTGGACAGGAGAGCTTGATCAGTGTGTGCTCCTTTGCAGCTCCCTGCTGCCAAGGGCTTTGTTGAGGACAGTTTCTACTCCGGGCTTACCCCCACTGAGTTCTTCTTCCACACAATGGCCGGCAGAGAGGGTCTGGTGGACACCGCTGTGAAGACGGCCGAGACTGGATACATGCAGGTGCAACACACACACACACACACACACACTTTCACACGTACAATTGAAGTACCCGACTCAAACAGACCCTCAGTCTCAATTCCATCTATCTAACCTTTCAACTTTGATTACGCCGTTATCCGCAGACGCATGTAGCTGTTGGGTTCTGTTTCCAGTTATGCAACATAACTGCAGGATCTGAGTTTGCGGGGATGGGGGGGCTAATCTCTGTGTTTTTATCTGCACACACAATTTTCCAGGCGCAAGTGTCCTGGTCGGAGGCCCAAAGTGAATCCGTTGAGCAAAAAAAAAATAAAAAGACAGAAAGAAAGAAAGAAAGAAAGAAAGAAAGAAAGAAAAACTGCAGATCTAACTGGAAGAGAGACTTCAAGCCACTTTCTGCCCCGAACATTTAGCTGCCAGCATGGTGATGTTATCATGGGAGGCAATTAAATCGAACTCACTGCAATAATAGAGATGACTTTTTTTGACACTGCAACAAGGGAAAATTGAGCTCATGTCACTTCTCAGTTGAGTTGTGTAACAACGGAAAAAAAAAACAGGCAGGAGCAGAGTTTTTTTCTTTTATTATTAATGCTGTTAAGCCCCTCTACCCGACCACACAAAGATTCCTAATCAGTCTCTAGGGGTTTGGTTTTGGCTTTGTGTACAGTCACACAAGGAGATTGAAATGTCCCAAGAGTTTAGTGTCATTTCACTGTCTACTTTCAAAGGCTCCTGTGCTCTTACCTTGCTGTGCTGTACCTCCAGTTGTTATTACAGGCCTTACAGGGATAGGGAAGGGCATAAGCTTTGATGTTTCATAACATTACAATGCCATTGAAATTCCCAGTCTGTGTGATCATCCTGTGGGGACAGGTGGAAATGTTTGTGTCTCCTGCGCCATCCTGTTTCCAGACGCAAACTATTAAAATTATGTGCTCCCTATAGAGGTGAAGTGAGGTGAATCTGTAAGTCTAGATGCAAAGATTTGATGTGTGAGTGCTGTATGGCATCTTGCATATTCTGTCAAGCTGACTAACTTTAATTAAGTATGGACTGAACTTGTGAAAGTATGGCAAGTGATGCAAGACATCAAATAAGAATGTTTTTGTGAGTAGACTGTTTGAATGTTTTTAAATAGAACTGAGTTACCAGCTAGAATGCTGAGGGGGAATGTCAGGGGAATAGGGGAATATGGCAAGAGTAAAAAATATCCCAGATTTTAATGGATCATGAAGGCTTGAAAAGAGATATGAAGGACCGTGATACGTAATTGATGTTTGACATGTTGGCTATTTCATAACAAAAGTGGATTTAGCCATCTGATCAGGCTGACATGTGCTGACAATCAGTTTGCTGACCATCAGTGTCAGTCATGCTTGGGCATCACACCCGGGGTACACCGGGTCCGCAGATGAGGCGCTCCATTCATGTAGCGTAAAAATAATATTAGACGACTGATTAGACGATTTTTTTGAACGTACGCGATACTATCATGTCTGGTGTAGCCAGTTCCATTGATTATAGTGGAAGCTAATTGTTGCAGTACATCCGCGAACAGAACACTTCAGTTACATGCCCGGTGTAGTCTCCCTGTCAGTATTAAACTGCACTGTAATTCAATGACCATCTTATGATGAAATGATGAGCAATGTTTCAAAAGGATTACTTGGGCCCTCAAACTTTCTAAATGATTAAGAATCTTGACGAGCGTGACTAACATCATGATGATGGTCTGATAAGTTAGTGCTGTGTTTTACATTTGATGTTTTGCTGTCTTGAAAAAAAGGAAACCCGCCTAAAGTAACAAGCAACATCAATAGTCAAATCAACAGTAAAACATCAGTTCTTGTAATCACATCACAACACTGAACTGATTAAATAAATCAACCCTGTTATACATTAGTATTGTCTGTTTTGTCGTGAGATTGTTTGAGCGTATCTAATCATGTTATACCTGGATATGGCATCTTCAGAGGCGTCTGGTGAAGTCCCTGGAGGACCTCTGTTCCCAGTACGACCTGACGGTGCGAAGCTCCACGGGTGACATCATCCAGTTCATCTACGGTGGCGACGGCCTCGATCCTGCTGCCATGGAGGGCAAGGACGAGCCACTGGAGTTTAAGAGAGTCCTGGACAACATCAGGGTACGTCACGTCAAGTTACATACATCATGTTTTCATCACCTCATCAACTACATTACCGAACAAGACAAAGACAGAATTGTTTACAACTTCTACTGTTGTGGGATGAACACAGGAAGGACACAGCGATCTTCCTCCAGGGCTCAGATGAAATGCTCAAAATTGGCCACTGAAGAATTAGATTTGACAGTCAGTCCCATTATATCCCAAAGGTTGTGGCCAATTTTATTAGGTCACTGTTTGTCTTTGCCTGCTTTTTTCCCAAATGTGCTTTTAGCAGTCAGTGTTGTACCAAGCATTGCTTGTTTCATAGTCTTTCTTTTGCACATCCGCTCTCTAACATTAGAACTGCCATAATAGGTCATTTTGATTATTAAAAAAAAAAAAAACACGAAAATAGTCCTGCTGGCTAGATATAGAATTTAAACGTTAAGGGTCAAAATGCCTCTGCAGTTCTAGTAGTTATGACATTATTGCCTGTTTCTACTGTAGGATTTTGAAGACTATTTTCATTTACTTTCTAATGACATGGAAATTACATGGGAGGAGCTCTATGCATACACCTGTATGTCACAACTTGCTCTCTACTGTGGTTTCCTAAAGCATATCTCTTGCAACATATCAAAATAAAAAATGAAAAGTTAAATGAAAACCAATGTCGAATTGTGTGCATCCCACTTTCAGCATGAATTATGTTCAGTTGCCACAAGCAGTAGGCTCATGTGGGAATAACTGGTGTGAAACTGGGGGAAGTTTGCAAACAGAGTTGCCCAGTTATGGGCTTGTCGTCACTTTTGTCCTCATTCAAATGGGTGTATGTCATTTTGCATAAGCTGAAATGGGACAATTAATCAGTCTGATTAAGCTTGACAATTTATATATAACTTACATAATCTATAAGGTTTGGTTGGGGTGGTATGTTGTGTCATTATATTTTTATTTGTTTTACCATTTTCTAGGATTCTAACTGGACAAAATGATAGTCAGTTAATGTTCCAAACAATTGGATTTTGTTGAGTGGCGTGGTGTCTCTTGGGCAGTTTAGTGGTTTCAGTGTTGCTAGCTATAAACCATAGGCAGAGAATGGGATTCCCGCTAGCATGGTAGCTAGCTTTGTATGCTAAGCTAAGCGAAAATATGAGCAAACAAATCATATTGCTTATTACGAAACAAAATGTTAATGTCTATATGAAACAGTAGGAATTACCAAAAATTCCCAGTTAATTCCTGTAAATTCCCATTAATTTCCTTTAATTCCATGAAAGTTTCCAATTTGGAATATTTCCAAAATTCCCCAGCTTAACTTCCCATGGAAAGTTTCCGGAAATTTTCCGCCCCTTTTGCAACTCTACTCCCAGCACCCTCCCGTTTTGTTATTTCTCCTGGAAAACTCCCGTAATTTACATGGCCATCAAACTTCATTTTAAAATCATTGATCCATTCAGGTTGCCAGATTGTGTATGAAATACACCCTACACATACACGATCACTTAGTTTCAATTTCAACCGTTTTGTCATAGGCTAAAACCTGGCAACCCAAATAAGGAAGCGGGTGCCGACAAGCAGCCGAGTCTCGCAGTAAGCAAGCTGGCTAGTTGAATGGCCTACTCCAGAACTAGCTGTTGTGAAATTGTTGGGAATTTAATTGATTAACACATCACATAAACTGTTATTGAGTGTTGTTGATACACTGAACTTGTGCCCTCGGAACCAAATCTGACGGCAAGCAGCTTTGGAATTTTGGAAGTAGGCTGCAGGCAGGCAGCTGGCCCACTGGTTAGCACTCTGGACTTGTAACCGGAGGGTTGCCGGTTCGAGCCCCGACCAGTGGGCTGCGGCTGAAGTGCCCTTGAGCAAGGCACCTAACCCCTCACTGCTCCCCGAGCGCCGCCGTTGTAGCAGGCAGCTCACTGCGATATAGCATATTGGGTCTTGAAATATTCACAGGAATCCATAGAAATTGAATAATCATGTTATGTTATCCAATATTAGTTGTGCAGATGTATAGTCCATCTTATATACACCAATTGAATTGAAATAGAAATTGCAAAGATTTATATTTTTGTGTAATTATTCTATATTTAGTGTAGTCATTCCATATCAGAACCCCTGAAGTACAATGTAAATGCAAGCATGAAACTTCAAAGTGTTACCTTTCATTTGAGACCAAGATTATGCTTCTACACAAAGGGGTTCATAGACAGTAAGCATTTGATTGTCAGTATGCATTTTGGATAACCAAAAGTCCTATGGGGAGTTTCCATAAGGTATTTGCATGAGCATACCTTGGCAAATTCTGGTCTAAAGTACTCATATTTTCATTATTTCATTATTTTCATATATTTATCTACTTTTGGACACAGCTTGTGCTAGGTCTCAGTTGTGTTTCTAAGTCATATCAAGTGATCTAGAGAGCTGAAATGTGGTGAGTTCAGAGATGCTTGTTACCCGGCAGAAAGAAAAAAACAATATTCTAGCCTCTGTAGCTCTGTGTCAGTACATCACACAGTTCTTCTGACTGTTTTCCAAGAAAAGAAATCCAAATGGGCTTTATTGTGGTATTGGTCAGGCACTCATTACCTAGCCTTTCACTAGGAAAACGCTCAGGCACATACAATAGGAACCTCCCCAACCCCCCGTGTCTGCAAGTGGACCACTTCAAAGCACTCAGCCATCAGCTACCGCCATTTAGCGACTATTTTGTGACTATGTTTTTTATTCACATTTTCTGCAAAAATGGTACGAACAGTAAACACAACATACATAAAATAACAAAAAGGAGGAAAAAAAATACATAAAATAACCAAAAGGGCAGATCAAGCAATAGACAAAAAGCAAGCAAATACATCATATTAATAAAGCAATATTTTCAATTGCACCGAGTGTTTTTAATAGATAGGTAGAGTCCCTTCCATGCATTTACTGTGGATAAGCTAGCTTTATTCAGTCTAGCAGTAGTCTCTTCTAATGCTGCAATATTAAGCAAAGAATTAGTCCAGTAGCATTTGAGGTTTGTATCTGGTTTAAACCACAACTGAAGGATTGATTTTTTTTTTTTTTTTTTTGGCAGCAGTAAAACCTGCAAATGCCATACACTTTTCCTGTAAAGGGGAGCTCAAGTCAAGAATCATCATTCAATAAACAGAGACAAGGATCTAGTACAAGATTAGTATCAAGGAATTTAGACAGCATATGAATAACATACTTCCAGAATTTAGCTATGGTGGGACAATCCCAAAACATGTGAAGAAAGGTGCCTGTGGAATTTTGGCATAGAGTGCAGTGTGGGCTCTGAGAGAGATTCATTTTAAAACATCTGTAAGGTGTTGCATAGGCTCTGTGGATTACCTTATAGTGGATTAAATGATGTGCTAAACATTTTGATGTCAATCTCAGCTCCCTTTCCCATATTGACATAATAGGCAGTGATTTCATGGAGCCTACTAATAGAAGGTTATATACAGGGTTCCTACGCAGTATGGAAAACCTGGAAAAGTATGGAATTTGATTTTAGTAATTTCCAGGTCTAGATAAGTATGGAAAAAAGAAACAACGGTGTGGAGAAATTGTTTCCAGACTATTGCATCTGCAGTACTAATCACTTCACTCAGGTCATAATGAACCATTCCTACTGTTGTGTAGTGTAACTGTCAGTCCCCATCATCAACATACAACTATGATACAACTAAAAATGACCCAGCTAAATGGACGAATATTAAGTGTCATTTTTTAATTCACTTCGGTTGTCCATACCTTTGTTTTCACCGAGTTATGTCAACATGAGTGGACAGGGGATGAGGACTTAATGAATGCCAGGGTACTCCATACACCCGCATCGCTGACCTCAGCTGGAGATATAGAAAATAGGAAAAGCCTGGTAATTCATAAAGAGCTTGAATGCCTTGGAATGTGCGCAGCGTGCCATTGTAGCAAATATCAATAAGTTTATGAATGCCTTTTGATGCCCAGGTGGAGGAAGTAAAAGGCTGGCTACCTGACAACAAACAAGGGTTGTTCCTTAAAGGAGAGGACAAAGTAAATTTGTATGGGCCTCCTAATATCCTTTCAGCATTGTGCTAAGCTCTCAAAGTAGTGGAAATGATCGTACCAAATCTCAGTGCAGTTTTCCGTCCTGTCTGCATAAAAGGTATATCGGTGAGTAGGTGGGGATATATTAAGCCAGCTTCTATTGATCGCCATGGGACCTGAGACTCTTGGTCCATCCAGACCTGTACTGATCTGATCTGAAAAGCAAGGAAGTAAAGTTTTAAATTGGGGACAGCCAAACCACCCTCCTCTTTGGGCCGTTGTAGAGTGGTCAGACGGATCCTAGCCCGTTTGCCTGCCCAGATAAACTTAGACAGTTGTGAGTGTGCATTATCAAAGTATTTAGGAGGCGGTTGAATGGGCAGCATAAAAAATAAGAAATTAAAACGAGGTAGAAGGTTCATTTTCAGTATAGTAATTCTAGCCTGCAGAGAAATAGGTAAAGAGCTCCATCTTTGCAGATCTGCCATTTAGCGATTATTAACAAAGGTTTATACATTGATTTTGCAAAATGTCTTCAGTTATGAGGTTAATGCACGGTGCGGGATCTACTTATATGGGGATGCACTTCTGCTCTTCATCCTTCTTTATGATTAAAGCACAATCTGATTCTGATTTATTGGGCTATTGCGGTTGCACTTTGGTTAATACACGTCTGCAGTTAATACATAATAGTTTTTTCATTAAACACGGTCCTGCGGCTTATACACAATGCAGATAATATACACAAGCAGTAGTAGCTGAAGCCAGATGGCTGGACTATTATGAAGTGGAAGGATATTTGCCTGTTGATTTGTTTGGTTGTTGTTGTTGTTGTTGTGGTGGGTTGTTGTGGTTGTTGCTACTGTTGAGCCCATATTGAGTTTGTCCTGCTCTCTGGTCTGTCCAGTGTGTGTACACCTGCCCAAGCGAGCCAGCCTTGAGCAGAAACGAGCTGGTGCTAACCGCCGAGTCCATCATGAAGAAGAGCGATTTCATGTGCTGCCGGGATACCTTCCTCGATGTGAGTACACACACACATACACTACATACACATGCCACACACACACACACACACACACACACACACACACAGACAACACACATTACACACATTACACTTACAGTACACACACCACTGCTCTCTTTGCCATAGTGAGGGTTGACGTCTTCTAGCAGTGCAGTCAGATAATTATATGTCCATTTTATAAAAGATGTAATTAACTATCGTGACGTGTATACTATAAAAAAAAGATCTTTTCTTCCTCAAGCACAAGATTTTGATGGACTTCCTTAAGTGTTCATCCTCTTTCTTCCATCTAGGGTCATCTGAGTGCAACCTCACCTTCTGTCTGTCTTGACTTGCCATTACTTGAGGTCACTGTAGTGAAATTGAGGTCATGTTGGTTCTATTTTTCACAGATCACTTTATCTGAACATACATTGGCGCACCATTTCTGAACAGCACCTGCATTGCTGTAAGGCAGTGAGATTTTTATTTTGGTTTTAAATTTTGAGATGAAGAAAGAAAAAGAAAAGAGAGAAACATTTATTGAAGAGAAAAAGAAAAGAGAAAAACATGTATTCAAGTGGTGAATGAAGTCCTCATGCACTTATTTAGTCTGTCCCCACCTGCAAGGACAGATTTAGAAGATTTATTGGAGTAAAAAAAAAGAAAATGAATAACATTTATTGAAGAGAAAAAGATTTTCCTCTGAGCTACAGGCACTGTTGACTTTTGCCCTTCAATTTTCCTGATGTCCCTTAAGGGGAAAGCTATATAATAAGTCATTACTGAGTTTATTGCATCTCTCCTGTTTGAAGGCATTAACTGATACTGGAAGTCGAAAGTACCTTGAGGTACAGTACTTCAAGCATGTGTGTGTTTGTATGTATGTGGATTTGTGTTTGTGTGAGTGTGATACTGGTTGGAACATTTTGGGAGACATTTTGCCTGTTTGTGTGAACTGTTTGCCTGTGAATAAATAACGATGATAAATAAGCAATAAATAAGGGAGACTTTTTGCCTGTTTGTGGGAACTGTTTGCCTGTGAATAAATAACGATGATAAATAAGCAATAAATAAGGGAGACTTTTTGCCTGTTTGTGGGAACTGTTTGCCTGTGAAAAAATAACGATGATAAATAAGCAACAAATAAAGCTGACTTTTCTGTCCGTTTACATTGGCTGTTCCAAGTGAGTGGATGGTACTGACACAAGTTTCTTGTTGAGGTGGCGCTTAAAATTCTTCAGGGAAATGCATCTTTTGGAGTAGTTCACATGTCTTTGCGATGTATTTTTTTATCTCCCTGTCTACAGAAGTGAAATGCATTATTTTTTAACACATGTCAAGTCTTTGGTCTTAATCATGTCTTACACCCATCAGTTTTAGTGCAAGTGCTGTGTTGAATCAGTTTGCTGCCAAAGTCGATGGATGATTTTGAATGGCCTGTGGAAAAGCCACACACACAGAGTTTTCTCTTAAGGTGTCAGACATTTCTTGTGTGCTGAAATGTGTCACTCTCTCTCTGTGTCTGCCTTACTCACAGTTTTAAACATGCTGGTGTTTTTGAAACTGTCATGATTAAGAGCTTGGATGCTAAACGGAATGCATACTTTAAGTGGAAAATCATTAATGAAGTCGTTGTGGTCACTGTCTAGCTGAAGCGGCTAACAAGACACTTCTTTTCCCTTTACCAGGAAATAAAGAAATTTATTAAGAGTGTCTCTGAGAAAATCAAGAAGACCCGTGACAAATATGGCATCAATGACAACGGCACCACTGAGGTAATTGAATGCCAAACGGCCCGAGCCATGCAACATTAAGCTTCATCCTCAAGGCAGGCCAATTAATGTGTGTGTGTGTCTCTCTGTGTGTGTGTGGGTGTGTATGTGTCTGTCTCTGTGTGTGTATGTGTATGTGTCTCTGGGTGTGTGTGGGTGTTTGTGTGTGTTTTGTGGATCTCCAGCCAAAGGTCCTCTATCAGCTAGACAGGATCACTCCCACTCAGCTGGAGAAGTTTCTGGAGACATGCAGGGACAAGTATATGAGGCAAGTCATGCAGATTTATTTCTGTGTGTGTGCATGCGTGCGTGCGAGCATCGAATGTCGCCGTCATTTATTTTGTCTTTTGAGTCAAGTTTTTGTGTGTCTCACCTGTAGCCTACTTTCCTGTAGTAAGGAACCTATTTAGCTGTGAGCTGACTATTGTCTATTTCTAAAACTGATAGTTCCGGTCCTTGATTGTGATTTGGCTGAATCCCATTTGATGCCGTTGCAAAATCCAGCATAAACATGCACCTAGACCGCATTTCGTTCTATATTACTGCGCTCCCATAACTTGATACAAAAGTTAAAGTAGCTGCGTCTCGACGTTGCTTGGCAACCATTCAGTGAATCAGTGTAACCTACGGCCTCGGGTCTTATTGCTTAATTAATTTTGGTCTTGACTGGGGTTAAACTCATTCAATTATCTGAATGGGGTTATCATTCAGAAACAGCCGTTGCCGTTTTACTTCGGATTGACCCAATAGTATTGCCTATTTTTGCCAATAGCAATAAGAAATCTCTGCCGCTGGCAGTCAACAAAAGAGCCATATCTGGCTCACTTACCATAGGTTTCCAACCCTGGCTGTAGACATTTAGATTTGGCCACGTGGCAGACAGTTTTATCTGAAGAGACTTGCAGGTTTGCATACAGATGAGCGATTTTTGCTCGTACTGTATGTGTGTGACATGAATAACTAACCAGTGATCTTCCCTTATGTAGCTTGGGCTGTCACTGCATCAGTTGACCTAGAGAATTAGCCATCACTCTCTCTGTGAACTTTGGGCTACATTTGTGTGTTTTTTTTGTGCACATGTATATGTTTGTTTGTGAGTGTCTTTGCCTAGCCTTTTGTGTATTTGTATTTGCGTGTGTGTGTGTGTGTGTGTGTGGAGGGGGGTCAAAAACCCAACCTCTATGACCTCTCTGACCTCTCGGTAACCCGTGGTGGTCCGTGCCCTCGACAGGGCTCAGATGGAGCCGGGCTCGGCCGTGGGCGCCCTCTGTGCACAGAGCATCGGGGAGCCGGGCACACAGATGACCCTCAAGACCTTCCATTTCGCCGGTGTGGCCTCCATGAACATCACGCTGGGTGTACCGCGCATCAAAGAGATCATCAACGCCTCCAAGAATATCAGGTGGGTGCTGCTCACTACAAAGAAACTCGCATCAGGCTGTGCATGATCAGTGTATTCAATGTAGGTGAGAACAGCATTCCTTGTTAATAAATATCTATTAGGCCAATAATAATAATAATAATAATAATAATAATAATAATAGTATAATTGGGTCAGTGCTGAAAAGCAGGGCAGAAACAGACTGGTCAGGTGACAGAAGGTCCCTTATTCCATCACTTCTCCTGATGTTTCAGGTCTTTGCTGTGGTATCGTTTCAGTATTGGATATTGCAATATTTATGGCAGTGTTTGTGTACTGTACCTGAGTGTCTTGTAGGCCAAACTTGCACACACAAACAAAAACACACACACAAAATGACCTACTTTGCATACTGTATAGGTCTTTCCTGTCTCAACACAGTAGCTGATTGGCTGCATTCAAGTATTACAGGGACATTGCGGTGTGTTGAGCTGCTTACCCCCCACTCCATCGACCTGGTAGCCTCGAAATCTAGACGCACCCCATAGCGGCAGCAAATTACATTTGCTGCCAGGGCTAGTCTAGCAACTCTCCGTTGGCTTGTGAGCTCCAGAAATCGAAACTCAATCAGGCCAATGAAATCGTGTAGAGTCGTTAGGTGGGCTTAACATAATGATTGATGGCAGAGTTGCAACGGTTTGGCTTGAATTCCCTGCTACTTGAAAACAAATAAGATGGATGTTGCTGTTGGCGAACAGTGTGACACGAGTTAAGCTTTTATTAAGTTGGCAAACGTTTGAACTAGCCAACTAGCTCCGCTGGTGGGAAACGCATGGGACTCATAGCGCTGCCGCTGTCCTATTGCGTGCAGAGGGAATTTGAAAGACAACTGATTATCCCGCCCCTCGGACTGAGCACTGCGAAAGGTGAGTGCCCAGACCCTACATTTTAATGTGGGTCTGGCTCGTCAGGCTATCGACCTGGCCCAGTCAGATGACCTAATGATCCAGTCTGACCCTGTCCACACACCATTCATTTGGTTTCCTGTGATCAACCCCCTCGAGGACCAGAATTAGCTACCGCCTGGTGCCTGCTGACGTCAAACTGAAGCCCACGTGAACTAGATCAGCCATGTTTACATGGACACCTCTGATGTGTGCGTTAATGTGTTTTCTGTTGACCCCTTCCCTGCTCCACCCCATTCATCCAACAATAGCACACCGATTATCACCGCTCACTTAGATGTGGAGGATGACGCAGACTTCGCTCGACTGGTTAAAGGCCGCATTGAGAAAACGCTGCTGGGCGAGGTAAAGTAATACATATGGAGCATGAAGCTGCCTATTTATTTCACCTCACATTGTCCACTATGTTTTTGTTTAATCCGACAAAGGCTGAGGTGCCTAGATCTGGTGCATACATAGTTCAAAGTCTGGTGTATCATCAGTGGTCATTTTTTTTTATTGTGACCACTGCACAGCATTCAGTCTTCATTATTATTTTTTCGTTGTTGAAGTGTAAACTGGTTATAATACCACAAAATACAACAGCAAAGTTTCAACAAAAAGCAGGGTTCCCATGGAAACTATTAGTTAAAGAAGCCCTATGCAAGTCTGGTTATTCCTTCGCTGTTTCTGGGTTTTCGCCTGATTTGGGCTCGCATTTTTCCCGACATGGCTCCCCCTGCAGCTTCGGTAGCAAGTGACTGCTACGCTAAACCCCCTCTAGCTAGCGAGCTAGCCATCAAGAAACCAAGCTAAACACATACAGGGCTCACAATAAAACGGTTGAGCAAACACATTGTTCAAGAGACTATCAAACCACACATTGATTTAATGTTGATTTTCTCTTTATCAATATGTTTGTTCTGACTAAAAATGACTGTCACATGCCAAAAGGTTGCAAGATAATGTGCGACAAACATGGAATAAAAAATAAAAAAATTCATCTTTTTTTTAACATTTTTATGAAATGGCATGTCCAATATGATTAATACCCTTTTTAAATAATCAATGGAAACATATTGATTTGCATTCACGGCTCTCAAAATGGGTCTTATAATACCTACCAAGCCTCATCATGTCTCCACAATGATTTTAGACTGCACCTTTTTAACAGCAATCCGGGTTTTGAGTCAGGAACGATTATTTGCCATCACTTTGGCCTTGTGCTCACTTCTTTGATAGATTGAGGTCTGGACTCTGGCTCTGCCACTCTAAAATGTTGATATTATTCTCGGTTAACCATTTCTTGCCTTATTTGGCTGTATGTTTTGGATCATTGTGTGGTTTAATGGTGGGGCAGATCTTTTCCTCCAAAAATCTCAATGTAGCCCCTTGTTTTAGTGTTACCGTTTACTCTGAGAAGGTTGCATAAATACAAACGCTACTTCCTGCAAAATCCCTGACTGCGGATAGAGAAGCTTGGAATAACCTGAATCAGTTGACTTAATTAAGTTACATGCCAAAATAGTGGAAGGGAGCTCTTAGGTCTGAGGTCACTCGGCAAAAGGCTCAAAATGCGTTAGTCCGGCCCACACTGGACTCTTCTCCAGTCCAGTGAATCAAATTAAGTGACAGCAAATCCTGGAGCATCAAATTCAGTAACACAGCAACAGCCATGTTATCCTCCAAGAAATCACAAATCAAGTAATCACAGGCGAAGGCTAAACATAAAATAAGCCTACCTTCAGTACCGTGTATTAAATAAAGTAGACTAGAGTAAACTAGACCCCTAGTTAAACTACCTTCACAACTATTTAAGATATTGACAGTTTATTCCTGCATAGCTAGAGTTGTTTTGAGCGAAGTAGAGATTTCCCATTCTTGGCAGGCCCGGAGATGTCTGCATCCATTTCGCTATGCCAGTTTTGCCGTTCCCCTAACACCTGTGTTCCCACCTGTGTCAGATCTCGGAGTACATCGAGGAGGTGTTTCTTCCAGATGACACTTTCATCTTGGTGAAGCTCTCACTAGAGAGGATTCGACTTCTGCGCCTGGAGGTGAGCCCTTTTCCCTCTCCTTCTGTCTCTCTCTTGGCTTCTTTGATTTTGTTGACTTTGTAGAATTGCATTTGTAAATCCAGCTCTACTCTGTTGGGTGACTCTTCTCATTCCAGTGCAGTTCTATGTGTATCATATTTTCTCTCCTTCTGAATCATTGACATTCTGTCTCTTCCTGCCTTTATTCCTTTATTCCCCAACTTGCTTCTACATCCCCCCACCCCCCTCTCTCCCTCCTTCTCTCCATCCCTCCCTCTGTCTCTCTCTCTCTTTTTTCTTCCTCATCTCTTTTTCTCTCTGGGTGTAAAATCACACACACACACTCCATCTCTTCCTGTCCTCTTCTGCCCCGCCCCACCCCAAGGTCAACGCAGAGACAGTGCGCTACTCCATCTGCATGTCCAAGCTGCGCGTGAAGCCCGGCGATATCGCGGTGCACGGCGAGGCGGTGGTGTGTGTGTCGCCACGTGAGAACAGCAAGAGCTCCATGTACTACGTGCTGCAGTCGCTCAAGGAGGACTTGCCCAAGGTACGACACCACAGAGCTCGACTGATTAAAACCACTCAAGGAGGGATGACACCAATTTTGTGCATGTGTTTGTCTTCAGGAGGTAGTCGCTGCACTATCTAGTCACCTCAGTGGTGTGGGAATGCAAAGCGACGATCAAAGGGAAAATAAACCTCTTAGTGTGTGTGTGTGTGTGTGTGTGGTGATCAGGCGTTTGGTTGGACTTTAAAAAGCTGCCTGAAGGATTAAGCACGGATGCAAATGTGCACTTGAACTTTACATTTTTTGAACCTCCAAGAGAGAGGCAAATTTGTTTGTTTTTTTGTGAGAGTTAGGAAAAGAGGGCTGTGATGTGAGTATCTACTCAGCGGTGGGTTAGTCTGTGTGGGTCCCAAGCTCAGCGGCCAATAAGGTCGACATCAAATCTCAGGGAAACGCCACCAATCCTGCTGATATCAGTTGATTGTCAGAATAAAGGCACAGCAGTCAGAGATGTGTGTGTTTATGCTATTTCAGAAAAAGTTTAAAATTATGATTGTGTGAAATTCATGAATTGGATTGGGAAAAATATCTAATTGTGATTTTTCTGACAGATTGCATGCCTGATTTGATTTGCAATATAATTTTTGAAAGTCAAGCTTCAATTCAATATTCCAAATTTTGCTTTAAGTTGAGCCATATCTGTGACCAGATTAACCATTGGGACAAAGTTGTGAGTTGTATGATTTAATTAATTGCGATTTCAATTAGAAATTGATTAATTATGCAGCCCTAATTTAGAGTGTGACTCTGTGTTTCATGTTTTCTGTGAGTCTGTATTTGAGCTACCTGTGGTAATATTCATAGTAGGTTAGTCCCCACAGGGAGGGTCTTCATTAGTGTGTGTGTGTGTGTGTGTGTGTGTGTGTGTGTGTGTGTGTGGTGTGTGTGTGTGTGTGTGTGTGTGTGTGTGTCCACCCCTTCTGCGGCCTCCTGCTGTGTTAGGTGGTGGTGCAGGGCATCCCTGAGGTGGCCCGTGCCGTCATCCACATCGACGATCAGAGCGGCAAGCAGAAATTCAAGCTGCTTGTGGAGGGAGACAACCTCCGCAGTGTCATGGCAACCCACGGCGTCAACGGCAGTCGGACGACCTCCAACAACACTTACGAAGTGAGTGACGCCCAGCTTGTTATGTCCAGTCTCAAGTGTGGACCTCAGAAGACTGTATAGTGCTTACGCAACAGATTGATTTCAAAAGGGTGGTGCTTCCTGAGTAAGGAAAGTCATGTTTGATCTCGCCTTGTCTGTCTTTTGCTACAGGTTGAGAAGACGCTTGGTATAGAAGCTGCCCGCACCACCATCATCAACGAGATCCAGTATACTATGACCAACCATGGCATGAGCATCGACCGCCGGCACGTCATGCTGCTTGCTGACCTCATGTCCTATAAGGTGTGTGGGTGTGGTTGTGTGTGGGTGTGTATGTGGTAGAGCTGGGACAAAGCGTCGATGTAATCGATGACGTCGACGCAAAAAAATAAGTCGACGCAAAATATGTGCGTCGATTCGTCAAGCATAACGTGTGCTGCTTAATATTTTTAATTTTACACCTTCAGTGTTTTCCATACATTGACTAATCTGTGGCTGGGCGCCACGAAATCAAAACCGGCCAGCACACATTGATGTATGTGGTACTTTAAATTAAAGATAAGATAAAATAATTTCATTGAGCTGCACTTATTTTTACTCACGCAGCCTTTCCTCGCCCCGCTCGCTCTCTCTCGTAACGAGCTCCGCTGCATGTGCATTTAACAAAATATTCACGATTGTTGAAGGATTGTTGTTGCCACATAGAAGCACTGCATAGAACACAGTGCCCAAATTTGTTCAAAACTACTGCATTAAAGTTAAAGTAAACTCTGCTGAGGTCTTATCACAACATAGTAGGGCCTACATTGAGGAGACTAAACTAAGTTAAGTTACAGTATGCAATCAAGCAGTATCTTAAAGCTAACGTTAGAATACTGTTTGGATGTCAAGTTTAGCATGCTTACTTACAGCTGCTTGTATTTCGTTACTCATGCAGGGCTCATTTTATTGACTCTGAATGTTTGCAAAATCCCGATGTAAACGGAAAGGTGTTTTCCAAGACTCAAAAGTGCTTGTCCCAAGGAGAAGTACGAACCGTTATTTGAACTAACTATGAATTGCATCCACACATCAGCAGCCTTTTAACTGTGTTAATGTTAATTGCAAGGATTTCCTCACGAACGTTTTAAAGTGACAGGCACTCAATTAGACCTATACACTACTGAACTTTATTGAATGCTACCTCTGACTAAGAATGCATCACTTTGCACTTGTATAGTCTTTTATTTTGGAATCTTAAGAGCAATAAACGTATATTGCAATGTTAAAGAATTCATGTTTAATTCATTCAGATATGTAAATAAACATGTATAAGTTGCTATTAGTCAGTTAATGAGGAGATAATCGATAATCGAATCGAATCGAAATCGAATCGGACTGAAAAAATGAATCGTTAGATTAATCGATGCATCGAAAAAATAATTGCTAGATTAACCGTTTAAAAAATAATCGTTTATCCCAGCCCTAGGGTGTGGGTGTTGGGTAGTTGTTTTGTCTTTGTAGCTTTAACCTTGTTGATAAAATATGACTAAATTGAAATGCTGTTACCCCAAAATCATTTTATTTTTACTAAATTAATCTGTAACCACATATAACATAATCCTTACCTTGACGCTTTTTTTCATTAGAATAATGCTTGCATTTACATTTTTAGATTATTTTCAGGCTTAGATTCAGTGTTCACGCTGAGTGTCTGTGTGTGTGTGTGTGTGTGTGTGTGTCTTTGTGTGTGTGTCTGTGTCTGTGTTTCCATTTTTGTTATTATCCATTTAAGGGAGAGATCTTGGGAATCACCCGCTTCGGTCTGGCTAAAATGAAGGAGAGCGTTCTGATGCTGGCGTCCTTTGAGAAGACGGCCGATCACCTGTTCGACGCTGCCTACTTTGGCCAGAAGGACTCTGTTTGTGGTGAGAATCCATTCAACCTCCCCTCTTCTAGATCTTTTCAAATCAAACCATTTGATAGTTGTGGGTGCAAGGATAACGCTTAAACATACGGTAAAAAGCCCATTTATAGAAGCCCACGTTAAAGGGGTGGTTCAGGATTTTGGACATAGGACCTCATTTCCAAGTAAGCAAGTGTGATATTTATCAGTGGAGACTGTTTTCAACACGTTTCATCCAGTCCTTCTAAATGCAGAGTTCGTGAGGTGCTAGGCTGGCGCCAAGTCAACGGTATGTGCTAGCCTGCCACTAAAGACAGTCTTACCCACTCCAAAGTACACCCGAGGCAAATAAATTATAACGCCAGACTATCGATGTAAATGTCTGTATTGACAGTGTTATTTCTAACGTTATTCTATCCTTGCATTTCAACGATCGCATTACATTTTGAGGGACTAGTTTCTTAGCAGCGGCGGAATTATACTTGCTCCGGTTAGTAGTACTGCGCCGAAAAAAGTAAACAGTAAAGCGCACTCCAATGGAGATACCTAGTAGTAGCCTTGGTAATATCAGTCTGCCGCTGAGTTGCAAAATGACTTCTAACAACTTTAGGGACCAAAGTATAGCTATTGCAACGCGATGCAAGGGTAGTTGTATTTCTTACACTATTCTATCAACACAGACATTTACATCGATTGTCTGGAATTTGCCTCAGGTGTACTTTGGAGTGGGTAAGACTGTCTTTAGTGGCAGGCTAGCACATACCGTTGGCTTGCGCTAGCCTAGCACCTGCGAACTCTGCAATTAGAAGGACTGGATGAAACGTGCTGAAAACGGTCTCCACTGATAAATATCACACTTGCTTACTTGGAAATAAGGTCTTATGTCCAAAATCCTGAACCACCCCTTTAAATGATAACGGCCATTTAAGACTAAGAAACGGTATCCATTGGTTATTTGTCGTTGTTTCCGGTAGGTGTGTCCGAGTGCATCATCATGGGCATTCCGATGAACATCGGAACCGGCTTGTTCAAGCTGCTCCACCGAGCGGATAAAGACCCCAATCCGCCTCGCAGACCGCTGCTCTTCGACAACCCCGAGTTCCACATCCCCCTGATTACCTAGGGCTAACGCTAATCCTAACCCTAACTCTTACTCTAGGGTATTATTGGAGGGACCTTGCCAATAAAGAGACAATCTTCCATTTATAGAAATGGTCTGTGCCTATTGAGTTTGGGGGGGAGACGGAATACTGTTTGGGCTTGAAGAAATAACAGCGTTACTGTAAGTATGACTATGTGAAGGGATATGTTTGATTTTGCGGTCATTCAAAGGGAAGGCACTGACTGAGGAGTACACCTGGCCCCAGTCTTAACATGGGTCTATCTAACGGGTTCAGTCATTGAACATAGAAGCAGCAAGTCCACCAGGGCTGCCGAGATTCTTTTTATTTTTTTGCTGCCCTTGTCAATCCCAGATGTTGACTGATGAGAAGACTTTTCCACAGGGAAGGAATCTGGACAGCCTTTGATTTACTCACTGTTGTGAAGTTCTCCTTCAAGTGGGAGGCTGTCATTACAAACATCTTTTTTTTCAGTGGAGACCTTGGATTCTTCTGAATTTTACCTCAAAACCGAGTGACTTAAGTTGCTCTTTTTTGTTTGCTGGCAGTTGTTTCATTGAAAGACACATTTCATTTGTTTGTTTGTTTTCAGTGTGCCTTCTTTCCTGTTATTGTACAATCTTGTGCAGTATGTTTTGGGTTGGTGTCATTTTTCTTTTATTTTTAAAGTAACTAGCTTGCTGTGTCTGCTTGTTGAGTTAGCATTTTCAGTTATTAAGATAGATTATTAAGTAGTGCAAAAAACAGGTAAATGAGTTAAATGTCTTTTATATTCCTATTGGTGTTTGCGTCCAGGCAAAATGGATGAAGCAGTCATGTTAATAGCTCTGGTTTTTGGCTCTGGAGTTAGTTTGCCTTACTTTCTCTGCCAATCTCATATTGATGTGCAGAGATGTATGACGAAAGCCTGAGTTTTTGTCAATTATTTTTTTTATTTTCTGTTTTTCATCTGTATAAAGCTTGATTATATAGCCTATATATGTTTGTGAATGAAGTGTAAATAAAGGAAGGTCTATCTGGAGCAAATTTTACATTTGAGAATAGTCAAGCCTTGTTTACTGCCAGAATGTTTAATTTGCCATTTTAATTTAATCTACACTGCTAAAAAATAAGGGAACACTTACAGTTTTCCACAATTGTTAAAACACATTTTTTGAAACTTTCCACCCTTTTCTCCATTCTTAAACTACATTCATAGAATGTCTGATGGTTCTTGCAAAATAAAACACTCCCCTTAAAAGTTTTACTTGTGTTCAGAACCAAACAGAGTATCGATCCAGTGTATGATTGAAGTGTTCCCTTAATTTTTTTGAGCCGTATATTTCAAAATACGTGCAGTGCTCCATGTCACCCGTGCATGTTCAGAATTTAGCAATCTCCTTTGGAATGTGTCTTTCAAACTTAATAGCGCACCTATTGACTTCAATACCATTGAATACACCGTCGGGACTTATTTTCCCAGTAATGACCGGCGTTCTATACATTATCCCTTACATATGAAATTATAGTGTGAAGTTGTCAATTATCGCCAAGCACAGGTGACTGCGTTGTGGGAGGGGGCCCCCAAATCAAATTCTGCTTAGGGCCCCCAAAAGGCTCGTCCGGCACTGCGAACACTGCTTTGAGGTGAACAACCTGATGTCCCTGTTCTGAAATCAAATTAAACTCCAAAAAGGGTTCCTGAGGAGTAAGAAACGACAAAACCTTCCCATGAGTGCTCTGTGCTCAGAAGTCTTCAAAACACATTAACCAAGTGCCTTTTCAGTTGAGCAGTGCAATGAATAATACACAAAATACAGCATAGGCACGGCTGTGCTCTTAGAACCCATAATTTTTTAAAGGATTGGGTGGCGCAATAAAGGTTGGCAGCTGCACTGAGCCACAGCACGTGTGTAGCACGGTGGCCACCACTACTTTGCACATACTGGCTTACATGTGATATAAAATCCAAAGAGCCTTGGCTGTGTGTCCATTATTATGACCGCCGCTAGCGAAGCGGTCATAGGGATTGTCAAAGTTTTTTTTTTTTTTTTTCCCGTCATCTACTTCCTGAATATTTGGTCAACAATACCCGGGACACCGAACCACCGTAAATAACTACCTGAACCGTGGCACTGAGGATGAAGAATCTTTTATGGTATGTTGGTCTCAAGGGCCCACATCAATCTGGCCCATAATCACTCATTTGTGATTTGCACCCCCCTGGTAAAAAATGAAAATGCAATATTATTCTGCTTTAATCGCCCCTATCTTCAGTTAAGATGTTCAGAACTGCACCAAATTTTATGTATATGATTGACCTGGCATTCTCTGGGGGTATGCCAAGTTTTGTAGAATTTCATCCATGGGGGGTCTAAAAAAAATTAGGTTATGTGTACATTTAGTGACTGTACACTCATTGGCCTGTAGATGGCGGTGCACACAAATACACATGCACACACACACAGGCACCCACATACTATCGGTATTAGAACGACCGATACATAATTACAAATTCAGTAGGATTAAAAGAAAGCCAAAATAAATATTCATCATCATCATGGCTGCATTTCCAGTATTGGCGATAAGTAGTCGTTTGTCCACTAGATGGCGCATCGTTGCAGTGAGACGTAATTTTGTTGGAAGTTAAAAGTGGGTTGGAAAAACAATGGACGCTTCCTACAAGGACTGTAGTTTACCGCAAAGAACGTCTAATAAGGATAGGATGATGTTCACATGAAATGTAATTCCCATTTCTTCTTGAAGCCGAAATAAATCTGAGGATGTTTATCGGACATGCTTGGTTTTTACTGCAGGTAAGTTAATCTTATAATATCAATAAGGACCTAGGTAATGTTACTGTTAGCGTTGGTTGAGTGATGGAGGCCAATTTGATTGATTGCATTTGTAGAAAACTATAAATGCGGTTATACCAAGCAAATTGATAGCAGCACTGTAGTTGTATCTTTCGACTGTCATTTGTTGCACGTGCTACAAAAATCATTCTGTGCAATGGAAGATTTACCAACGTTACACCGGTCTGATACAGTTTTGCCTGTACATGTGTGAGACTGAGATGCCTGTTTATTTTGTTTTAAGTGCGTGCAGGGTGTGAGGGGGGAATCGATGTGCTTTGATTCCAGCTTGGAAGTTGTAGTCTGTAAAATTAAAAAGCATGTGTGTGTTAAGTATCCAAACAAGGACACCTTAATTTCATTATGGCTGCTTTAGCAACACACCTTAAGCTACTGTGTAGTGGGTCCCATTTAGAAGTGGCTACTTCATTCGCGCTTTCCTTGACTCATGGAGCTGCGTAAATTTTATTACAACTTTTTCGCCCGCGATATGGCAGTTTAAGTCCCGCTTGATACTGTAAGGCGTAAGCCATTGGTTTCCAAAGGAGATTTTATTTGTGTCGCCAGCATAGCCTACTGACAATTTATGTTGTAAATAGGCCTACCTTATAAGCCTACCTGTAGCTTAGGAAAGCTAACAGCTTTCTATTAGGATCTAGTTTGTTAGTTACAGTTTTGTCATAACTCCCTGATGCATTTTTGCATTTAGAATAGCCAGAGCGTGGATGTCTCAATCGGAAAATTAAACAATATCGGGTGCCTATGGACTAGGCTGGGTGAACCCAGCCTGATCTGCCCGCTATTTATTTTTTGATTTCTTAAAAGATTGAGCTTGGTCTGGTGAAAGCCAGACTAGCCATGGACCTCAGTTACACAATGCAAGGGAACATGAATCAGCTTATATTTGCACGAACAATAACGGACAACAGCTCTTCAACTTTGGCCCGTTAAAATGTGTATGAACAGTCTAGCGACGCATTTCGTCAAGGCCCATTTGGACATGTCAGTTATTTGCACCACTGGTTAGATGTAAAACAGCATTTCATTTCAGACTACTGTTACTTTTTGTGCATTAACAATAACGTTTCAGACTACTGTTACTTAATTTGTGCATTGACAATAAAGTGTTACATGAACTAAAGATGACTAAAATCTTATGTAGAAGAAGAAACATTCACAAAAAATCCATCCATCCAAAAATGACCTTTGTTTTTGATAGCTGTTGAAAACGGCATGGAACTGACAGAGATGTTTTTGTTTATAAATAAATAAATAAATAAACAAATAAATAACATTATGCTGATACCTTTTGCTTTTCCCAAATACAATGTAGCCTACAGGTGTAAGTGACCTTTCATCAATCCAGTTGCAATGGATGAACTGTGATGAACTGCCCTACTTATGATTGTTTAGAGATTTTAAAGGTTTTATAACAATGCTACATCTTCTTTGGCTATTCTACAATCTATTCACCTTTTCAGCACCAGGGGCCTATTGCACAAAAGGGATTAAGCCGGGATATCTTGGTTATCCTGGCTCAATTTATCCGTGATACAGTTGCACAAAAGCGGGATAGGGGGTAGCAGGATATGTTATGGTATAAGTTACCATGGCGATTTATTCTGTGGAGCTAGCCTGCTCCAGACCAGGCTAAGTTCCAGGATCTATTTAATCTCATCCCTTATCTCAGTCAGCAATCACCACAAATGGAAACCAATAGTTATTCCACTGCCCACTACACATTGTTATCACATATACCTAGACCCACTGTCATTATTTAAACGTTTGTGATCATTAAATAACTTTTACATACTCGCCATTCCCGACCTGTCATGCGACAATGTGACGTCACGGGAGTGCCTAACCATTTTGCGCGTGGTGGTCGCGGCACTAGTTGCAATATTCTCCTAAACAGAGGTGTTGCTGTTTGTTGCTGTGGTGAAAAGGCTATCGCTACCTACTTCACACCGTAGAAGAAGCAATGAAGCCCCTGTAGTTGCCATGGTGAATCAGTGAATCTGTGATCGGTGGCGGGGTCTATTTGAGGGAGCCGTGAGCGCGCACTTATCCAGGATAGGTTTCACCTGGCTTGGTGAATCCGTGTCTGCTCATCCTGGCTTGCTCGTTGTGCAACCAATTAAGCCTGTACGCTCTTGTTTTGGATTCATTGAGCGCAGCTCAGTAAGTTATCCCGGATGTCTTAATTCTGCTTTTGTGCAACGGACCCTTGTAGGCTACTTTCTGTGCAGCCGCACACACACACTCAGCCAAACAAGCATACACAAAAGTTTCAAAAGTCAAAGTCAAAGTCAAAGTCAGCTTTATTGTCAATTTCTTCACATGTTCCAGACATACAAAGAGATCGAAATTATGTTTCTCACTATCCCACGGTGAAGACAAGACATATTTTACCAATTTTAAGTCCACAGACAAACATAACATTCAAGTAAACAAAAAAGTAAGTAAATAAGTAAATAAGAGGGCACATATAATAATGAAAAAATAAGAGCAGCAAAATTTTGTTGAAATTGTGCATAGACAGTCAATAAAAAACTAGTGCAAAGTCAGGCCAATAAGAGGCTTGGGTAGTTCTGTTTGACCTGAGTAATGAAGAAAGTGGCATAGTGGTGGTTATGTAAGAGCAGCAGAAGTGTTGTGTTTTCAGGACAACAACACCAAGTTGTAAAAGTGTACAAGTGTGCAAGTGTTCAAGTGTGCAAGTGTGCAAGTGGAGAGTGCAGGCGGCCATTGTGGGTCCAATGTCCAGGATGTTATGTAGCTGAGGGTGGGGGGGAGAGGAGGGAGAGTTCAGCATCCTTACAGCTTGGTGTATGAAGCTGTTGGTGAGTCTGGTAGTGCGGGGCGCAGGCTTCTGTACCTCTTCCCAGAGGGCAGTAGATCAAACAGATTGTGAGCGGGTGACTTGCATCACTCACAATTTTGGTCGCCTTTGGCGGGTGAGGTGGGTGGTGTAAATGTCCTTCAGGGGGGGAGTGAAGCACCAATGATCCTTCCAGCTGTGTTCACTATGCTGCAGGGCTTTCCTGTTGTATTCAGTGCAGCTTCCGCCCCACACAGCGATACAGCTGGAGAGGATGCTCTCAATGGTGCCTCGGTAGAATGTGGTCATGATGGCTGGTGGAGCACTTGCTCGCCTGAGTTTCCGCAGGAAGTACAGGCGGCGCTGAGCTCTCTTCGCCAGTGATGCAGTGTTGGTGGTCCAGGAGAGGTCTTCGCTGATGTGCACCCCCAGGAATTTGGTGCTGCTCGCTCTCTCCACCACAGCACCGGGCCGATGGTCAGTGGCAGGTGTTGGGTGTGACCTCTCGAAGTCAACAACAATCTCTTTGGTCTTGCTGACGTTCAGCAGGAGGTTGTTGTCCCTGCACCACGTGGTCAGATGGTCGACCTCCAACCTGTATTGAGTCTCGTAAGCCCTTGGTGATGAGACCCACCAGAGTTGTGTCGTCAGCAAATTTCACTATGTGATTGTTGCTGTAGGTTGCAGTGCAGTCATGCGTCAGCAGGGTGAAGAGCAGCGGACTGAGCACGCAGCCTTGGGGGGCCCCTGTGCTCAGTGTGATGCTGCTTGAGGTATTGTTGCCAACACGTACTACTTGGGGCCTCTGACAGAGGAAGTCCAGTAGCCAGTTGCAGAGGTAGGTACTGAGTCCCAGTTTGTCGAGTTTGCAGATGAGTTCAAGAGTGGGGGATGGAGTAAAATATGGAGATAAATTGAAGTGTGATTTATTTTCGCGGAACGGATGTACAGGACTGAGCGGCGGTCATATTTTGTACCGCTATGCAGTACATCTAGTTATACTAACTGATACAAGAGGTAAAACATCTATAACATTTTGACCTACCCATGTCAAAACACATCTATTGCACTCAGGTAACTGCCCTACACAGTACACAAAGCTTATTTTTTCCAAAAACTCCCTCTTTGATTTTTTTTTTTTTTTTTTACTGTAAATGTTTTTTATAAATCTATTATGTGCAATCCCCTTTTGACCCACCCATCTCAAAACACATCTGCTGCACTCATCTAACTGCCCTACATATTACACAAACCTTCTTTTTTCCAAAAACTCACTCTTTGATTTTATATACATTTTTTTACAGTAAAACAATTATATAAAATCAAAGAGGGAGTTTTTGGAAAAAAGAAGCTTTGTGTTCTATGAAGGACAGTTAGCTGAGTGCAAGAGATGTGTTTTAACATGGCTAGGTCGAAAGTGGAAGTCGCATAATAGATTTATAGCATTTTTGAATATTAAAAAAATTATATAAGATCAAAGAATGAGTTTTTAAAAAAATAAGCTTTGTGCACTATGAAGGGCAGTTACCTGAGTGCAGCAGATGTGTTTTGAGATGGGTGGGTCAAAAGGGGAAGGCACATAATAAATGTATAGCATTTTTTACAGTAAAAAGATTATATAAAATCAAAGAAGGAGTTTTTGGAAAAAAGAAGCTTTGTGTATTATGAAGGGCAGTTAGCTGAGTGTAACAGATGTGTTTTAACATGGGTAGGTTGAAAGTGAAAGTCGCATAATAGATTTATAGCATTTTTGAATAGTAAAAAAATTATATAAAATCAAAGAATGAGTTTTTGAAAAACAAAAAGCTTTGTGTACTATGTAGGGCAGTTACCTGAGTGCAATAGATGCATTTTGACTTGGGTAGGCCAAAAGGTCAAGCCGCATAATAGATTTATAGAATTTTTGAATAGTAAAATATTAATATAAAATCAAAGAGTGAGTTTTTGGAAGAAAGAAGCTTTGTGTACTATGAAGGGAAATTAGCTGAGTACAACAGATGTGTTTTGACATGGGTAGGTCAAAAGGTCAAGCCGCATAGTAGATTTATAGAAGTTTTGAATAGTAAAAACTGAATATAAAATCAAAGAATGAGTTTTTAAAAAAAATAAGCTTTGTGTAATATGTAGGGCAGTTACCTGAGTGCAATAGATGTGTTTTGACATGGGTAGGTCAAAAGGTCAAGCCGCATAACAGATTTATAGCATTTTTGAATAGTAAAATATTCATATAAAATCAAAGAGTGAGTTTTTAGAAAAAAGAAGCTTTGTGCACTATGAAGGGCAGTTAGCTGAGTGCAACAGATGTGTTTTGACATGGGTAGGTGAAAAGGTCAAGCCGCATAATAGATTTAAAGCATTTTTTTTTTTAAATAATAAAAATCAAAGAATGGGTTTTTGAGAAAAATAAGCTTTGTGTAATATGTAGGGCAGTTACCTGAGTGCAATAGATGTGTTTTGACATGGGTAGGTCAAAAGGTCAAGCCGCATAACAGATTTATAGCATTTTTGAATAGTAAAATATTCATATAAAATCAAAGAGTGAGTTTTTAGAAAAAAGAAGCTTTGTGCACTATGAAGGGCAGTTAGCTGAGTGCAACAGATGTGTTTTGACATGGGTAGGTGAAAAGGTCAAGCCGCATAATAGATTTAAAGCATTTTTTTTTTAAAAATAATAAAAATCAAAGAATGGGTTTTTGAGAAAAAGAAGCTTTGTGTGCTATATAGAGCAGTAATCCGAGTTCACCAGATGAGTTTTGACATGGGTAGGTCAAAAGGGCAAGCCGCATAGATTTGAAACATTTAACATTAAAAATTGTATAAAATCAAAGAGTAGGTTTTAGGGAAAAAGGAGCTTTGTGTACTAGAAAGGGCAGAAAGCCGAGTTCAGGAGATGTGTTTTAGTATGGATAAGTCAAAAGGTGAAGCCGCATAATAGATTGAAATCTTTTATCAGCATAAAAATTTCATAAAATCAAAACATGGGTTTTTGGACAAAAGAAGCTTTGTGTAATATAGGCAGGCCTTGTTCAAACACATTAAAGTTGGTTTGTCACACACTCGACCCTCATAGTCCGTGCTAATAGATTTTTCGAATGTGTCGAATATCCAACGTCCAATATAAAAACAACTTTAACACGGTGCCTTTTCTCATCTTTTAAACGGTGCTAGCTAGCCACTATTTGCTGTGATAAACAGTTCGCGAGAAAAATAACTTCAAGAGATTGAATAATTATTCTCTGCTCTCCACATCCATTCGTCTCGGTGGAATACACTATTCACATTCACGCAACACATGACAACCCATATATCAGAATAAACAGCAGACCTTACCGAACACAAAGGTGTAATGCATTCCCGTGTATAGTTAGCTGTTCCAGAGTAATCCGGTTTTGAAATAAATTGTAGCAAAATTCAACATGGTCTTTTGGCTTTAAGCATTTCTTAAAACTGAGCTGTGCTTACATCACCTAGATATCTGTAAATATTAGAATCAAAGAATATACAGGCAGCTCACGGTTAAGAGTCACTGTCAATGTAGCCTTAATGATTTCTTTTCACAAAATGCTAAGCATGCATGTATTTAAGTTTCTTAAAACTGAGCTATGCTTAAATGGGTCAATGCATGATTTCATAACAGATCAAATAGAAAATAAATGTTGAATGTTAAATATAGCCTACATATCTGTAAAAAAACAGATTATGTAGGCTACACAGTATAGTTAGATCAAGTTGGACAGTAGCACATTTTAATCATTTTATACATCTATAGTGGCTGGTGAAAGAGTTAAGTTTTTTTTTTTTTTTTTTTTTTTGGGGTCAGTGGGTAGTGTCCCCACGAAAGCTCAGACCAAACCTACGCCCTTGCCAAATGCCATCAGCATTCTTAACCAAATTAATTATATCTAATGTGTCTGAGATGTTGTCGATCTGCCTGGTAAGCCAAACACAAATGTCCACTGGTGTAGGCTAGCTACATGATGTATTTTATTCTAATCCACCATGCGTAATGTAGGGATGGAGAATGCTTTTCAAGTAGCCTATATTTAGGATTCAGCTGAAAAACTCTAGCGCTCTTGAAACAGTCGTTTGGAAAAGAATGGATAGGCTTTCATGTGATGTCGTGGTCTTATCGCCCTCTCACGTTAAATTACACGGATGAATATTACATGATTTTGTGCTTCTTTGTCAATCGGACCTTCGTCAAAATGAAACGCCATTGTGTGACAAGTGTAAAAAAAGCGGCCTGATTGAACATGCACTGAAATAACCGAACATAATTAAACATAACCTGAACAAAACCTACCCCCTACCAGGTTAAGTTCAGAGCCTATGTTACCATAGTTACTTACATAGCCTGATAATTTTTGAGCTTTCTGGAACTGAAATCCCAGGTTTACCATTTACTCTGGGTTTACATACCCAGTTCAGTTCAGAGCCTATGTTACCATAGTTACTTACATAGCCTGATCATTTTTGAGCTTTCTGGAACTGAAATCCCAGGTTTACCGCTAACTCTGGGTTAACATACCCAGTTAAGCCAGTAAACCTGCTTTCTGGAATACCCCCCAGGAGTTAAGCCGCACAACAATAAACATCAGTGCTAGTCACATTTGCATTCTAGTGCTGTAATGTCTGCAAATACAATGCAGAAGACATGGCATGTTAAAGAACTGATACGATCTTAATTGCTTGTCGTTCTTGTATAATTTGCTATTGTTTACAGAACTTGTGACCTTGCTACCAAAGAGGTCAAAAGGAGAGCAAATACAAATGTCACCATGCACATCAAAACAAACAACACATGAACAAATATCTACTTGCAATTAGAGCAAAATGAGTAAGCAACCATAGAGCATCACATAACAACAAAACATAACATTTTTAATGAGGCAAAAACAGGATTAGTTCCAACTGGGAACTGCTTTATCTCTGAAAATCCAACATCACTCAAAGAATGCTCTAAAGCGGAGATGGCATGGTGATCTCTGTAAGAGTTTTTGGCAACCTGAGCAGTTGTATTTCACAGCTTGAGGCCACACAAGAAGGTCATTACACTTGTGTTTCACAATGGCAGCTTAAAACAAACTGTGGTTGTATAGACAGGCAACACCACAACCTTTAAGAGGAGTTCAGATGTTCACTCAACATTACCTCAGACCAATGAGAGAATCTGGAGATTTGTTTACATTCTATTTTTCTGTAGTGCCCTTTGACCATTTTGTTCTGTAGCTGACACCACTTTTGTCCAAAATGGCATGTTAACATTCTTGAAGCAACCGGCAGGATTATCCAAATCTTCAGTCACTCTTGGAGCTAAAATTAAGGGCTGAGACTTGTTTTACACAGTTCTTGAACACAAAGAACAAGAACTCACCTCACAGTTCCATAGCCTCCTGGGAACCAAGAAAAAAAAGTGTCCAACAATTTTTTTTTTTTTGTGATTTCCTTTCTATTTAGGATTAAAAAAACATCTTACAATTTTTTTTTTATTTTTTATTTTTTATTTTAAATTTTATAGCATGTCCTCTATGGTGGACAAAAGGACCGTTTTACTATGAAAAGGTAGCCATGAAAATAGACAAAAATTGACAAATTAAAATTGACAAGGACCAATTTTAGTGGTATTAAATTAAGGGTAAACTTAACCAAATATAAGGGAAAATGTTATTTATCCTTCTAGATTACTTTATTTGCCTTTTTGGACAGTTGTATTTCTTTTTTCTGGATTGTTCATTTCATTTTCATGTTTTTCTTTCATCCGCGATAATTCATTTTTTAGTCTTACTCTTCCTCGCTATCTTCTTGAGGCACAGGTTCATAGTCCTCATCTCTGTTTCACTCACTCATCACCTGAGAGTCCCCCCCTCATTCATCCTATACAAATGATCTTCTAAATTTCCCAAAATTAAATATTTTTAAAAATAAAAATATTTTGGTCCTGGTGTCCATTATAATGGACATTCATAAAGTCACTATTATTTCAAAATGTAAATAACTTAACTTCTTTCAAAATGAATCATTGATTCCTGACATTTTCATTAACAAGACCATATATTGCCATCATAATGAATGCTTAATAAGAAGACACTATTTGACTTATCTCTCCTCCTTTCATAAAATGTGCTTGTTTTGATGTCAACCATTTTGAGAACCAGGAAGAGGAGGTTCCCAGCAACCCAGCCAATCACATGATATATCATTAGAAAGCCCAGGATGTCCTCTTTAAAAGACCACAGGAATTGATAGAATAGCTCAAAGGGGTGAAGGGGTATGCTTCTAGAACTTATGTCCACTACAGAGGACATAGGTCTATGGATTGGTTCTCAGGAGGATATGTTACCATGCCCCCACAATTATACCAACCCTTATGTCCAAGAAAACACCGGCTAGTCTCAAGAGATCTGTACTTGGCTGCAGCTGCATTTACTAGTAGCCTACAGCAGACACTTATCTTCATAGTGACCGACAATAAACACAAGTGCTCCCTTGGGACTGACTACATGACCTTGATCTTCACACATTTCCGCAACAGTGAAGCAAGACAAACTCATGTTCAGGTTCCTCACGATGTAACCTGTCTCATTAATACGATGCAGTAAACACTTCTGTTTGGAGTTCCCTTGGAGTTTCAGCCAAGCTAGAGTTGGATTCATAAACGTGTCCCCCAGCCTTAACACCAAGGCTCTTCATTGCCAAGCTTGAGACAACTGCACGCCTGTGTTTCATTTTGTATGAGAGCTGTTGGCGGGTAACTGCGAGGTGATGCCAGAGATCTTGACCTCGGGGAAGGCAGAGAACGCGTCGGGGTTGGACGACGACGTGCCCCCGTTGTCGGCCAGGTGCTGCTGAGAGTTGGCGTTGCCCACGCTGTTGCTCTGGAACGGCCCCCATCTGAGGGGCTTGCTGAACTGCACACTGTGGATGGGTCGGTCAATGGCACCGCCCTGGTGGTGGTTTGGCTTGAGAAGACACGTGGAGAGTGTGGATAGGCAGCTCTTCTTGAAGTTCTCGTTCATGAAGGCGTAGATGATGGGGTTGTTGAAGGAGTTGAAGAAGCCGATGGCTTGCACCACCGCGATGATCATGTTGACAGTGACCTCATCGTAGTGTTTCTCCAGGTCATCTAGAGGTAGGATGAAAACGCATGAGTGATGAAAAATTGCATTCATTAGGTCCTTCCTTAGTCTTTCTTCTCATGCCTTCAGCATCTGTGAGAAAACTGTTCATTTTATGTCCTAAATAAGCTACATAGCCTGGGCAAGTCATTAGGTCCTACCTTAGTCTTTCTTCTCATGCCTTAAAGGCGCTATAAGCGATGTTGGGTAACGTCACTTCTGTTAACGTTCAAAAAAACAGAAAGCTAGCTCGCAACTCCCTCCCCCTCCCTCCTGTGCAATTGAAACTCTCCTAAAAGCGCATCTCGCTGTTTTTTGGCTGGAACACTCTTTGTTATGTTTCATGGTGCAGGTTTCACGAGTTTGTTCTTGTTGCCGTTTGCGGAGCCTGGGCTGTCTACAAAGGCCGCGTTATTTTACAGTGTGTTCAGGGGACAGGCAGCTAGCGGATAGTGAGGAGATGTTTGCTGTGTGTGACAAAAAATGATTTAGCCTAAAAAACGTGTGACATTGCTTAGAGTGCCTTTAAGCATCTGTGAGAAAACTGTTCATTTTATGCCCTGAATAACCTACACAGCCTGGGCAATTCATTAGGTCTTACCTTCGTTTTTCTTCTCATGCTTTTGGCATCTGTGAGAATTGTTAATCTGAAGACATAAAGATGCACAGCCTGGGCAATTTTTCTATTTATCACTCTTCCTGTTTGTCAGCACTTGAGATTGTACAGAACATGCTTGTAATTGCTTATGGGAATTATGGGTATTGCTTAAGGGAACAAGAGGACTAAAACTGTTACATCTGAAAGAGTAATTGCCAGTCCATTCCACTGCAGCTATATGCAGTTTAATAAGATTTTTGCTGTCTTCAATTAAGCACAAACCATGATATTAAAGGGGCTTGAAGGCAACATTAGTTTAATCTACCATCATTTGAGAGCAGTTTGTATCAGAGTAAATCACCAGCTATCACAGACACTCTTTCAAATGCACCATGACTGATCTCTGTCTGAACAGTTATTTCATTAGACTGCACAAGCAAACACGGGGTATGGTAAGCAACACCTAGTTTAGTGGATGTACCTCAACGTGGTTATATTAACAAGTGTAGTCTACCAGTAAAATGCATTTGCTGGGTTGTGGTTCAATTAAACCTGCAGTTTTTGGTATGACTAACTGTAAGACTGGTAAAATTATTTGAAAGACTACAAAAGGCCTGCACTGTAGTGTGAAAGGAAAAGTAAGGTAATTTCATGGTTGAATTTAAATGCTAAATTTTAGGACGGGGCGGTCTTATAATAATGATGATGCATTTTTGTACTTTGTAAATTAATCATAATCATAATCTCCATTAGCTAAAAAGAAGAGCCTCGTTCCAGAGACTGGGTCGCACTTACTGTATTCAAAGAGCATGTGCACTGTGTGAAAAGGAGCCCAACAGATTGTAAAAAGCAGCACAATGGTGATCATCATTTTGACAGCCCTCTTCTTCTTTCTGAACAAAACAAAAGGGAGAAAAACAATTTTTAATGCATAACATAAATATGAAGGCTCAGATTGTTTCACACAAAAAACAGCCACTGGAAAGGTTTCATTATTATTATTATTATTATTATTATTATTGTTGTTGTTGTTATCATTATTATTATCATTATTATTATTATTATTATATAGTTGTGTGTGTGGCTTGTAGTTTTGAGGCAAGATTTCAAAAAGCATGACATAACCCTACATCTCTCTAGAGGTCACCTTTCAAGTGTAGGCTATGCATAACAATGTCAGGCTTATTAGTTTAGTTTACTGGAGGCACACATATCCTTTTGCTGTCAGTTCAGTGTAATGCAATGTCGACGGGTTGTCTGGCAGATTAAATAGTCTATACTTTCTGTTTACTATTGTTCCTTGCTGAAGTTATGGTCCAATTTAATTTCTTGTGGCTCCTTTCAAACAACAAACAAAATTTTCAAGTGCTATGTTTTAACTGCACTTGGCTCTTCAGACTGTTACATTCACATCAGACATAAGAAAACAATCAGATCAACTTATGCCATGTATGCACATTCTTCTTGTTTTGTTTGACTGCTCAGTCAAGTAGACCCTGAAAGTAGACCCTTTTTTCCTGTGCTGCATGATGCAGTTGTGCCAGTATTAGGGATGTAACGATTACCGGTATAATGGTAAACCGCGATAAAAAATGTTGACGATAATAATTACCGTTTTCATTTCAAACATCATGATTATCACTGTTGATTACCGCGGTGTGGAAACTGTGTGTATCCTTCCCAGCTTCATCCGAGCTTGCTTTTGACATACAGTAGGCCTGGTACAATGGAACAAAACTGGTACCCTACTGATTCTGTTGTCTAATTGATGGTTTTAACTACAATTCGGATTAGGCTACAACTGATTCTAAAAGGCGGAACTTTTTCACCGCAAAATGTGAACTTTATCATGTAGCTACTCTGCTTCTTTTTATGTTCACGTCCACATTAAATCCATTCCACTCACGTTATCAGGAGAATACAGTAGCCTAAAGTTTTATTTTGAACGCTTACTTTGGTCTCACTCATTGCATCCAAATAACAGAAATATCAAACTCCAAGTTATGGTAGGGTAAGTTAAGCTATAAGCACATAGCCAATTAAACATGAAGAAAAAAGTGAACGGGACACTTTTTGAAACTATTTCAGCTTGTGTAGGCCTATCAGTGTTTTTGAACATATTGAACACACTTTTAGAAATACTGTGATAATACCGAAAACCGTGATAATTTTGGTCACTATAACCCTGAGGTTACATTTTCATACCGTTACATCCCTAGCCAGTATGCTAGTTGACACTCTGTGGTACAACGGGGAGCACTTTCTAGACAGTAGAATGCCATCTCAAACGACAGGGTTCCCCAAATGGCGGCCCGCAAGCCACATCCGGCCCGCAATAACCAAATGAGTGGTTGGCCTTTGGTTTGGCATGCTTGACATAATTTGGCCCTTAGGCCAAACTATTTGGGGACCCCTGTCATAGGGTAATGCTACTCGACACTCTGTGGTCCAATAACAAGTACTGCGTAACAGTACAAAGCCACCTCATAGGGTAAGTTAGAGCAGTTAGGATGTATGACTAAGAATAAACATCTTGTCTGGTCACTAATAACTTGTGGAAGTGTATCAAATGACAGGTGCAGCCTTCCTGCCCAAAAACCATCCATGGTTTGGAACAAAAGCCAGTCTCCCATTTGGTCCCATTAATCTCAGTTTTGAGTTGTTGCTGCAAGTTGTGTAATGTAAATTGCACATAAAGGTTTTTTTTTGTCTGTCCCAATTCTTCACAAATGTATACTTGGTTAAGACTCCTTCTCATCAATTTTCAATGGACTGGATTCCCCTTTAGCGCCAGTGTCAGTGCACAGGGTATTAAGTAAATTTTAATGGGAATTCACATAGAAAACTGTATACTCGAGAAAGTCGGTGAATGTCTCATTATTATGATGATGTTACAATCTGGTCACATAGAGACAAGGAAAATGATTAATAAATGTCTGCCTGTGTTTTCACTGTAAGTTCTACCTTTCAAATGGCACCTGACTCACCTTGAGATCTTGTTCACCTCTCGGTGGTTCATGGTGCTGAGGACCGATGAGTCGCCCACGCGTTTGCGGACCCACAGCTCGATGCTGATGCGCGTGTAGAGGAACAGCATGGCCGCCAGGGGCAGCAGGAACAGCGCCACCATGATGAAGGTGGAGTAGACCTGCCGGTGCCTCAGGGATCGCCACTGCTCCTGGCAACACACGTGATGCTGGTCGTACAGAAAGTCGTACTTCACCTTGCATGAGAGGGGGACCAAACCAGTTGTTCAATACAGCTGAATATTTATCACTCTGATTTACATTTGTTTATTTTTTCCTTTTTTGTTTGTCTGTTATGTAGTCTGGATTGACTAGCATTAGACTGATTGGGCTGACCTGATGTGGTACAATGCAGGTGCATGTCATGTCTGAATATGGAACAGTGTAAGCATACTGTTTTGGCTTTGTTACTGTGATAGCAGCCGGTGGGCCAAAGAAGATTTATTTCAAATAACTTTGTACTAGTCTGAGAGCAGGATGTTTTTCATTAGCCATACAGGTGGGAAAAACACAAGTCCTTCTCTTGTCTTGTGAGACTAGTGACATGTAATGACATTTTCAAAGCTGATCCTCTGTGATAGATGTGTTTATCTTCATTTCACAATCTGTCATGTGACATGTGAGTAGAATGAAAGACCTAATTCTGACTTCCGGTTATGGCGCACTGCTAGGCACACGTGTGGCAGAGAGTTCCCATATGGATTTAATGTAACAGCTATCAGTCAGCTTCTTTAAATTAAGCAACAGTTACTATTTGTCCCTTAAAGTACAGAAACTACTAATATGACGTCGAAACCAAAGTTCCAAAAACCATTAAATCTACGGATACCTCCTTGCTGCTAGCAAAGTCAGATGACGATGCTGCTAGTTCTGATCAAATTCTTGATGCTATTCACTCAATGAAGGAGGATTTCACGTCAAGGTTTGATGGATTAATGAGCGCTATCCAGGGAGTGCAGGGTGAACTCAAGGCACTGACAGGCCGAATGACCGAAGCAGAAGATAGAATTGGCACCAATGAAGACGATCTAGCATCTCAGAAAGACCTAATTCTGTATTCATAGAAATTCCTGCCGCTGAGGGGTCTTCAGGCTGCCTTTTTTAAATTTTAAATTAATTGTGAAGATGTGGTGGTCTTTTAGGCCAAAGGTGATAGGAAGGCTTTGGTATAGTGAAATATGGACATAATTACACAGGACCTTGTGCTGTCGGTATGATGAATAGCTCTTTCATTTTCTAAAGCCAGTGGACAGTATTACCAATAAAAGAGCTACAATATGCAATAACTACAATACAATAGCTGACAAGCTCTTGCAGGGACAAGTGACTATTCTGTTATCTTTCACAAGAGCATAACAGGAGTGCACACAATTTTGAGCCTGTCAAAAGCAACCAACCTAAAGCATTGTTACAATTCAGAGAGAATTTAGACTAGTAATTTTGTCCTCATCTTATCTTAGCATTATTTATAATGTTTATTTCATGTTTGCCCATGTTTTTGTTTGTTTGTTTGCTTGTGTGTTTATTTATGGTATCCAGAAAAATATATGCTATTGAGTACTTTTAAAAGAAAAGTCTGAAAATAACTTTTATGCATTGGTGGAGAGAGTGGCAAAGAGTTTGTCATTAAACAAAGGCAACATACCTATTGGTGTCTGCATTTTACATAAAACCAATTAAACACATTGTTGACAGATCAAGAGTTTTTGCCTTAATCCAATACCAAACCATTTCATATTCTATTCAGATGAGATGCTGTCACCTCAAGCTGTTGCACAAACAGCATGGGGGAACCCACGATCACAGAGGCTATCCAAACCAGCCCTGCAAAACAGCAGCAGAGAATAGATAGTCAGTAATGTATCAAGTAATGTATCAGCTTTGGCTCTGAGAATATTATGCAAGCTAGCTGATTGGAGTCTGATTGCCATTGATTAGGAGCAACACAAACAGTAGCTTGCAGCTATAGTTACAGTCAATGGAAATAGTAAATGCAGACAGTAGATTGTGATCATGTCATGACAATTCATTTCACATGACATACATAACAATTTATTTTAGATTAAGTGGCAAAGATTACACCAGAAAAACCAACCTACCTAGCATTTTGTAGGCTCTTTTCAGAGTGTACTGTCTCCTCATTTTCAATGGGTAGACTATTCCCTGATATCTCTCCAAGGCAATACAAGTCATTGTCAAGATGCCTGTTACGATTGCTGTTGTCTGGACAAATGGGACAGTCTTGCACACTAAAACACCTATTGTGGGGAGGGGGAAATATGCAAACGTAATCATTTATCTCCTTAACACTTATCTCCGTTATTCATTACCCATTAGCTCACATCCTCGGTGATTTGTTTACTGTCCCGAAGACAAATTGGCGTGGGACTTCCAAGCAGCAATTAAGAGTTTGTTATTACAGCGCTGTTACGAAATAGACTAGCATCTGAAATAGCAATATCCTATGACTAACTTTGTAGCAGAAATGTTGTTGCGTAAAATATGCATTTGAGACCTAACCAAGCGGCCAGGTGTTTCTTGGTTTACCACGTGTAACCCACCACAAAGTGCATCTCCAAATCACTATTACGCACCAGATGTCATCAATTCGTTTAAAAAACATTTCATTTGTTGTCATTTATTGACATCAGAACATTTCTTTCATACAGACGGCATTCAGTCACCAGTTTGTCACATAGGAAGTGCATTAAATAATAGGCTACTCACCTCCAAGCCACTCTGAGGATATGTTTTGTAATAAGGTAAAAGGGATGCAAAAGAAAGTGATGAGGAGGTCGCTCACCGCCAGGGAGCAAATAAAAATGTTTGTTGCTGTTAACATCGTGCGTTTTCGAACAACAATGTAAACGACCAAACTATTTCCGATGAGTGCTAACACAAAAATCACAGCATACATGATGACAAATGTCGTCTTCGCTCCTGAGGGTAACTCGGGGATGTAAACAAGAGGCTTTATGTTGTACGTCTCTATAAACTCCTGTCGAGATAGATTGTAGTACTTTAGTAGCTCTTTCAGTGCCTCTGGGGTAATAGTTGGCATTACAGTAGACGATGGCATCCTTGCCTGCAACCAGCAAATGTGTATATATCAAGGGGAAAAAACACAGCAGCTTACATTTTGACAAGGGGACTGTAGCGAGTGTCCGAATATAAACACCGTGCGACTCTGAGTTAGTTGACAAATCTCCAGTGCGCATTCAGCCGTCCTGAAAAAAGCCACATCAGTTCGTGCACGTTAGAACTTAGTGAACGCACCACACCGTGAGTACTACAGGATACCAGTGAATGCCTCCAGTGAGTGAGACCCGAGTTGCCGACATGCTCTTAAACGGCAAATGACATCAAGTGTTAAATATCCCTTTTGACGCATTTCTGCCTGTGATTGGTGCAAGTCTATTTTACCGTCATTGCGCTTGAAAAGTCCTGAGCCAGGATGCCCATGAATCTGAAGATCCGCCCTGAGCACAAAACTAATTGGTTGGGCAGTGGGAGGAATGGGTTGTTTATACAACATCTAAACACCTTCATTTGTAGCCTGGCCACGTCCACTTAGAATATCAATTTCTAAATAGTGCGCTCATTTTACTAAATTGTGCTCTTTTAATTGTTGTAAATTGAGCGGGCAATTTAATAAAACGTGCGCTTAATGGTTCACGAGAACCATTCTGCCCACACATCTCTACACACTCATTACTCTCAGAGTATCCCACCATCATGGACCTATATTGCCAGATTCCAGACAATCTCACTTACACACACACACTGACATATATGACATAATGACATAAGACACATGAATTTCCTGTGACCAAACGTCTCCTGTGACCAAATGTCTTATGTCATCTATCTATCTATATTACATAAGACAAATATTTATCCCATCATACTTTCCCAGATATGGGTAGCCCAGACTGTCCTGAAAAAGGAAGATATAACTCAATATAACTCAATGTTTTACCATTTCTTGTGAAACTCAGCAAATATGCTTTGTGGTTGTGAACTTATTGCAGTATCATCATATTCATGACTATATTCCACCTGTGTGTGCATGGTTAACCCTTAGAACCCGATTGACGCAAAGTGCGTCAAAATACGCACCCTCTCTTCTCTGTTACATTGCTCCGGAACCGTTCATCGCAGCGAGATGAAACCTTTATTGCGTGACAGAGCAGAAGTGGGGCTTTCCAGCGAGACTACACACTTGTCTGTACGATCAAGTATGACAATTAAAAAAAAAATCATGAAATTAAATCAAATTGCATCATATTAACAGTCTATATTTCTCTGCATTCACCTGCGCACCCATTACTCTTGTTTGAATTACTCGCGAACCCGTGATCGCATAGATATGGCAAGCATATCAAATGAAAGATGGTACCAAGGACATTGGTACCAAGGATATTACATCCTTCTGGGTTATAAAACAAACGATGCAGTAATAAGTTGAGAATCATTATGAGTGCCTACACCATAGCCACACGCAGGCTAACACGCAAACTCGGGTCAAGTCAGGTCAGATCAGTTCGTGTCACAGATATGGAGCGCAGGAAGGTAATTTTTCATCACTAAATAAAAAATGGCACATATTTCTGTAAATCACACACCACACATTTCTGTAAATTGCTCAGCCCCAGAGTATCCCTCCAACATGGCAATTATATTGCCTGATTCAGGACAGTCTGCCCTACACACACAGGAAATGCACGTAGAGCTATGAGCTTGCTGTGGTGAGATACATGTCAAAATATAAGACTTTTTATAATAGGCTTTTTGTAAAATCAAATCAGTGCTATTACTAATACATGAAATTATGGCAGATCTGAATAGCCTAGACTCTGCTGAAAAAAACAATATATAATATGTGTGTGTGGCACTTACAATGACCAGAATAAATCGGTAGAAAGAGTAAAAAGGTAGGGTTCTAAGGGTTAAAATTCTGAAATTCTGTCAGTCTGACCTCTGTATTTCTTTTCAAAGTACACCAGATTGATGTATTTAAACATTAAAATATACGACATTTTCTTCTTGGGGAGCATGCCCTGGACCCATGGGGCTTGTGCACCAGTGCTGCTCTACTGTAGGTCTTGACGCTCCTGGAGTCTGGTGTCCAAAAGTGCAAAAAATATGCTGTTGCTTTAATTGATCAATCAATTGATCAAAAAATGTTTCAGGCTATCCTACTAAATTGCACCCGTTTTTACATGTCACATGTTCTTTACCAGCATGTTCACTCTGTTATATTAATTCAAGGCATGGATTGGGGTTGGTTAGCACATATAATTGTTGATTGTAGAGAATAATAATAAAGTCATTTTAGGCCATCTAGTGAATGTGTTTGATTCTTCACCTCCCTGTTTAACAGTCATTCATTATGTAACCCCTTTTTCTCCCCTAGGTCTCAACATACACTGGAGTCACATTCATAAACAGACTAAACATAAAACAGGATCCTAGGTTCGCAATTTGCTGGACTTACCGTCTACCATTTAAGTTAGGGAATAGTAACACTAGTAGAAAAGGTAAGTATTATACCTGAGTAATAGCAAGGTAATCTGTTAGTGTCAATAGAATAATTAACTGTTGCAGTGCCTCCACTGAAGAATTACTTTACCAGTGCCCTGGTATAAATGTGTAAATCCTCAGAAATGTAAAGTGATTAAAGTTACTTCTACCTGTATGGCTTATCCTAAATTAAATACTATGCAACCATGTAAGGAGACTTGAAACATAAAACATTTATTGTACCCTTTATCTTTTAACTTTTTGAATTCAGTTTAATATGAAATAAGAAAATAAAGAAACACAAAATATATTCCTTCAATATGGCAAAAAGTGTAAACCCTTTTTAAAAGTTCAATCACTAACTTTCAATTAAGTTTTAAAAGGTGCCATGTGTAAGAATTGAGGTATTAGCATGCCAAATTTAGCCACAGCCCGACAGGTGTCATAATACCAGTTTCTGCCATGGGAGGCGGTATGCGGGCAACATAATCGCCAGCCAAACTGCAATACACGAATAACTCGCACGGCTTGTGGGCATACTTGAACCAAAGAGTATGCACCTGTCGGGCTGTGGCTAGTAATTTAGCATGCTAATTCAGGTTGATATCTCTGCAGCACTATACCTTGTCATTTGTTTAATTACATCATCGCCCTTATTTCTTCTCATTCTTTTGATGTGTGTAGCTCATTTTTTGGGATATTTTTACCTCAATTCTTACACATGGCACCTTTAATGAATTATATTGTAGCCTTTCCTACAGTACACTTCTAAATAGTAAGCTTAATGTATGGTAATTCAATTCAATATTAATTTGCCCTCAATGCAATACCAGTTAGTTTACACTAATTAAACTTTTACTCGGAACAATGGCTACATGAAATACACCATAATACTATCACTGACAATTCGTGTTTCCCAATATGTGTCTGTTACACAACAAGTGACCATATGAAAGTTCAAGTGGGCCTATTAGTTAAAATCATAGACTGTATATATAGAACTGGACAGTGTGCCGTCTGTTAAGAGTGATGCGAGCGCTAGTCCAGAGCCCCCTGGTGGCTGGCTGCAGTACAATGTGTAACTCCGCCCATCCCCATGTATTTCAATGGCCAAGTAGCCAACTTTCCGTGTCACTTTTCTCACCTAAAACTATTTTTGTATCTACAACTTTTTATTCGAAAAAATAGTTTTCAAGATGCTTCAATACACACAATTTTTCTTTTCTCGCTGAAATTATTTTTTTTAATGTTATATTAACAAATCTAAAAAGGGCGTGTTTACACCTATGATTGACAGCTGGCTGGCTGCAGACACGACGCTTTGTCCATTATGTTTTAACGTCTAGGCTGCAGACACTACCACGTCATCGCTCACTTATTTTAACGACACCTGATTTCGACACATAATCTAACCTAAATAAGTGTTGCTGTTATTATCATTAGGCTATATCTTATCACAATCTGACTAAATACAAAATTGATAGTCATACATTGTGTAGTTGTTTGTAAGAGACATCGTTGTTAGTTGTGACAGATTCTTTGTGAAAAAAAATATGTGCTGTTCTTTCGTAGATGCTAAGTATATTAGCTCATAGCATGCTACATCATGCTAGCATTAGCCAGTTGATAGGTAAAGTAAAAGGGCTCTGGGATATTGAAGTGACGTTAGCCATAGTCACCATCATTTACAGTCCTACTTGTTTCAAATGGTTTAACGTAACCAGTGATTGCCGCCATCATCGTTGCAACTTCATTTGAATACACTTAAGTCACTGGAGAAGGCGATGTTAAGTTTCATTAACGTTAACTCTTGCTTAGTTTTGCGAATGGCAATAAACGCCACCTAGCCTGCTAGGTCGACAACCTCGGTATGCCCATTTATGAATCAGCCTGACAAATAACGTTACTTGTGTTTTAGTGAACACATTATTGGACCATAGCTTAACGTGAGGAGGGATTCAAAGTTACAAATGCTTAGTATGCTCAGAACAGCGGTATCTGAAAATGCGTTAAGGTATCGTTGTTACCTGCGATCGCACTGCTGGAGAAGCATTTTGCATTGGTATGATTTGATCAGGTCTTGCCAGTGATGTGTAATCCTCCCGTAGACGTACATCATTTCAAAATACTACGTCTAAATCGAAAACTGTGACAACTCCTTGATAGGCTCTCTCAATATGTCTGTAATCGTATGCCTCTACCACAGGCTTGCTAGTCAGAGAGGGTGCTCCATTATAAATCAAAAATGTAATATTGCAGTCTTCATGTCAGCTGTAAAAATATGAGAACATGGACCTACTACATCAGGATACTCTGTAAACATTTTACACATAATCAGGAAGCTACTTCGTGTGTGATGTGTTTAAAGTGGTACTACGTTTAAAGAAACATTTTTATTCTTTGTTTCAAGTGCATAAGAAAATACCACATTATGATGATGGTTATGGTTACCCTTAACAAATACAAAACAATATAATACTTAAAACAGGGATCAATCAATAGCCTAATGAAATAAACAATGAAAATGAGGGGGGAAAAAAATAATAAATAATAATGCCCATTCAAGCAATAATATAATAACAATAACATGGTAAGACTACATTAAGGAGAATATCAATAATAAACAAATGTCAAATTAATCAACAGCCTATAAGGAAAATAAAACAGTACTACTGCATACAAACCATAATGTATAAGAAGTGTTTAAAAGACCAAAAACTAGCACAAGAACGAAGAGCACTGGGCAACTCATCCCACCAACATGGAACCACTGAGGAAAAGAGTCTTGAATTTGACCTAGTGTTTAAGACTGGTCGACACAACAGACGCTCATCAGAAGACCGCAGTGGGCGGTTGGGGATGTATATCTTGATCATTGAATTAAAATAACAAGGAGCAGATCCAGTCAGTGTCCTATAGGCCAAAGAGAGATTTAAATTTAATTCTGGCTACTGTAGGGAGCCAATCGAGAGTAACTAGGAGAGGAGTTACGATGTGTCCTCTTTGGCTGATTGAAGACCAGTCATGTTGCAACATTCTGAATGATATATCCCACAAAAGAAATTAAAAAAAACATTCAATATTGATTTAGTATCAACCAATAATTATTCTGATATTAATATTCTTGTAACGTCTACATCTTTGTGTAGACTACAGTTAAATACTAAGCAATGGCCTCTGACTTAAATACCAATATGGTATTTAAGTATAAATACTTAAATACATTAATATGGTATAGTCTACGTGATACACAGGACTACACAGTAAACCCATTTAAAAAGCATCATCTCAGTATACCCATTTAAAATAGGCAAGGATACGTATTCAATAACATTTGGGGTTGCTCACAGTATACCCACCACTGCAACTAACTAACTAAACTACACCACTGGTTAAATGGCGCATTGCAATTTACAATTTGTGTGAGTTCAGGGGCATACAGAAAGTTGAAGTTTGGGTGACATCAATAAAGAAAATAGAAACAAAGGGATGTGTACAGCCTCAAGTATGAATGATGTCACATTAACAGAAGGTTCAGAGCAGCGGCAGACCTTTCTTGGTGCCACGCAAGTTATTGAAAGTCATGTGTTTTCAGAACGTAGTGGTGCTGTGCCATGTCCCATGTATAAGGGGCTTCAGGTTAATCCAGTGACGGTGGGTGATGTCAGGGAGATGGATGTCAGGGGACTTGGAGAAAGGAGGAGGACATGCCACCTCAGACCACCCCAGCCAAACCACTTCACGTAGGCATTCCCTTGCTTGCAGACTAATGTAGACCATGGAGACCACCTTGCCGCCACCTCCAGTACATTCAGCCATCTTACCTGCAAAAAGGAAAGTTACAATAAAGTTAGTCAGATAATTTTACAACATTACAAAGCATCTAATCAGGCACTATAAGTAATACCAATTAATTAAATATATGTGTGCAATAAACTTCACAGCCTACCTAATGTTAACTACACATTTAAATATGCGGTGGGAATGTTATTAACTTGCGTCAGCTTGAAAAATAACGTTATCAGTATGACTGATCATGGACGTTAGATGACAAACTAAGGTCTTTCTCAAATGTTCACCGATATCCCTGGGAAGTGACTGGTTCTTGGCGTAGTGTTTAATGCAGGCGTTTCATTTATCGATCATTCACTTATGCGGTCTACAACTACCGACCTATTTTTTACAGTCTATGCTACCGACCTACCATCACAGAAGTAGCTCTAACAGAGGTGTCTGTCGTTAACGTTAGAAAAAATGCAACGCTGGCAAACTGGCTAGTAGTTACATTAACTTGACGGGTTGATGAGGTCCATGCTTCACATTACGTTAACGTTAACTTGCGTTGCTTTATCACATCATACCGTTGCTTTATCACATCATATACTGTACTGACTGTCTAGCGTTATTAATCCCCATGTACAGTCAATGGTTACTCCATATTGAGATGGCATACATTAAGATTGAGACATTTGAAAACAGCAACAACTAATAAAACCAAGTATCATGCATCGACTGTTACGGGAGCTGTGTGCTAATCTTCACTTCAACGACTAACTTAGCCTCCCGTTGACGGTAACGTTAATGTAGCTGCTAACGTTAGCATGTAATTCGCTGTCCGTATTTCTGTTGTTAGCTCATTAGTATTCACCATACTAAATTGTCACAGTCTATAATCAACATAATAAGCTCTCTTAGACGTATTTAAGAACAACAATAGAAAAAAAAAACTTTTCAGTTGATATAATAACACTCACCAGACAAGAACAAACCGATTGTTGTTTGTCCTGTTTAACTCACAGCCGCAAAATTCATCCAGCCAGCTAGCCTTCGGCGCCGAGTCGACCTGCGTTGTGGAAAGGAGAAGGGCGGGTTTCACTTGACAAGGGCGTGTTTAACTTCGCTGAGTGGCAACTGAGTGGGCGTGCCTGACCGCGACTCCTCTTCACTGCGCGATACTTCAACTTCTGCCGCGCAGCCGCGACTTCAAATTGGTTGCAAATTTTTCCAAGATGGCGTCGCCTCGGCGGCTTCAATTCCATAGAACACTGCTGAATGCAACCACACTGTCCAGTTCTAAATATACAGTCTATGGTTAAAATGGTACCATATGAAACTGAACCAAGCGCTTGGATTTGAAACTAACGTTGGGGCCCAGTCGTCACGTTGGTGCACATAATGTAATCCAAGGAATGTCAGTAATCCATGTTAGTAAAGAAACGATTAACGCAGGCTGCTTTTACACAGTCCCATGTCGCTATCTTTCCTTGGCTTCAATTTGGTACTCACGCAACCTCGAACTGCTGCAAAATGGCGTGACCTCACACGCTGGCCAGTAGAACCATAGACATAATATACATAGACGCCGCATTGGCTGCTGGAAACAAGAAATGCGGCCGCCATCTTGGACCGGTCATACTCCTCGTTGCGTTGCAGCAGAAGACACAAGATGACAGCACTGTGCAGCATGTTCCTTCTCAAATCGGCGGACCATACTCTGGGGATTTACTTTTCACAAGTAAGATTTAACATAACCGTACTATTGGTTGTATTTTGTGAATAGAATATTATCAGAGAGCTGAGAAGGAGCAATCTTTGATATTACTGTATGAAAATCGTAGCCATCTAGCTAGGCTATGTTTACTCGGTGTTCACCCGGCTATGAACTGAGACCTGATAAGTCATATTCCATAACACTGACTTATATTACAACTGACACAAGAAGGCTAGTGTAGAAATAAATCATACTAGATTTGGCCAGCAAATTTTACACAAGTGGCACAGACTAGCCTATTGGGCAATCGCTAGCTGCTACTTGTAGCCTAAGTGTGTTGGTGGTAGCCTCACTATTTCCTGAATAAAGTAACTTTTCAATAGCTCAACTTCTTTATTTATCAAGTAGCTTAGCCAGACAAGCTACACTTTTCTTGTCATGTGAAATTAGCACAATTTAAAGTAGCTTCCTATGTAGTGAACTAGCCTACTGCTGTGTTTGTGTTAGGCTACTAATACATTTGACTGGGTGGTAGTTTTGTGTAGTGTTTTATTCATGGCAGAGTAACTGATAGTTTAGCTCACTAAAATTTCGAAGTAGCTTGGCCAACACTGTATTATTCACATGTCATTTACCCTAACAAGAATAAGATGCCTCTCAAATTCCTTTTCATTCATTTATTTATTATTTTGTATCTCTCCAGAACAACTGCCTTGTTCAAGAAGACTGTGAATGAACTGAACGGTCTCCTCACACCCCTGGAACTGAGGAAGGTGCAGCTCTTCATTGCAGTACTGCAGGGCATCTGCTACACTGTGACTGAATGTTTGATTTATGAGCTCCACCTTCATCACCTCTGTGTCCCATTTTCACATCGTCTGGTTGACTCAGTCCTCTTTTATGGAGTTTACCCAGTTTACTATGCCACTATGCCATCTTATTTGCCCACCTGCTGTCTGAAGCACTTTTGTTCTCAGCCAAAGTGTACCCAAGCAATTTTAGCAAGGTGGGAACATACAAAATTACATGCACCAGTTGTCGAAATCATAGAACCAACTGCATGACGGTAACTCTGTCTCACTGGAACCTTTCTGTGAACTGTAAATAACAGATGCTGTTGATGAACCCATTGACACTGTACAAGTGACAAGTCACCTTTTTGTCTTGAATTGATGAACTGTTACACTTACTATGCCAAACCAATGTCTGATTTTTAAGGATCAGAAACAAACCTACAAACTTGCACTTTACAATATTTATGGAACTTGTCTAACAAATGCTGTTGATATTGAACCCAGTTACTCCATTTCCTTTATGCCACACCAATGTCTGTTCATCACTTTATTTTTGATGGCACTGAACTGAAAATGTTAATGGATTTTTTTCTGTAAATTTAACTCATTAAAACTTGTATCAAACCAGTTTTTGTCTATGCTGTCAAACGTGGATTAGTTATGTTCCCAGTTTTTATATTAGATGTCATCACTTTATAATATATCATATATCAGAATATTCTATTACTGTTAAGCCCACTATGAATATACACACAACCATGTTTCCTGTATCATACAGCTTTTCTACTGGGAGGTTTACAACTTATTCTGAGTCAATTTACCCAAGTTTGTCACTAAACCACATAGGCCTACTTGGAATACCCCTCAGATGTCTGAATGGCACTGATCTCACTTAAATGTTTATGGAACCTTTCTGTGGACTGTGAATAATGCTGTTGATGGAACTTTTCTGTCAACTGTGAACTATATTTAACTCATTGAACTTGTATCAAACTAGTTTTGTCTATGCTGTCAAACATGGATTATGTTCCCAGTTTTGATATCGGACGTCAGGTCACTTTATCATATATCAGAATATTCTATTACTGTTAAACCCACTATGAATATTAAAATATGCTAAATCATGTGTCCTGTATCATAGCTACATGTATGACCTTTGCAGCAAAAAAAACCGCGTGAGAATCTGTTCGGTATTCAGTGAGATATGATTAATTAAGTGCGCTGACAGCTTATCTCACTGGCCAAACAGATTACACTGAGTGGAGTGGATGACCGGTCCAAGATGGCGGCTCCAAATCTCGTCAGCGCTAGTAAGGAGTAGCGGTCGATGCGGCGTCTATGTATATTATGTCTATGAGTAGAACGATGTCCCGGTGAAGCACCCGATTTGGTTCCCCCGGAATTCCTGTTTCTTTTACGCCACTGTTTTGAAGTTCTTGCGTTGTTGCTAGGTTACCGTGCGTATTCACAGTTCTGTATTGCGTTTTCCGTGTTTCCAGCTACGGTAACCGACTAGAGCTTCCGTGTAAAGACCTAGAGGGGAAACATGGGGAACCAAATCGGGTGCTTCACCGGCAAGCGTTTGGTATAGCTGGTTGAGCAGGCTACCTCAGCTTCACTTGTCCTCTGTCCGTTGCGTCCCTCACACACACACACACACACACACACACGGGAACGGTAGTCTCTGGCGAACCACAGTCCAGGCACACAGCAAGTCAGCTACTTAACTAGAAGCTAGCCCCAGCTTCAAGTTAGCCTCAGAACTGATGGAGACCACGCTGTTGCTGTTGGTCGAAGAGAAACAGTCTTAGCTTCGATATAAAACCGAACTTGTTGGACTACCATGCATAAACAGCAAACTTGCTTTTAGAGGTATTAACTGTATACAATATTTGGGCCGAACATCACAGTTTCCAGTCTCCAAACATTAGTTCTCTTGCCGAGTAGAAACGTGGCTGCTGCTTCACTTCCTCTAGGGGAAATTCGAGCTTCCTCCCTCCAGCGAAAACTATTATTTTTACCTAAAAAAATAATCTAATGTCCTATTGATCTACAGCCAACCACCATGAACAACATGAATTAGAGATTGGTTTAATCATAGAAAGAAAATATATATAGTGCAATTAACTGCTAGAAAACTAAATTAGAGGATTCTCGGAAATTGAGTCCCACAGCTTAAATGTAGAGAAATAGGGAAATAGTAAAACGGGTCCAGTAACACATATTTCTAAAGGGTCCTACAGTTAGCCTCAGGAAACCCTGTCAGGGACAGGACCCAAGGAAGAGAATTGTAGTTTCTAGTAAGGGCTGAATTATTTTGCGGACTGAATGCATTAGCACATCCCCCCCTAGGTTGAGAACATGCAGCCTAGCAACATGGAGAAACACTGGGCTTTCAGGTGCTTATAGGCGACTTACAGTAGCAGAATTCTTGTGGTGCAAGCTTCAAGCTTTCAACAGAGGTGAGGAATCATAATTAATTCTGACTCCATTGCTCATCAGCCATGTTTAAGTAGGCTATTTGGAAAGGCTTTATCTTGTATTTTAAATCTGTCATAGTCCATCTAAATACAGAGGTTAATCTGTCTTGACGCAGAAACACCATATGGCGAGAGTGAGTGTGAAGCTATAATTTAAGGTCACATCGTTTAAAAGTTTGCCTTTATTGTCCGTTTAACAGATGGACTCAGGAGAGAGTGGCACTCCAGCTTCAACATGCCCGGACCTATCTGCTCTGAAAACCCAGGAGGCCATCTTAAATAAGAGGAAAGCTGAAGACCTGTCGGATCAGAACCCACTTCAGACATGCAGGGACATCTGTAAGACGGACGGCAGAAGCAGTGCTCGGTTTGGTGCGCTGAGCCATCACTCGTTCTTCTCACGCCACAACCCCCATCCACAGCGAGTCACACACATTTCAGGTGAGAGGTGCCACCGCTATGCATTTCAGTCGGTAAAAATAAAGCCATAAAAACTCACGAAAAGAAATAAAGAGGGAAACACTGAACACCAGTGCTAGAGTCAATATCACTATGAAGTGCCTTTGGTGTCCTCATCAGACTCACTCAGTCATCATGAAAATGTAGCAGAATAATGAAAGTCTGAGGTCTTATTATAAGTGGCCAAACACTTGCACACATATCAGTACAAGGATAAGTCTCTTAAAATTTGTTTCCTTCATTTTATACAATTTCTTTTCATTGGATGTGCGTGATTTTGGCATGTCCCACACACTGCTTCGGCTAACTACAGTGTGTGTAATAAGTGGTTAAATGATACTAAATCAAAAAAACATGGTTTTAGTGTCCACAATAAGTTATTTGATAAAACAAGTCATTTTGATCATGTATATTGTATTTTCATAATCATATTGAACATTTTGCATGTGTCCCTGAAATTGCGGTCCACCCTGTCATTATGGGGTAACTGTCCCTTTAAGAAACCCACTGATGTTTTCAGTGACATCACTACGAGCATTTTTTCTTTCTTCAATGGAGGCTGAAGCAGTGGCGAGTTGCAGAGTAAGTATTTACACTTATGTTTCATAATTTTCATCATATTATGTGTGTAGTTGGATGTTGTCAAGCTTAACATGTCCACTCTGTCATAGTGAAATATCAATTGATAGAAAAACCTATCAGAACTTTGAAATATATTTGTAAAACAGTACATAGTCAGCTTGCTGACTGTAGCATGTTGCTAAGTGAAGATCCACCATGTGCTCATTAAATGCTAACATTAGCCAAAAATGTCCACCCTGTCATTGTCCACCCTGTCAGCAAGCCTTCCATGACAGGGTGGACATGGTTCATGACAGGGAAGGACATGTGCATAGTTTAGGCCACATGCTGATAATGTTACACATATTACAACAGCTATTACACACATTTTATAACAGTACATGCTATACATAGTAAATTTGGACAATTGGACAATTTGGACAATTTTTTTGGCGATATCGGTATCAGCAAGCCTAGTTTGATAAGGCAAGCCTAGTTTACAGGGACTGCCAATTAAAATGTGTAAGGGAACATTTTGAATCGTCTTTTTCAAGGAATGAGATCAAAAGGAGCTGAGATAGCAAGGAGATATCGGGAACGTCGTGATGCTGACCCAGACAGAAGAAGAAAGTACCTTGAGAAAGAAAGGGTCAAATGGAAAAAAAGACAGAGAGACTGGAAAGAAGAAGGGTGTCAATGAGCTCAGTGAGAGAGAGAGAAGAGGGCAAAAAGAAAGAAATGGAAAGAGGCAAAAAGTCAAGCCAGAGCCAGAAACAGGGCTAGTGCTTTGCTACAGTCAGAGACACCACCCAACTCCCCTGCTGAAACTCCTGAAAATCAGCGTGAGCCAGGGCCCTCCAGGTTAGATCATTGGAAGTTTAGCTGATGAGACTTATTAGAAAGTTTAGATTTATTTGAAGGACAATTATCAACTGTTTATGTCCACATAAAATGACATATGAAGGGTTCAGATGCAAAAGCCTCTAAATGCCACTTACGTCAAAAATGAGATAAAGATGGTGAATGGATGCTCTCCACACATAGTATATGTTAACCTTCTAACACTGTTCCGGTCAAAAATGACCGATTTAACCATTCCCTGTACCATAAATATAGCATTTTTCATCAGACTGCTTCAAGATCTTATGATATCCTTCACAAAAGGCTTTTGAACACATCAAATTTATTTTGACTACTTTCTTTGAATTTTGAGTGATTTATTCAATTAGAAACACTTTTTTTGTTTACGGTCAAAAATGACCGCCATAGGAAATGAATGGGAAAGAGTATAATTTTCATCCAGGAGACAAAAGACATCTCCTTACACACACTCCTACAACTTACCACCAATGTTCCCACACACATGCATGCACACACACACACACACACAAACAGACACACATACAGTACACACATGTACACCCACTCACAGACACACACACACACTCAGTACATGTTGTCAGTTCATGTTGTCATGTTGCCACATGTAATGCGTGTGAACCACCAATGTTCGCACACATAGGGCATTCACACACATACAGAAACACACCCACCCACACACACACAAACAGACACACACACACACATGTACACGCACTCTCACACACACACACACACAGTTCCTGTTGTCAGTTCATGTTGTCATGTTGCCACATGTGCAGGAAAACCACCAATGTTTGCACACACATGCATGTACACACACAGAAACACACACACCCACACACACACACACACACACACACACACACACAGTTCATGTTGTCAGTTCAAATAATTTAACTTCAAAACCCACTAAATACCACTCTTTCCTGGTCTGACATTGATTTATAGGCAAAACCTATAGGAGCCTGATTTTAAATGCTCATTTAAAAGAAAAGTGGTCAGATGGATTTAGAGGGTTTTGCATCTGAACTCTTCATATTGATAACTAACTTGCTAAAATCGTTATAAAAAAAATCCTTACAAATATTTTGTGTTTCAGGCAACGGCATCAAGGGGAAAGCATTCGAAGGAGTGCGAAGAGAAAACTGAAAAAACAGATTGAAATATTAGAGGCACAGCTCAAAAAAGAGAAAAGTAAAACTGAGAAATATAAGAAGAGGTACCATCGGGCCAAGAAAGAAAGTCCGTCCAAATCACCACGTACAAAAGTCAATGCTTTGTTGGCACGTCAAAAAGTGAATTCACCCATCAAAAGAGCTCTTCTTTTCCATACATCCCTGATTGAAAATATTAGAAGAAAATATGAACATGCAAAAACAAACAGAGAGAAGCAGCTGATAGCAAAAGTGGTCATTGGAAACATTCTAAAGAAGTATAAGCTCCAAAAGCATGCCCAGACTGCTTTTGGCTACTCTAAGAAGATAGCAAAGTATCCTGTGGATCTGACCTACCGTGGGAGGAGGTGCGTCAGTCGAAATGACATTAGGAAGGTTACATCATTTTTTCTTCGAGATGATGTTAGTCGAATGACAACTGGCCGCAAACAAACAGTCACACGGCTGAAGAATAAAATGCAAAAGAGGGTGCTTACTGACACAATGAAGAACTTGCATAGGAGGTTTCTCTCTGAGCACATTGGCCACATGTCATACACCTCCTTTTGCCGTCTCAGACCCTTTTGGGTGGTAACCCCCTCTACCTCTGACCGTGACACATGTCTCTGCAAAAAGCATGAGAACTTGCAATTCATTGCCAATGCCTTGAAGAGCCAAGGGTTACTTGTCCTCAAGAAACATTGAGGAAATGTCTGAAGCAACCATGTGTGACCCGAAAGCCAAGGTCTGTGCTTATGGTGAGTGCAGTGAATGCCTCCTAACTTGTCACCCGATGCTGAAAACCCCTGGGGAAGAGAACATTAGTTTATTTCAGTGGATGACAGAGAAGATCAAGAAGGATGAGAAGGTGTCAACAATAACAGTGAAAAGGGAGATAACAAAAACAGAGCATGAGCTTAACACAGATTTCCAGGAGAGGCTTGTTCATTTTAGGAGCCATGTCTTCAACATTAAATGGCAATTTGATGCCTACAGGGAGCTCAGGAGGAGTCTGAAGCCCAATGAGTCCCTCTTGCATATAGATTTTAGCGAAAATTACTCATGTAAGTACAGAAGAAAGAAATACAATCTGTGCATTTTGGAGGCTCACACAAGCAGGCCAGTCTGCACACTGGAGTGCTCTACACCACTGGTGAACAAAGCCACACACCTTCTGCTCCATATCACCCTCCAGAAGACATGACCCTGTGGCCATCTGGGCCCACCTTGATCCAGTTCTGAAGGTAGTGAGAGAACGACACCCTCAAGTCAGCACACTTCATTTTTTCAGCGATGGGCCTGCAACACAGTATCGACAAAAGGGAAATTTCTTCTACCTCTCAACAGAACCCTACAAGTATGGCTTCAAAGAAATAACATGGAATTTCTTTGAGGCTAATCATGGGAAGGGGCACCAGGCGGTGTAGGTGGGGCCCTCAAGAGGTCAGCAGACCGGATTGTAGCCCATGGAGGAGACATTCCTGATGCCCAGAGCTTGTATAACAAGCTGAAAAGCCTGGACACATCTGTCGAAGTTGTTCTTCATCCCAGAGAGGGATATTGAATCAAAGCCTGAGATACCTGCAATAGCTGCCGAAAAGGCACTATGAGAATCCACCAAGCTATCAGTCTGACACCCGGCCAAATGAAATACAGAGACATTTCATGTCTATGTAAAAGGGAGAAAGGTGTTTTGGACTGCCCCTGCTTTAATCTTCAAGAGGTCACTCTAGCTAATGTTCCTGTTTCATCTGACAAGTCCCCAGCATGTGGAAAGACACCAGATAATCCTAGGAGACCAGAAATGATTGAGGTAAAGCACATTGGAGAGTGGTGCGTTGTTAATTATGACAATGAAGCATACCCAGGTATCATCATGGATGCAGAAGGGCATAGTGTGAAAGTTAAGTGTATGCAACGCCATGGCATAAACCAGTTCAAATGGCCAGGTCTTGGGACGACATCTGTTGGTACCATGACTGGCAGGTACTTTTGCCTAATACCAGAACCACAGGCTCTGAACAAGCTCTTTACAGATTGAGGCGTCTGCGTGGAAGTATGTGGAACAGCAACTGCAGAACTGAGCGGGCCATGTCTCTTCAGAAAGGGAGAGACTGTTTGGAGATCGCCCAAGTGATCTTTCTGAAATATTCTGTTTTTTCAAATCAACTGTTCTCCACTTAAAAAAATGTTTTCTTCTTGTTCTACAGTTGAATGTTTGACTTTCACTGTGCAGAGTTTAACGCTAGAAGGCCACATTAATGTCTCATTTTGGGCATCTTTTCAGTGGCTGCATGCAGGTAGAGTGGATCAAAACTAGTCTGTTCAACTGGTAATTTCCCCTACATGGGAAAAGGCATTTTTACACAATTTTCTTGCATTGTTCCTTGCATTTATGGGGCCATTCAATGACATTCCACAACATGTCCACCCTGTCATGCCCAGGGTCCACCCTGTCATGTCTCTGTCCACCCTGTTATTTTCATGTTCTATGAAAATAAACAAATTATTTCCACAAGTTAGCAAAATCTTTTGTGTGATTCCTTTATAAGCAAATGAGGGCCAAATAGTATTGTTTGACAAATTGACCAGATATCTTTGTTGTTAGATTTTATTTAGAAAAGAAAGTGCAACTCTCGCAGATTTTATAGAGAAACAAATAGTTTGCCATAATTTCATTATTATCCAAATACTTTTCCCATTAACTAAAATGTATTGTTGAGAAAGGGACTAAATAGTTTTCTGAAAATGTACATTTTATAATCACTATGTAATTACAATGTATTTACTCTGTTTTGAAATTGTCCATGACAGGGTGGACATATTTTGCTGTTTGCATGTAAATTGTCTGCTTGCAGTTAATTTATAAAAAGTGTGGGAGCTTGACCAATATGTATTTCTAACAGCATAACATATACTTAATACGATGAATATGAAGTTCAATGGAAAATCTCAGCTTTTTTGGGGGGGGATGGGGAAGTCTCAAAGGCACCTTATGGACCAAAGTCCTTGGTGTTGACGTTTAGCCGAGGAAGGGGTGGGATATATGTAGACAACGGCCATGCATTTCTATGGAGGATTTTTTCAGTGCTTCTCCTCATTAGAAAGTCTCTGGCTACACTTATAAATCCTACAAATGATAAATAATTGGGCAGTGTGTGTGTGTGTGTGTGTGTGTGTGTGTCTGCCTGCGCGCACACTCGCGCGGGGGTGTGGGGGGATGGATTAGGACGATTCTAAGGGCCCGGCAATGACAGGGCCCCCCCCAGTTAGGCAGTTGCGTAAGTAGGCTACCGATGGTGCAGCCGGAGCACCCTCCACTACACTCCCGAGTGCATATATAATCTGCCCAGAGGGCTGTGATTGCCATTTCCAGTAAGCCTGTCACATGAGTGCTTTGGTGTTGTACATAATTGCGTTTTTAAAGTTTGTGTGCACTTACAATGACAATAAATATTTACACTTACCCCCCTATTTTGAGTTTTTGCTTGAAATTGCACACTGCCTACTAACAATGGCCCTATTTCCACATACTTTGACTTGTGCTTAACCTCTTTTGAAAGCAGAGGCCTTGTAGATTATTTTGGTACCAATAGATTGACTGTGTGATGAACTGTCAGAGAGTGGCAAAGGGTATAATGATAGTTTTTAGCCTGTTTTGTAAATCTCTGGAAATGACCACATTCTGCCCTCATGGTCATTTATTTTGTCTTGGAAACACAACTGAGACCCACTACCAAGTCTTGTGAATCTGTATCTCAAAGTAGATCAATATAGAATGAAATATGAGTACTTTAGACCATTATTTGTCAAGGTACTGTATGCTCATGCGTTTTGTAAAATGCCCTATGGAAACTCCCCATAGGACTTTTGGTTACCCAAAATGCATACTGACAATAAAAGGCTTACTGCTCTGGGACATTACCTATAGCCTAGAAATAAAATAGAAATATTAGTAAGAGAGTAAATAAAATGTAACAGAATAATAACATAAACAAAACTCTCTGTAAGACTTTGTTAGATACAAGGTAAATAGATGAGTTTTGTTGAGAAGCTTTTTGAAGATCTCAAGTCTTCCCCAGTCTTTTGAGGATCCATGTAAATGTAAATCAGATTTCTAGGCCAAGTATACTTGCGTATACAAGGAATTTGGTCTCTGCATTTATCCCATCCGTGAATTAGTGAACACACAAAGAAAACACACAGTAACCCGGAGCAGTGAGCTGCCTTGCTACAGTGGCACTCGGGGAGCAGTGAGGGGTTATGTGCCTTGCTCAAGGGCACTTCAGCTGTTCCCACTGGTCGGGGATTGAACTGGCAACCCTCCGGTTCCAAGCCCGAAGCCCTAACCAGTAGGCCACGATTTCCCCTCCTTACCCCTCCTATTGTATTCAAATATGAAATCCTTGTGAATAGCAAAATCCTCACCAGAAAAAAAAACAGGTTTACATATTACCAAGAATAATTAATTGCATTAATCACTTTTTTGACGTTCAAAAAATGCTTTAGTCTTTGTAAGGCTGCCAACACTGGCAATACAATTATTTTTCCAGCTAAACAGACTCAAGGCCTTACTACACGAACACATATCACAGTTATAAAAGTTTGACATTTAGAAAGAGTGTAATTTAGATTTATTTAGTCAAGAGCGTTCTAAAGTATCAGTGGCACATTATTGCTTTAGCAGCTGGTGCATGAAATACATTATTTCCTCACACTCCCATCATATTCCAGCGCATTCATTTTAAATCGTTGCATTAAAAAAAATGTCTTTAAAAAATCTCTTTAGCGAGTATGTCCTCGGTGATCAGAACATCCCCGCTGTGTTTAAAATGCCCCTAGCTACTTATTTTCCCTGTTTTTTTCCCACAAAAATGAGAGGCATTGCTTCCTGGTACCAGCAGGATGCCAGTGTGTCCACCGAGCGAAAGAGGGTAAGCTTTTGATCAGCGAATTCACAGAGTGTACCCACCAGGGGTTTCATAGCTGGCTGGGACAGAATTGCACTGGTATAAAGGTGGAAAGGTAAACCCTTCTGTGCTTCTTTCCCCCTTACCTTTTTTCTGTTGCAATGTCCATACAGGCCTGAATGGCAACCCAGTGTGCATGGTGAATGATGACTGGTACGTTAACAGTCCTCTCTGCCCCCATCCCCTCATCGCTGGCCGGGTAAAAACGTCGCACAGGGGCCCCCTGCCAATGCACCACTTTGGTTTCCACCTCCAGCAGCTTGGCTCAAAGGCAGGAGCAGGTGAAGTGGTGGCTTTTTGATGTGTGATGTGTGTTTGTGTATACATGTTATGTAACAGTGGTGTGTGTGTGTGTGTGTGTGTGTGTGTGTGTGTGATGGAAGTGGTGTGTGTGTGTGGTGTGTTTATAACCACAAAAAAGCAAGATATGTGCTCCTCTGCTGAGGTGTTTAAAGTAACGTCATTTGTTTTTAGTATGGAGAGGAAGAGGAGTGTGACCACCTAATGTAACCTAGGGCTGCACAATTATCCCAATCACAATCGTAATTGTAATCACAATATGAACGAATGGTTGGTGGGTGTGCGTAGTGCATGAGGGGCACAGAAATTCTGATTGGTGAGCTTTACAGTTGGTCAGGGGTGCTGTGCTTCTTGTGCACCGGGCATGCTCACCAATCAGGGATGGCACAAATTAAAGAGACATATGGAATATTGAACTGAATCAATTCATTGATATATCACAAATAGCAATCGCAATATCTGTCAGAAAAATCACAATTAGATATTTTCCACAAATCGTGCAGCCCTAACATAACCCAGGAGATGCTGTTGTTTCTCTTAAAGCGCTTCTATCGGACGCCTGGAAGGAGGAGCTGAAGGATATCACAGCCAAAGTCAGCATGTCCACCCAGGCCCAGGACAGAAGAGAAGTAGGTGGATAGAGTTGTGTGTGTGTGATGCTCAGAGTGGGTGATACTTTGCGTGTGTGTGTGCATGTGTGTGTGTGTGTGTGTGTTCGTGTGTCAGTGTGTGTGTCCATAAGTGCTGACATACACAAATGTGCACTTTTTTGCTACATGAAATATGTGTGTCTGTGTGTGCCTTAGTGTGGTCTTGATATAATAACGTCTTAATTTATAAATGTGTGTTTGCCTGAGTGCATCTGCATATAGTATATAGGTTTCCACGCATGCCTCTGCCCGTGTGTGTGCGGCATGTGTCTTTGTATCAATTTACATTTAACCTTTACGAAGCCAATTTGATGGTAAACAAACTTGTAATAGGGGAATCGTTCACCTTGCATAGCCATACAGCATAGCCATAGCGAGTTGCTAACGAGAGAACCAGCCACGCAACTTCAAGAATAGTCGACCCGAAGACAACTCACGAAAATTGTGAAACAGTACCTTGTCAGTAGATATAGCACTTTGGAAATAGTTTTTGCCTGTTAATCCTTCGCCTCCACAACAAAAGCAATTCATTGTGTACAGGGGGAACAAGCCAAGCCAACAAGCCAAGAGTGAAATATAAGTATATCAGGACTCTAGGGGTCGCTCTACAGTCACTAACAATAGCTGCAAAGTGTACTTTTAGTGAAAGTGTAGTTGAAGGAGATATCGGTAGAAGAAGAAGAAGGAGGTAGAGGAGGGTAGAAAGGTAAGCATGGTATGCATGGTAAGTGCATGTTAGTTGTGTTGGGGTTCTTTGAAGTATCCCCACAGCAGCAGCCATCAGGGGCCAGACAGTTACACCACTCTCACAGCCAGGCTACACTTTACGTGCTCCATTCGTAGAGCAACATTTACCTTCCACTAAAATCGTTGGAACTGGCTGCACACAAGACGTGATGGCAGCACGCACGTTTGAAAAAATGACACCAGTTGCATGCCCAGTGTAGCCCACCTTTTGTGTGTGTGTGTGTGTGTGTGTGTGTGTGTGTGTGTCCCACAGCAGCAGCGGGCAGACAGGACAGCGAGCGGGAGAAAGACCCAGTACTCAGCCCAGACGGGCCGCATCCTCCCCCCTCCCACCAGGTCCATGGGCCGCTACAGCACCACCACTTCCCTCCACCGGAGGACCTCCACTTGTGCTCCTGCACCTATGCAGCCTTTCCAGGACCAGGAGCTCATGGTAACACACACACACACACACACACACACACACACACACACACACACACACACACACATATACACATGGAGAGAGTGTACCAAACAACAGTGGTGAGCTTCTAATACATTTACAAATCTGCACAGTAATGAAATTTATTACACGGCTCTTCATAATGCTGAAGAATGCTCCATTCACTTGAATGGGCTTTCCCAACGTTCGGTATTCTGCTAATTCTCAATAACAGACCGCTGTCAAGGAAAATGGGTTTTGTGCTTCTATTTCACATCTTTCATATCACTACGCAAAGACTGGAACTTCATTCAAAAGTGAAAGTGGACGGTTGATCAGCTGTGTTCTAAAGAATGTTTGATTCAAGTTCAGCGTGTGCTGTTGCAAACTATTTGTTTCTCTGCACAAGCCACGATGAAACGGTAACAAATAGGCTATAGCCTAGGCTATGTAGGCTAAAGAGTCATATTGTGGGGAGTTTATTGTTTCGGTTTGGCAAGTAACCGTGTAATAAGCGGGATAATGTATAGAACGCCTGTCATTATTGGGAAAATAAGTCCATTCGGGACGGAACAAGACCCCTCCGCTGCATGTCGGGGTCCGGTTCGCCCTGTCGGGACTTATTTTCCCAATAATGACCGGCGTTCTATATATTATCCCTTACATAATTGTCATTTCTGATGAGGTTGCAGTGGGTAACAGGCTATCATAATTAAGCAATAAGCCCCAAGAGGTCGTAGGTGACGCTGATTCTACAACAGCTAAGGGGTGTTGTTAGGCACAATGCGCTAGCGGAGCAGTGTTGCTAGCAGTGTTGTAGAATCAGCGTAACCTACGGACTCGTGACTTATTGCTTTTCTAAAACTATAAATTCCTGGCAAAGTTTCATAAAGTAAAGGCAAAGCAACGAGAAATGTAACGATTTATTCATAGATAATCATTCTTCCGCCAAGAAATATATTTCCTCTATCTGAATGGTTGCCAAGCAATGTGGAGACGCAGCTACTTTAACTTATGTATCAAGTTATGGTATCGCAGTAATATATTACGGAATTCGGACAAGGTGTATGTTTGTGCTGGATTTTACAACGGCATCGAACGCGATTCGGCCAATCACGATCAAGGACCGGAACTATCAGTTTTAGAATGTGTATTTTTAGATACCTGTTCTGGCGGTTGCCCAACGTGTAAATCAGTACTGATGGTGCAATGCAATGCAGGCTGGGTTAGGCCCTCTCATTTGGGTTTGATAATATGTCAGTGAACCAGAGTTTGAATTCACTTGCATCGGATCTTGCATAATTGTGGAGTGTACAAGTGGCAATCAGAAGTATTGAATATGTACTGAAGTCTATGTGTCCCATGCCTTTTGACATCGCCTATCGCAAGTAAAGGCACAGCAATGACAAATGTTATGATTTATTCATAAATAATTATTCTTCCACCAAGAAATGCAGTGAGATGCAGCAATTTGTGGCGCAGTAATATAGAATTAAATGCAGTCACTGTGAAGGGTAGCATTTGGTTTCACGATGACATCGAACGTGATTCAGACAATTATAATCAAAGACCGGAACTGCAAACTGTGTTTGTGATCTCTATTATGCTGGCTGTGAGCGTATAATCAAGATAATGTAAAATGCTGATACATTCTATTAAACCTTACTGTGGAGAGTGTTAAAGGTCTGCATAAATATGGGTACTGACTCAGAGATGCGTGGGAGTCAAGGGGAAGTTGAACTGAGCAGAGGCTAGACTTATCTTTAATAGACACACAGTACTTTGCATAGTTCGACCATCATGAACATTTTGTATTCAATACATTTTCAGACAAAATGTGTTTTACTCTGCCTGAAGAAGGTCATCTGACCGAAAGCTTGCACATAGAGTAAAAAAACTTGTTTGCAAAGACTTGAGTGTGCGGATTTTTCTTTATTTTTTAGACAGAAATATGTTAAATTCCTGAAGGTAGGGTATTTCCCACAATGACCAATCGAAAACCTATCAACAACAACAGGATGCGAAATATAACAATACCTACTTATCTGGTGGCCGTCAAAAATGTGCCTCATGTTGGACCTGGGAGCTGCAAAGGCTCTCCTTCACGGCACAACATGCATTACCATAATTTCCCAACTATTAGGCGATGTTTATACATTGATTTTACAAAATTTCTTCAGCTATGAGGTTAATACACAGGGGCAGTTAATATGGTATAAATATGGTTTTGTTCCTTTTAACTGCGGCTTATACACAATGCAGCTAATACACAGGAAATTACTGTACGAGTAGCCTGAATGGCTAACCAAAGAACCAGAATAGAAAGAAACACAACACCACCAACAGAGTAACCTTCTTGAGCATTTCATTGAAGGTAATCAAGCAGATACCTTCCTTCATTGGGATGTTGTTGAAATTGTTTCTTTTTGTTAAGATATCCAGTATATAATTTTTTCCAAGCTTCTTGAAAGACATAGATAGATCGGGCACTGTTATTTTGCAAAACGCACCAATAGGCCTTTATCACGGCAGCCCACGGGCAGCTGAAGCAGGGCTGTTCAATTTCCTGTTGGCAGGCAAAACACAGGTGTTCCTAAAAACATTAACGAGGCCTCTGGTTGAAGTAACTGTGGCCGAATCTGACACTTAATTAGAAACACCTGTGCTCACACAGGAACAGGGCTGTTCACTTCCTACTTCGGCTGCCGTGATAAAGGCCTATTGTCGAGACACGGGTGGCCATTGATTTTCTGAATCTGGTGTCATAGCACTCCTGCAGAGAGAGTAGTGGTTGGAGTGTGCGGTAGCATTTCCACCATGGTTTAAATAGACCAAAGGAGCTTCATAAGGGATCGGATGGTGTGGGTACAACAACATGCGTGCTGCAAGGGGATGCAGATGTCATCTGATGGCAAATTTTGTAGTGTGTGTGTGTGTGCATGTGTCTGTGTCAGTGTCAGAATACACCGAGTATGGTTTTACGGACAGATGTGAATTTCTCTGATGTACTGATTACTGTGTTTGTGTGTGTGTGTGTGTGTGTGTGTGTGTGTGTGTGTGTGTGTGTGTGTGAGAGAGAGAGAGAGAGGGGGGTGAGGGTTCTGTAGAGGATGACACGTGCCACTTTATGTCTTCTTCCCTCTGACAGGTCCTGGAGCTGCTCTGTCAGATCCTGCAGACGGACTCCCTTCACCTGCTGCAGCAGTGGCTCCTGTTCGCCAGACAGCAAGGTGAGGTGACAGGGACGTGCGAACGGGACCATCAGTCACTCTGTTATATGGCCATCACTGTCACCAGCTTTTGACTGCCCAGGACCTCTGCACCACATTGAAATAATTCTAGGTTTATAGTTTGGAGAGGGTGGAGAAAATTAGCTGTCTTGTACCTGTCCTGTAGCATAGCTTTTTTTCAGTTTTGACCAAATAAGAGGACTTTTTGCAAAATTCAAGTATTTTCTTATTACTGAACATATAGACTTGATTTTGATTTGATTTTGACTTGATTTTGTTTATTAAGCTTAATTTGACCTCTTTCTATCTGTTATATAATAGTTGTTTTGGCATTTATCCACTTAATTAATCCACTGTGTTAATGTTAATGTTTAGATGTATGTCTGTGTCTTTGCATATGTCTATGCACAATGATGTGCATGCATGTGTGTATGTATGAAATCACACTAATCTCTCGTGCTTCTTAGAGAAAGACCTGGTGATGGGTCTGCTGCAGCAGGCGATGGCCGACGCCTCGTTTCCTAGCCGACCGTACATACCAGGCCAGAGTGGAGCCAGCGTGCCAAGATCGTCTCTACCTCCCCAACGTCCACCTTCTCTGAGCCGCCAACCAACACAGCGCAGAAGGGCGCGGTAAGGGCACGAGGCATTGTGGGAATATATTCTTTGAACTTAGAAGGGAAATAAACAAAGTGATGGAGAGGGGGTGCTTAGCCAGTATGTTCACACTGAGTGCTGAAGCAATTTCTGCCTCATCATTCATATTAGCTAGAGTGATACTTAAAACAGTTGTTTTTTGCCATTATCGTTATAACTGGAAATATGTGCTGTGACGAGCTAGAAACATGTGATGGAACGAGGAACATTTCATTGTTTAATTAGGATGTTTTTTGATATGTTGTTTTTTGTGTGTGTGTGTGTGTGTGTGTGTGTGTGTGTGTGTGTGTGTGTGTGTGTGTATTTGTGTTTATGATAGTTTGTGTAAGACTCTGGAGTTGGCAGAAGACACACCAGGTAATTACTGGGTCTTACTACTCACATGCATAAATGGATGTGCTTTCTCCCTACTTGCAAATGAATACATTCACAAATGCCTGTTTAGGAGCACCATGTTGTTCAGTAATTACTACGTTAATGAGCAGCAGGTGTAATCAAACTCGGCTTACAAATCCCATAGCTATTCCCTCAGTCAACAAGCTATTATGATTTAGCATGAAGCCTAAACATGTGCTGCATGTTAATAGTCTCAGAGTTCATGGCAATTAGAATAACAAACAATCAACTAAGACCAGTAATAAATAGCCTGAAGCTCCATGTGTGGATGTGTACCAATGGCATAATTATAGAAAGTTAGTTGTTTGAAAATGTTCATCCTCGATTTTTGCGATAAGACAAAGCGTACCGGTATTTGTCTTGTCATTCAGCTCAGTCTGAGCTTATTGTGTTTCTTTCAGAGAGGATCGGAGAGGCTGAAGTCCTGCAGATCCACACAGCGGAATGTGCTGCCACAGAGCCCTCCCTCACTGAAGCTAAACCTCAGCAGTGCTGACATATAGTCTGTAATGACAATATCTAGTGGTAGTGTAGCAGATATGGTGTCTTATTCAATAATCAGGACTGTTTTTATTTTTGAAAGACTGTATGTACTAAAATATATAACTTTACAGTTTTGGTTAGGGGGTCATATGATGTTAAAGCCCTTTGAAAACATTTACATGGATTCATTTAGCAGACGCTTTTATCCAAAGCAACTTACAAAAAGAGGAATAACATTCAAGCTACATTGCAAAGGAGTCTCTGAAGAGTTGGGTCTCCATGAGCTTCTTGAAGATAGAGAGGGATACCCTTAGCCTGACGAGCCATACCCACATCAAGATGTAGGGTCTGGGAACTGTCCATTGGCACTGCTCAATCCGAGAGACGGGATAAACGGTTGTCTGTCAAATTTCCTCTGCACGCAATAGGATCGCGATACAACTCATGAGTCCCATGCATTTTCCCACCAGCAAAGCTAGTTGTCTAGTGGATCAAACTTTTGCCAATGTAAAAAAAGCTTAACTCGAGTCGCATTTCAACAACCGCTGTTCGTCAGCAGCAGCATCCATCTTCTTTGTTTTCAAGTAGCAGGGAATTCACGCGGAACCGTCGCCGACTCTTACACAATGTGATTGGCCTGATTGAAGTTTCTTTTTTCCAGCTCACTTAGGGTAATGAAACAAGGAGGCGCACACAAGGCTTGTGTGGAAAAATGTGTATTATAGCCGAAAAGTTACAAAAGAAATCAGAGGCTAAAACTGGAGCAACAGACGTTTCGGACCTAGTCCATTTTCAATGTCTCCAGTAGGAAGCGCGTGGCAGGTTTTCCGGTGTTATATAGGGTGACGTGTCAGTTCAGGAGCTCCCCGTTCACCATAAGGTGGAACACCATTAAGAGGACCTGGGTAGTTCCCATTACCTAATGAATAAATAAATAAACAGATACATTTCTAGAGATCACAATGTGCAGATATACATATGAGAAATAACATGAAAATTATTATAAAGCATTTGAATGATTATACATTAAGAGGTTATAGAAAGCAAGAAAGAGCCAGTTCTTCATTCATCCCCAAAGGATGGACCGTTTTCAGCGTAAAAATCCAGAAGCACTCTCTCTGGAGTAATCTTTTTTCCAGCTCGCAAGCCAACAGAGAGTAGTCTACCCTGCCTGCAAATTAAATTTGCTGCCGCTAGGGTGCATCTAGATTTCTAGGTTAGGATGCCCCTGCTCTGGTGGCATGTGGTACGTCGTCCACCAACAGGGGACAACAAATAAAAATGGTAGAAAATGTGTAGGGGCAACGACCCTTGGAGGAATGCAGTGGTTGAGCGGTAACATAAGCTTTAATGAGACTATTTAGAAGAATCAGAATCAGAATCCTTTAATTTTGTCATTGGAAAACATTGTCACGGCGAAATTTTAAATGCTACTCCTGGTGCATAGAATACATTCGTACACTCACTCATGTCATAGTCTCACAGAGAACTATAACGACACATACACATAATGGGACAGGTCGCATGAAGGGGGTATAAAAATAGATATTTAAAAAAATATCCAAATTGCTGGAAAGTGCAAATGCAGTGCAAAACAGACAAGATAATCATTCATCATGATAAAGTCCTATTTCTGTAAGTGAGTGTTTAGAGTTGTGATGGCTGTGGGTGAAAATCTGTCTCTGAATCTGGATGTGCAGGTTCTGACAGACTTGTAGCGCCTTGTTGGGAGTAACTGAAATGTCCTGTGTTCATGTCCTGGGTGAGAAGAGTGAGTGAGTTTTTGATTATGTTTTTTGCTCTGCTGATTTAACGGGATGAGACAATGCTGTCAAGTGTCAGGTTTAGTTGGAGGGGAGGTTCCTTCATCCATGTGGATATGCCAGAGAGACAATCCAAGATCCAAAACCCATTCAGGATGGAGTGAATCCCCCAGTGATCTTTAGAGAGTGATTATAATTAGCCCTGTCCTGTATGAAGCACAGCCTGTGTTCTTACACCTAGGCACTGGAATGCCAAGTCAATCCCTTTGTAAATGTCAGCTAGGATTTATTCTCCTGATGTTGGAAAGATATTATAGGTCATCACTGTTGCAATTTGAAGATGACGCAAATGACTGATGTTAATGGTCTTTTGGTCTTTTGTTCCAACCTCCAAAGCCCATGCAACAATAGAGTGTCTGATGACGTCTACCAAATTGAAGCAGTCACATGATGAGGGCTAGTCACCCTGAAAGATGTGTTGTTGGCATAGGATTCATTTTGATCAATACTGGCCCCTGATACTTGCTGTAATGACACCAGTAGCTCATCATATAAGGAAGCGATTGGGATTTTTGTTTTGTTTCAGTAAAATTCACATTTATTGCCTTTTTAAAATATTTTTTTAGGATCTAGATTGTGCGCAGGTACCTTTCCAATATTTTTTCCCTTCATGATATTACCCACCAATCGCTTTGGATTGCACTCTGTGCACATAAAACACGCTATATAAATAAACTTAAATCTTATCACATGTACAATCAAATACTAATTATATACTGCAATCACAGGAAGCGATGAAATAAGTAGCCTATGTTCTTCCATGGCTGGAGATTATAATTATCATTCTCAGAGCCAGATCATGAGATTGTCAAATTGTGACTAATCAGGTCTTTGATGTCTTTTTATTCTTGAGTTTGTTAACATAAAGAAACTTTTGTCCTGGTCACAATTGATTCTAATTGTGTAATTATTTTCATTTGGATCAAATTACTGGAAAATGACTAATGATAATAAGTACGGTAAGTAAGTAAGTTTAATTTATATAGCAAATGTAAGACCAAAGTGCTTCACACCGAAATAAAAGATTAAAAAAAGGCAAAAAACATACCAAATATACACACAAACATGCAGTATTTACAAAGACATTACAATAATACAGTCCTCCAAATCCAACTTCAGGATTAGCAGTTGCCAAATGCCAAATGAAAAAAGTGTCTTAAGCCTAAATTTAAATGCAGTCAGTGTTGGTATATTTCTGAGATCCATCGGTAACATTCCAAAGTTTTGGTGCAACCACTGCAAATGCACGGTCACAACTTTTTGTTTGAGTCGTGACTGTGGGATAATCACAAGTGATTGGAATGCAGACCTTAAAGCTTTAACTATTTATTTAGCACAGTTTGTCTAGTGCTTACACAACTTCAAGACTCTTTTAATTGTCAAGACTGTTGTCGTCTGGGACTCCTCATTGGTGGAATGACTTATCCAGTGTTTTACAGTCTTGTGATAGTTTGGGGATTTTCAGGAACTGTTCTCATCTGTTGAACTGCATCTAATGAATGAATAAAATAATTAATCAATTATTTATCTTTACTGTTATGGCTTGTATCTATTCATGGTTATTGTTATTATGAAGACTTGCTGTTTTTATAATAATAATATACTTTAAGCTATTAAACATTTTTAAACTGTTCATTTTAATAATAACGTAAAATTTATTGTTACTGTTGTATGTTGCTTTGGACAAAAGCGTCTGCCAAGAAACATAACGTAAACATTGAAGTTGAAGTTCAGAGCAGAGCCACATGGCGCTAATTGACAGAGGCTTGTTTATCATCCCCATAGTGTTTCTGTTGTTTTGCTTTTAGTTGCCATTGTGACTATCACCTCGGCTGCGTTCTGTTACATTGTTTGCATGTTTGTTGTGAGGAGAACTTGACTCTTTGAGCTTTGCTCTGTAATCCTTGCCTAAAGGGAAGGTAGTTTATTATTCCTGTTTGCTGGAGAGCAACTCATTCACCATCAGATGGTATAATTATGTGGCAAGCATACCTCAAAGAATATTCTTCAATCTGATTGATTAACTGATTGGCTTTTTAAAATTGGTTTGTTATGTCCTGATTTTTTGTGTTGCACTTTGTGCATGAAAAACATTCTACATAAATAAGCACTTTCTTAGATCCTTGCTCATACATAAATTCTCTTTGTCACAGAAGGGCCACTGGCTTACAGTATGTTCTGTTGATCTTTGTTCCACTGATTTTGCAGGCTGGTTCCATCCAGTTTCACTATTTGTGTTTTCAGAAGACTTCAGAATGGTGTTTCACTATATAATATAACATTGTGGTAGTGACTTTAAATTAAACTGACAAATTACCAGTAACAGTGTTGGGTGATATTTTTGGGTCCACTTATTACTTAACTTTACCTCACTTCACTTACTTAAAGGTCTCATCAATGCACACCGCAGAATTTGTGTATTGATTTGTAGCGACCGTTGATGAAAGTTGAAAGTAAGAAAATAAACCTATGGTAAAAATTTTACCTCTGGTAAAATTCACTTAATTTAGAAATGTTCATTTCTTCCCTTGTTATATGTAACATACCAGCTGAGCAAAATTATAACTTTTCCAATTGTCTTGACCTTGCCAACAGTACAATAGTAATAAACAACAAAAAAAGATGGTTGCCAGCACATCCCATCATTTCATGGTGAGTACTGCTTGTGATCGTACCCCTTACAAATGTTGAACAGAGGCAGAGAGCAGCCTACACTTTGAAAGTAGCTTGACTAGCTAGACCTTTTTAAAGCATTCAGATCAATAAATACTATTCCCCAAGCTTTCCCATTTTTAGTGTGATACATAGATATAGATAGATAGATAGATAGATAGATAGATAGATAGAGGATGGATTACTGTATTCATCCCAAAGGGAAATAATGGAGTTAATAGTGTTAACATATATCACACATCCGCACAAGTCAACAAATACTAGTAAAAGATAAAGAAGAACTTCCTTGGGTCAATAATGTTTGTGGCAGTAAATCTACAGGGTGTTTATGAAAATATGCCTTTAGGTCATCAATGAAAATAAATACATTTAGGATATGAAGTCTTTGTGAAATTGATTGCAAACTGTGGAGAATATGATTCTCCTCCTCTGCCTCAAAGGGGTGTTGTGGGTGGGAGCTCTAGCGTCAGTGCTTATTCCATTGCAACTTGCATGCACCTGTTCTTAGAACTCATCACAGACGTACAGACAGCTGTCATCCTCATTCTACACGAACTACTACTCAGGAGTGTTTACAATAACATTTACAGCTGGTCAAAGTTGGATCACTGTGATCATATATCTGAATCTTCTGTGTAAATCTGAACTTATGTGCTCATCTAACAGGTATAAGTAATTACTAATTAAGTACCAGAACAGAACGTGTGTGTGTGTGTGTGTGTGTGTGTGTGTGTGTGTGTGTGTGTGTGTGTGTGTGTGTGTGTGTGTACCAGAACAAAGAATGTAATTGCATTAGCCACAAGCTGCAACATGCATGTGTGTGCATATGCTTGTGTGTGTGTGTGTGTGTGTGTGTGTGTGTACCAGAACAGAGAATGTAATTGCATAAGCCACAAACTGCAATGTGTGTGTGTGTGTGTGTGTGTGTGTGTGTGTGTGTGTGTGTGTGTGTGTGTACAAAATCGAAGAATGGAATTGCATAAGCCACATGCATGTGCTTGCGTGCACGTGTGTGTGTGCGTGCGTGCTTGCGTGTGTGTGTGTGTGCACACCAAGAAGTTGGACAAGCGGCATGGTCAGCAGGTGAAGTTCAGCATTTGCGTCACTTGCCCTCCCTACTCAAGGCCACCTGTTGGCATGGAATGATAAGAGCCCCATATCCTCTGGAATGTTCTCAGCATTTCAGAATTCAGCCTTCCACCCCCACCCCCCACACACACACACCTCCCCCACCTCCACATCCACCTCTTCCATAGTGCAAAGACCACGGGCATTTGAAATGGACACTTGTGCTTATCCCTCTGCAGGAGGCCATAAAAATGCTGCCCTTTTAGCATAAAAATTTAAAAGCTGAGGTAAACAAAGTATAGCTATTAGCTATACACCACTGCAAGACCCCCTTTTCATGATCTTCAAAATGACCTACTGTAAAGTTGATGCTAAAAATACCTACTTCGATCAGTGAAAATGTTGTTGGCTTGGCATTTGAGTTTACAGTAGGTCAGTAGACAACATAAGGCTTGTCAATATCACTGATGCCAGACATACTTGTAGAAAATATGTTAAAACACACTTATAGATGTCTGAAAGAGAAAAAAATTTTTTCCCATTTTTGCACATTCACAAAACAAAAGCTAAGTGGCCAGGGATGCTCATGCATATTATTTCTTGGTTCTCGTCGGCATGGTCATTGTGTTTGTTATGCTTTTGTACCCATTGCCATTTCAAACCCTAATAAGCAGTATTGATTTTGATTGTGTGTGTGTGTGTGTGTGTGTGTGTGTGTGTGTGTGTGTGTGTGTGTGTAAACATGCATGTGATTTCATGTGAATGTGTGGCGTGAAAGTGTTTCCTTGTGTGTATAGTAAGGAAGACAAAAAGTGAAACAGAAACAGAGAAGGTGGGGACATTGCAAATGCTGAGATGGAAGAAATGGACAGTACTGTATAAGCTGGAGGTATATATTTTGAGGTGGTGTATATATATATATCCTCTAACGATTACATCCTTACCATTGCAAAATATTTTTTACATTTTCATACAGTAGGTAGGTTTGCAGGTAAAAGATAGCTAAAAGATAAAAGGTAAAAGATAGCTTAAATGCGTAAATCTTGAAAGATCGTGGTTAAAGAGAAAAAAATATATGCTTCATCCTCCCTCTCTAAAATCCATCTTCGATAGAAACTGTATAATTTGATTTTATTTCCTGCTCCGGTCCAAATGTGATTTGCTGGAAGCAGGCTGGGAGTAGAGTCAGCCCCCTGTGTAGGGCTTCTCTCGGGAGACATTTTGACGTGCTGTCACTTGGAAGGAGAAGTTCACCTTTTACTAAGGAAGAAATATTACTTTGGTGTTAGAGCTGGCAGTGGAAGAAGAAAGCATTGCATTTCCAAATCTCTGTACAGCCCTGCAGAAAGTCAATCTAATGACAGATGTTGGTATGCGATATGACCAGACGACTCCCACTCGATCTGTGATATTTGAGAAGTCTTAGGATGTCCTTTTAAAAGGCTGTGGCAGAGGTAGTTATACCAACGTACCCAGCGTTCTATGTAATGATGGAGACAGGGAAATAAAAGGATCTAAAGTATTTGTAAGTCGAGAGGGTGAAGCACAGAGTTCTAAAAGCACAAAACTCTCCTGCTGAACTAAAACTGGAGATGAATAGAGCTTTATCTGGAAACCTTTCTTGTTGTTGTTGTTGTTGTTGATGTCTAACCAAAAAAAAACAAAACACCAACATCAGTCTTAAGTTGCAATGCCTGGAGTCATATGACTGAAACTGCATCACATTAGTTAAACCATAATATTAGTCAAATGAATGGTTGTTGAGGTCATTCAACCTATTATAGTCAGTCCAATTACTGTATGTGTATTCTATCTGACTGTGTGTTTGTACAGTATGCATGTGTGTAGTGCACCATAACCCATTATATTACAGTATATTGCATACATTACATTGATTTTAGTGAAATTATATGTTATAACTGGATTATGTATGAATTTAACATCATACATTTGGCAATCCAAATCTAATTTAATCCTATAAGTAACATGTGTTTCTTCCCCAGAGCTTTTCATTAGAGCAGGGATGTCAAACATAAGGCCCGGGGGCCAGATCAGCCCCGCCAGCAGGTTTCATACGGCCCCCCAGATGTTTTAGGTAGGAAGGAAAATTAGAAAAAAAGATATTCACATCTAGTTGTCTTCAACAATAAGCAATATCTCTATGATATGGTAAATTAATTAAACCTAGCACTATAAACCATCCTCAGGAAGGAAGCAGCGAAAAACCTAACATGGAAGTAGTAGAGCATTTCAAGAGAGAAATAGCAGTATATGACAGCAGTACATTATTTGTACTTGTTTGCTCATAAGTGATATCATCAAATAACACTCTGATACCCATGCAGAAAAATGATGACCATGACAATGACGGGCCCCCACGAGGTCTCATTCCAACAAATCCGGCCCACTACCTAATATTAGTTTGACACCCCTGCATTAGAGCATTGTCCAGTTGTCAGGGCCGGCTAATTTGTCTCACCTTTTAGAGGTGAAAGAATGGAAGGCGAACAAAGGTGAATAATTTTCTATGCTACGATCACCATGTATGCACTGATGCGATGCCAATGGAATGTCATTCCACATGATGGTCAAACCACATGATGTAAGCCTAATGATCATTGGAAGAATGGCTTCATACTGGCTGTTATGAAGATGGTTGTTCTTACAGTGTGCAGTGATTTGGCAATGAGTATCATTAGAACCAACTAGAACACATCACACAAGGGCTGCAAGCTCTGTGAATCAAATGCATTTATTCCCCACAGGGCTTGCAAGCCATTAGTGAACTGCAATAGCTTTGCTGGCCCAGGAAACAGCCCTATGAGCACTATGACCACGACCCCATGGTTTGAAATTATGAAAGCTAAAAACTGGACTATTGCAGCTGCTGTAATCTATGTGGCCTATTAATGAGTTTATGTTTGTTTTGTCCCTAAAGCCGCTGGATGCCTTGCAAATGAATTCATCTTTCTGTTTATTTTCTCTTTCCCACTGAACAAATTGTCACCATTGCATGAAAAAAAATGTATAAACTAAACTTCTTATGCCCATCTGGAGATTATACAGTACAGAGCATATTAGTGAAGATCTGCCAATGTGTGCACCTCAGTCAAGTCAGGTCACATTAGCTCTACAGGGATCAAATTTGCAGGATGCTTCAGATGCCATCTATTTCTCTTTCCCTCTCTCTCTCTCCCTCTCTTTCTCTCCTTTCCCCCCCTCCATGTGACCATAACTCCTCTCTGAGCCCTCCGCCGCGGTGACCTTGGGAGTGGGCCTCGGCCCCATGCCCACCTGGAGCCCTGGGCTCTTATCTCCTCGGTGCCGTCCTTCACAGCGGGCGTATAAAGCCGAGGTGTGGGAGCTATCTCCTCGCCGCCTCGCCTTCTTTGCGCCCTGCAGTCATGTTGCCTGCCGTGGTGAAGCTCAGCTGTGGTATTACGTACCCTCTCTCCAGAGGCATGGCAGGTAAGGACAGATGCCCGATGCACAGCTGTGCAATTAGGGATTCACTTGTGAGACTTTCGATGTGAGATGGTTTGGTTTTTGATTTGTGGATTCGATTTCGATTTCTGGAAAGGATGTGTTAGTCACTAATTAGATTGTAAGGGTGTATGTCAGTTAGTTGTCCTGCATGGTGAAGCTAGACATGTGATGTGACCTGTTTAAGTTGTGAGGCTTGCAATGCATTCAAATAACTGCATGGACGCTTAAATAGAATGCTCCTCTTCAAGCAATCTCGGATCTGATAGGTTTTTTAATGAAGTCTACTGAAATCTATTTGTGGCTCTCCATTTGTTTGGAGCACATGAGAGAAATCACACTTCAGGGAACAGATCTGGAGACAGATAAGGAGACAGTAGTGTTTATCTAGTGCTCTTGGTTGCAGGACTGCAGCGCACCACCATCGCAGCAGTTGGACGTAAACTGGCTCACCACCAGACGGGCATCCAGGCCGGCCATCCTAGTTGGTGGCCGCGTGGCTTGCCATGGCCATGTCGGCCGGCGGCCCGTGGTGAGTGCTGTACCGCACGCCTCCCATGATCCAATCAGTGGCCCTGTCCGTGGGCGCCCTCTCTGACCTGTCCTCACTTGTTTGTTCCAGAGGCGCCGCGTGGCCGAGGTGAGAGGCGGCCGAGCCTGCAGGAGGAGGAAGTGGCACTGGTGCAGCAGGGCCAGGAGGCGCTGAAGACTGCTCTCGCCATCTTGGAGGACCAAAGTGGATGGAAAACAGAGATCTCCGAGGTGACTGCCAACAACAACAACAACAACAGCGACAATAACAACAACATTAACAACAATAACAGTAACAGTAACAATAACAATAACAACAACAACACCAACAACAACAAGGACAACAACATCATCAACAATATATTTCTGTCTTTCATATACTAATAACTCTAAGGCCATGGGTTCTGTAGTGAAGACTTACAGTGTTAAGAATACATGCACTAAAGTGTGACTCACACAAGTAAAAACATCCGGCCAAATAAAGGTTTCAATGACATTTTATTATTTAATTCATTCATTCATTCATTCATTCATTCATTCATTCATTCATTGCAATCTGTTTATCTGTTTGTTTGCAGGAGAATGGCTTGATTGTTTACAGCAAGGTTTTGCCGGGGGCGAAGAGAGTGTTTCGTCTGGAGGCAGAGTTGGACGCCAGCCCTGAGGAGTTGCACGACATCCTGTTTGTCAAAGTGGAGGACATGAGCTCATGGAACCCCAGCATCGGTCGCATTAAAGTGAGTAGACCCTTTCAAGAGAGTTCCATTATCAGCATCATAGTTGGCCCCACAAGACTTCCGTTTTAACATTCCATGTTATCTTAATGCAGAGGAAGTAGATTGGGAACCAAATAGAATGTTCAAGCATTGTTTTTGTTTTTATTGTTGAAAGGGTCTATATGTGTTGGGTGACCAGCCTAATGCTTTGCACGCCTTGCGTTGAGCTATTTTCTACACTCATAGTGGGGTTTTAGAGTCTGCCTACTTGCCTGTTTTAGATATTTGACTACACAGGTATACAGAGTCACCCAGTCTGTATTTTGAACAATAACAGGTGCCAGGCACTCGCAGTCTGAGATCACAATGAATCTAGGCTTGCACCCACGTATTGAAACATGTCTGATAAAGCGTGTGCTTCAAAGCAAAGCAAAGCAAAGCAAAGTGTGCAAGCAGGAAACTATGCCACTGCCTTTGATTGAATCTGATTGAGAGATCTAGAGGGGTCATTTGCACTTCTCATTATCCTCAGAATCCGCCAACTCCTCTCGAATGGGCCCGGTTTGGAATGAATTACTCGCGTGATGATTATGTGTAAATATGCTTTCCTGCTCCCCCGTAGATCCTGCGGCAGATCAATGCCGAAACCATGGTGACACATGAGGTGTCTGCCGAGACGGCAGGCAATCTGATTGGCCAGAGGGACTTTCTGAGTGTCAGGCACTGTAGCCGAGAGGATTCGCGTATTTGTCTGGCAGGAGCTGCCACTCAACTGGAATCGCTGCCTCCTCAAAATGGCTTTGTCAGGTGAGATTGCTTTGATGCCTCAAACTCTTCAGAAGTATATTATAGCCTTCACACACAGCATGGTGGTATGGTCTTTCAGGTATTGGAATGGGAAAAGAAACAAGGAGACTCGAATGAAAGATGGATTAGATTGATGGATTAATTTAGGAAGAGAAATATTGGTGAGGAGAATTTACTGCTGTGTGGATGTGTGGATGATGTAGTATATAAGTAGGCCTACATATACTGCAACCCAGAGAGCGTGATATTTTTAGCTCTAGAGATCCACAAAAGATTATTTTTATGTCTCAGAACAAAGGAATTGATTCAAGTATTTTTGCCCCCACTCTAAACAGGGCTGAAGACGGTCCGACGTGTATCATCCTGGAGGCTGCAGATAGCGGGAGAGACAGGAGCCGCATAACGTGGCTTCTCAACATGGACGTGAAGGTAAAAAAAGCCTGTCTTCCTGTTGACACGAAACCCACAAAACCCACCTCCAACTCCAACTCCACCTCTTCATTTTGCATTTCGTCTCAAGAAGCACAGACTACGGAACAATCATTTTTATGATTGACAGACACTTTATTTTCAAACACGTAGGCCTACATGCACATACTGTATGTTAGTGTTACTGTACATGTCCCTGACCTGGTATGGTGCTAGATTACAGTTGCCAAGGACATTTGGTCGGATTGCAAGCGAGCACTGATAAGGTGTGTGTGTGTGTGTGTGTGTGTGTGTGTGTGTGTGTGTGTGTGTGTGTGTGTGTGTGTGTTGTGTTTGTGTGTGTGTGTGTGTGTGTGTGTGTGTGTGTGTGTGTGTGTGTGTGTGTGTGCGTGTGTCTGTGTGAATGGGAGATACCATCTGCTGTCTTAATGTTCACGTTATCTCCAGACTGCCAGTGAGTGTAAAGAACTTTGTTGGCGTTGCATGCATCGGTTGTGGAGACACAGCTGTGCGCAGTTTCACGCGAGTCATTATTGCCCTTGGACATTTTCAGCCGGTTGGAAATTGGACTAATTTTATTTTCTTGGTGTCACGGGTACGCTGGCGACTACGCCGCTCCGTCCGCTATTGTCTTTGTTAGTCTATGTGTCAATGACAATGTCTTACCCTATATGTGGAGCGCTTTGGGTTGCACTCTGTGCACGTTAAATGCGCTATACAAATAAAACTGACTTGACTTGACTTAATAGACACATGTAAATGCATCCAATAATGGTGTAAGCTGTGCACACAGCCACTAGAAACACAATTCACCATCCTGGAAGAATATTTAATTTTAAAATACAGCCATGCTACAAAACTGCCTGACATTAATCTCCATGTCATGTCCTCCAAATGAGTATGACCACCCATGCTATGCCATCTCATTTCCTGTGCACTAAAATCACAGTTGTGATATTGGTAGTTTATTTTCCTCATCTTGCATCTCGGTTCACCATATTTTGGTTACTGGTATATATCTCTTGATATATGAGGCATCATATCAGATTCCCATGCCTGACAGGCCTCTTGCTGTTATTCTAAGAGACACTGTTCCATTTCCTTTTCGCAGGGCTGGCTGCCAAAGTCGATTGTCAATCAAGCGTTGCCACGAGCACAGGTGGACTTCACCAGATACCTGCGCCAGCGTCTGGCCGAGGCGTCTGGCGTGACGGCACCTCGGCAGGAGCGGCGGCGCAGTGTCAATGTTGAGCTCGGAGACGAGTGGCACTTTGGAACGGCGGGCAGAATTGGAGCAGCGCTGTAGCACTTCCTCCCCCCTGGGGAGACCTCCTTCGAAAAAAACATCCCCTCGCCTCTCTACCCAGTGGCACTGCAGGCGGGGACGCCCCACTCCGCTGGGATGCCACACACTGCAAAATGGCACCTGTCATATCAGGACTAACCTCCTAATGCCAGCCGTCTGTGGGAGCCCCCTGCCTTCTGAATGCCAGCGCCCTATAGGGGTGCCATCAGCACGGCTCCAACTCCAACCTTGCGTTGAGCTATTTTCTACACTCATAATGGGGTTTCAGAGTCTGCCTGACTTGCCTGCTTTATATATTTGACTAGACAGGTACAGTGTAGACCCAGTCTGTATTTTGAACAATAACAGGGGCCGGGCACTCACAGTCTGAGATCACAATGAATGGCTTGCACCCACGTATTGAAACCTGTCTGATAAAGCGTGTGCTTCAAAGCACTGTGCAGCTATGCACCGCACTAACCAACTAGCACATGGGGCATTACAAATAGTAGGACAGTAATGATACTGTAGAACACTTTAAAGTGAATGTGTAATATATGGCTAACAACATATAGAACACTGGGACTAAAATCTGCCTCTGAAGCCCAATATGGGGGTAGAGAGTTTAAATATTTAATAAAGAAATTAAGGGTAAAAGGAAGTCTGCTCTCATTTATTCTTTCATTTTTTTAGCATAATCAAGACAAATGGAAAATGTGTTTTTCATTTCATAAACATAACTTTAATCTTTTTTTTCAACATTTATCATGTTAAATTCACTTGTGCCAGGACTGAAAATGCATGGCTGTGTCTGAGCCTTCTTACACAGGAACAAACTTAAAAAAAAAAAAAAAAAAAAACTTTTTTCACAGAATGCTAGTGCACGTTTGAAGTGATGGAATTACCATGACAACAGATCGTTCTCAAGTCGCCGAGGAACAGACACAATATCTCATTAAGAAGCCTAATAGCTGTCAACATAAACAAATCCTCACACACTAAATTCTCATTGTCAAGTTAAACTCAGAAACTCAGTTCAACAATGCCCTCTTTAAAAGACACTTCACACAGTGCCCGTGTGAAGGTCTCTCTTTAGTAAACTGTAGCTACTATATATATATTCCAGTATATATATACTTATTTGAAGGGTTTCATAATGCATGCAGCTTTCAGTTAGCACAACGTAATGGTCCACTGCACATACTACAGAATCCTCTCTGTGTGCGGAAGTTGCTGAGATGACATTGACAGGCCAGTGTTTCACTATGAGCCATCTCCATGAGAGCGTCGATGCATAGACTGAGTATGCCTGTAATGAGGGCCGCTGTGCACAATTAAAAGTGTTTTAATCATAACTTGCAAGAGTAATTGTAAATTTGATGAATGATGTTAGAGCAATTTATTATGGGTCTGTGTGACTCGGGTCCTTACGAGAACTCCATGTCCGTATTAAACTCCTGTCCATATTAAAGAACATTTTCAATGCCCCTGGCTTCACAGACAGTTACATATGCACTCTTTTTTTGCGTATGGAGTTTGAAATATCTTCTCTTTAGTTCTCAATTTTTTAGTTTAGTTCTCAACATGTACATTTTTTTAGAATGTATCTTCCTACCTTTAAAAAAAATAATAAATATTAACACTTAAAGCTCTCATGTATATACAAGAACTATACAATACACATAGGTGGTTAAACTGCACGAAGAGGAATGAAATAATGCCACAGTTATTGCCATGACACTGGGATTGACAACATTCCACAAGACAGCGTCTCAGCGTCTCTGTATTTCCCCATTTGTAAATATACTTTACATTACACAGCTGGATGTTAATTTCATATCCACTACTTGAAATTTACACTATATACAATATTTGCTTGAAAAATATATCAGTTTAAAAAAATATCAGATTTTTTTTCTTTCTTTTTTTTCATTTTTTCTGTTTTCATTTAAAGCATATGTGAGTTTCACAAAAGCAATGTGCATGCATTTGTAACATAATGTGTGCTTATCAGACACACACACACACACACACACAAACACACTTACACCCACACACACACACACACACACACATACACACACACACACATACACACACATTGGGATTGTGAGGACTAAGGGCTTTGTGAGGACCATCACACTGAAGAGGGTGGATGGCTTGTCACACTTCACCAGCACCTGAGGGAGATGCACAATGACAGTGACACCCTCATCCAATAAGCATGGCCTGACTAAGTCAGCCAAGGGTCACCAATGTGTTTGTTCATAAAGCAAAGCAAAATTAGTAGTTCTGATGCACTTGGATAGATACCAGTTGAGCAGGCAGACATCAACAACAAAGGTTGGAAGCAGTCATGATGCAGTCACTGCATTTTGGTTCTTTTAAATGTCACGAGTTGCTTTAGAGTTAGCACCATTTTCCAAATATTTTGTCTACTTCCATTTGTTATTTTAAGCAGAGAAGGTAGGTCAATGCTGTGCAGATGCATAGTGATTTCTCTATGGTTGCAGGCATGTGTGTGTGCATATGATGTAAATTACTATGTGCATTTGAATATTGACATGTCTATGATCTGTGAGTGGTTGTGTGTGTGTGTGTGTGTGTGTGTGTGTGTGTGTGTGTGTGTGTGTGTGTGTGTTTGTGTGTGTGTTTGTGTGTGTAAGTTTATGTATGTTTGTATAGGAACTGAGGTAACCATTCCGGGTTTATGTCCACTGGTAAAGAGTGATGAGATGAGACGAGAGAGTGTGTTCACCAGGAACCATGTAGAGACAGTGAGCCGATGAACAAACAAACAAACAAACAAACATAAACAAAAAAAAACAAAACAAACTGACTATTATTGAAAAAAGCAGCTGCTCAGGTCTCCATTGGCAAGGTCCTTTGCGTCAGGGGCCTCTCCGATTCCACACTGTCCCTTCTCCTCCCCTCACTGGCCTCCTGGGCGCCTAAAGTGCTGTTGCCATCCTCTCCGCTGGGATGGGTGGTGGTGGACTGAACTGGGGGTCCAGTGGGGTCCAGAGGTAGAGGGGTCCCAGAGCTAGAGGGCGCCTGGGCTTGGTTCTGACTAGTGGGGGGCTCCAGGGGTGGGGTTGAGGGCAGAGGCGTAGTAGCGTTTTCCTCGGGAGAGATGGACGCTGCCTGCGGACTGGGAGGCGGCGATGGGGTTTGGCCTTGCACTGTGGCACGTGGTCTCCTCGCGGGCGTCTTGGTGGTTCGCACTGGGGCTGGCGTGGAGGTGCTGACGACGGTCGAGGCCGTCGTGGCGTCTGGAGTTGGAACGATGGCGCTGGAGTGGGTGGGGGCAGTGACGCTGTAGCGTGGGTTGGGGACGGCAGTGTCCAGGTTGGGCGTCTGGGTGGTGGTGGTGGCGCCAGTGCTGGCAGGGCCGATGGCCCTCTTACTGCAGGACTCACAGCAGAGTTTGTTGTAGCCTGGGATGGAGCAGTAACGCGCTAGTACTTCCATCTGGCAGAAAATGGATTTGTCGCCCAGGCATGGTTCGTCTGCACAAACACAGAAGGGGGGGCAAGGGTGACAATTACAAGGGTAAAAACAGACTCTAATCACCACAAGTACACACACCTCTCTACGTTACCCTCACACACACACACACACATACCATCACAGACACCGACCCACACTCGACATTTCACCTGTCTAGCTTATCACAGTCTATTGTTGAATCTAGTGAATCATGAAAACAACAATATTGACCATGGAGCAAGAGGTGACAGGCAATTCCTAGAATAAAAAAAAAAAAAAGTTCTCCCTAGGAGAGAAATATGATTTGGGTTGGCAAGCTCTCCTAGAAACATCACCTTTCTGTGAGAACATGAAACTTTTATCAAGGGAGGAGCAGTGTGGCAGAATTCTCTCTGTCTATTCTCTTCTTTGACCACCTGCCATGACCGGAGGTGTACTTCAAGTCCTTCCTTTTAACCACACACTCTTTCCACCCTTAAAAAAAAATAGCCCTGGGGATACACCCACACACACACACACACACACACACACACACACAAACACACACACACCCACACAAACACACACACACCCACACAAACACACACACAAAAGCCTACTCCACAGCTCATGTTGTTGTCCTAGTGGTGGCCTGATTTAACTTCAGCCCTGCTGCTTTGACAGGAACAGCTGGAAGGTGGTCAACATACTGGAGATTTTGTTGATGGGGTTGTTATCATCAGCATCTGAGTCACTTGAGGTCCCGTTCTCCACCACAACAGTTGTGGGTGACGGAAGTGAAGATTGGCCTGTCAATGTGGACAAAAACAGTGATTTTAACCCAAGTCCATCTAGGCACAGCTTGCCATTGAACAAATACTAAGAAGTATGAATAGTATGAATATGATTTCAACATTTAAACATAACATAAGACCTTCTGTCATAGCCCAGCCATGTTTAGTGTTACAGACTACCCCATTCCTTTCAACCTTGTCAGCTCCTACAATGTCATTGTTTTAATACACACTAAGTATATAAGTATAAGTATATATTATACTCTTTTGATCCTGTGAGGGAAATTTGGTCTTTGCATTTATCCCGGCGCTAACCAGTAGGCCACGGCTGCCCCAGTAGGCCACGGCTGCCCCAACACTAGACATTTAGATTTGCTTATTTGGCAATGTGGCACTGCACTGTAGAACAATGTGGCACGGCATGTCTGGAGTTGAAGATGTATCCAAAAAGGACAAGCATTGTCCACAAGGAAATTTCACTGTCACATCTGCACAGGCTAGATGCTAAAATTCCACAATTATAACAGAAAGTAATGAGAAACATTTCCCACCTGCCCCTAATGAGAAAGGACGGGGACTTCATTTCAAACAATAAACAGAATTCTCAGACAGGTTCCTGAATGTTGTTATTAGCCCACCACAGCAACCAGAGGTAAGCTTTGCATGCCTTTCTGTCTCCTAGGCTTTTCTTAATGAACAAAATCTATTGACAAAGTTCTGCTCTAGTGTTATTGCTTTGGCTTTTATTAGGCTGATATGATTTTAAATAATGTATAATCATTCTTTTATTTTGTTCAACTTTTCATTTTGACTGTGCATAAAATTATCTCACCCCTCTTGTTGTACATCCCGTTTTAAACACATAGTACTGTCTCTTTCTTTATCATTTCAGGGACACATTTATTTTCCTTTTCAGATCCCATAGAGAAAAAAAAGAAGTATTGTTTAATAATTGCAAACAACTGTTAGTATTCACATACAGACACACACCAAGATACTCTGTAGATTCTAAGGATTATATTTGATTGTCACAAAACGCTATACACAATACAGAACTTGTATTTGATTCATAAAAACACTGCTGCTCAGATTCCAGGAACTGTATTTGATTCTTTGCAGCCGCTGGGAGGCAAAAAGGACTAACCATTCAGGGCTAAATTATCTCCACTCTCCCACCAATTAAAAGGTAAATGAAATGGCGGTGATGGGGTGAGAACAATGTCACACTTTTCTCTCTCTTTTTTCATTTCCTTTACCTGGACAAGGGGCTAGTTTGCATATGAGAACGGTTTCTGGCTTTTCTCCCTCACACTGACCACTGCTGTTGTCCATGGCACGGCAAACAACCTGCCTTTGCTGAATGCCTTCACCACAGGTGACCGAGCACTGTAGGAGAAACACACACACACACACACACACACAAATACACATACACACATGAGAGATCATATGAGGACCAGTGGACACAACACGTCTTTATTATCTCCAAGGAGCAATTAGTTGCTCAGCTAGCAGTTAGAAACAAGCTCTTAGAGAACAGCTATGCGTACACCACACCAAATATTTGCTGGTATTTGACCCAAACCAGCAAATAAAACAGGTTAAAACAAACTCAATAAACAAGGATAAAACATTTTCATATTTTCAAGTGGGGTCAATATTAATATCCAATACATCCAATGAAAGTGCATGAACTGGTGGGCTTTTGCACAGACTACATCAGTGAGCGGTTCAAAGGTTAACTGGCTTTCGATTGTTGTCCCTAGACAATAACACCTTGAACAGTCAGACCATTAACTCATTGAATGCCAAGCTGTTTTCGGAAGCTTTGTCCTAGAGTGCCAGCAATCTAGACCATTGTTGATGATTTTTGTATAGCCACAGCATATTCTGTGTTATAGCTATGAACACGTACAATGGCTCGTTTGAAAGGTGAGACTTTAAGCTCTCAGTGGGTGCAAACCGTGTATTTCTACACGCCTCTGTTCCTGAGAAATCCCAAGCTAAACAGTGGCTAGTTTTCTTCAAAATCCATGTTTTTTTTCTAGAAATGGAGATATTGCGTCTTTTATATGAGTCACTATCACCGACATATTCGGCACTCTGGCAAGGGCGTGCCCTCTTGCAAGCGTGACTCGGCCTACCACCCACTCCGCTAGGCCCGGCTCGTGGTGGAGATGGAACTCCCTCCTCAGCACGGTGTTCAGTCACTCCTTGTAATGTTTTTGAGCTGTCGTGGTCAGAGTCATCTTATCTTAGTAGAAAGGTGGACTCATCCAGCGTTGTCTGGCGAAAACGCACCTGCTGCAATATCTTTTTCTTCGACTTTTTCATTCCTCCCTTCAGCACCTGAGAGGTGTTGCCTGCAAAGTTTCTGGGAAGAGATCTAACGAGACCTGCCACCTAGTGATAAACCCACGAAAATAAATGACCTGATTTTGACCTGGCGTGCATGTCACTGATAGGCTAATCAGTGACTGATTCGAAACAAAGCGGCAACCATCAAAAGCCGAGTTTAGATAAAATGTCCAGATCTTGCGTTTTCATTCGTTTTTGATCGTCATATATTTCATTTCCATTCATCATAGAGTTCCCAAAATCACATATAAGGTGTGTTAGAGTGTCTAGTTTCGTAATTAAAAAAAAAAAAAAAGCTAAAAACTTAGTATTACGTTTTTGGCACTCAACGCAAGGGAAGGAAAAACGTAATATTACGTTTTTTGGCACTCAATGAGTTAATAACAGCAGGGGGCTGCTTTCTAAAATGAATCATCATCTCCTTGGATTTGAACATATTTATGTCCAGGATAGAGTGGAGCCATGCTGTATTTTGCTGTCACAGTGTCATCAGCAAAGTTTATCATGTCTGCCTTCATAATGTCACTGTCACTCATGTGTGTAGAAAACAAACAGGAGCGGTGCGAGGACACAACCCTGGGTGGGGAGAGTTGGTGGAGGATAAGAGCATCAGATAAAACGTCATGTGAACTTTGGCTTTGGCAGTATCTATGGCTGCAATCCTTCCAAAAGATTTCAGATGCAGTGCATGATTGGATTGAAATCGCACTTCCACTCAACACAAAGGCTATGCACAAATGGATACACACACACACACAAATGGATCACACACACAAGCACTGCTGCACTTGCCGAATCCTTTTTTGTGCCTAACGACTAAACAATCGCACTGTTGTTTGAAAAGAAGAGCACCTTGTAAAGAGCGAACGAAAAGGATCTGCGTGAATTAGTGAAGCCATCCTTATACAGTACATAGCCTACACTTCTGTCCCTCCCCTGACTGTAAAGCACTGTTATTATGTATGCATGTACAGCTGGAGGATATGGGCAGATGGAAGAAAGGATGATACGGATGGGAGGACAGACAATGAAAGCCATAGTGTTAATTTTGTCACCTATTTTTAATTTAGTCTTAGTCTTAGTCTTGTGACGAAATGTCCTTTTTAGTCTTTGTCATTTTTAGTCATTCAAATATCATTTTTGTTAGTCAAGTTTTAGTCGACTAAAAGTCTCGTAATTTTAGTCTAGTTTTAGTCAAACGAAAACTAAAGGTATCTTAGTCTTAGTCAGTTTTAGTCAAAACATTTTAGTCTTTTTTTTTATAACTAATTATTTCTGATTACCATTTGAGTCAAATAGTGTTTCACACATCTCAATTTTCCAACAATATTGTGTGTCCACAGAGCTACTCGTCTGTTATAATTATTCATTCAGATTTTTTGTCACAGTATGTTTACATGCACAGGTAAGTCAAGCTACAATTATAGCTCAGTTGGGATTTGACCATAGACAGTAAAAGATTTGACTGGACCACTGTCATGATATTCGTAGACCAGTGTTTCTCAAAGTGTGGTCTGGGGACTACTGGTGGTCCGCAAGCTATCCCAAGTGGTCCGCGAGCAGACGTGGTAAAATATAATATAGATGAGTTGTTTGCAATATTGAACCAACTTGTATGTAAATCCAAACAGTTCTGCAACACTGTCTATGTAAGATATGCCAGTTTAAATCATATGAATCCTCTGACACAATAAGCAAAGTGCAAAGGAAATAAGCAAGGTGGTTCAGTGAGTAGGCCTATTGTGTAGACTGATATACTGTTGAAGTAGGTCTAATCTTTGTCTTTTTTTTAGCTAGGGTTAGTTAAGTGGTCCTTCGTCTGAAAAAGTTTGAGAAACACTGTCGTAGACCCAAGTATTAATGTTTTACTCCGCCAAGCTAGATGGCGATATGCGCCCAAACGCAACACATTCCCCAAACAAACTCTCCATCTTAGCCATAGCTAACTTGCTAGCGAACTTTCCATATTAGCTTACTTGCTAGCAAACTTTGCATCATCAGTGTAACTAGTTAAATAGTTGACATTACATGCTGAACATTTTCGTATGTACATTCTGGGGGATGTTAATTTGTATGAGAGAAGCTTCAACTTCTGGGCATGTAGCATTGTGGCATAAAAGCTTAGGTAGTTAGCTTAACTCTGGCAGAAATCTCCGGTGTTCTTGTTCCATGTAGTTTCGTGTTGCAGCCACAGGGTTGCAGCAACAGCACGTAGACTAGCCTACAGGAGCATGAACTCATTCCGAATATTTAGAAAATGTAACAGATAGATATTCTGTCTTCTCATTTTGTAGATGAAAATGAAGAGAGGTTTTATCTTATTCTTTATTTCATGCAAAACATTTTAGTCTCGTATTTTTTCGTCAACAATAATGCATCTTAAGATAGTCTTAGTCAGTGTTTCAGGACATTAGTGCCGTCTCGTCGTCGTCTCGTCTTAGTCATGAAAAAAAAGGTTGTTGACGAACATATTTCCTCTCGTCTCGTCTGACGAAATTAACACTAGAAAGCTAGAACGTATAGAATCTCTCATGCACAATAGAACACTTCCTTTTCATGGCGACCGTGATGACAACTAGTACAACTAATAAGCACGGAATGCATCTTAAACCTGTACTTTATTTAACAGAACTGGTACCGGCAAATATAGAACAACGCATGTCACCGGCGGCCCTAAGTAACCTCCATATCGAGCACAGATCATGGCATCATTATAAAGAGCAATGTACCTTCTGCTGCTTCTAAATCTGTTACAGGTAAGAGGAGTTACAAGAAGAATGGAGGGGGTGAGTGAAAATGGAGGGAGAGAGGGACAGAGGGAGAGAGGGAAAAGGAGAAATTAGTAGAGAGGGAGTGAAGGGAGCACTGGTGGAGCTGAAGCTGAGATAACCAAGTTAGGGGGAGAGAAAGATTCGTGTGTGTATGTGTGTGTGTGTGTGTGTGTGTGTGTGTGTTCGTGTGTGTGTGTGAGAGAGAGAGAGAGAGTTTGTTTGTGTGTGTGCATGTAGAAGCAGATGGGCTTTAGTATTATTCTTTTCTCTAGTATTAAGTCAGGTTCTGCTCAAGGTTTCTTCCTGGAATATGGGAGTTTTTCCTTGCCACAGTTGCCATATGGCGTGCTTGTAGGGGGTTAAGGGTTAAGGCTGCCAGTCTTCTGGTCGTTGTGTTGCTTAAATGTCTGTATATAAAGTCATATAACCACAACACATACTAAGAACATACTAAGGACAACTCTCTCTCTCCCACTTACTTCCTGTCACTCTTCACTGTCCTGAAAAAAACATGCATGGATGGAAAGAGTAAAAGTATAAGTATATATACTCTTTTGATCCTGTGAGGGAAATTTGGTCTCTGCATTTATCCCAATCCGTGAATTAGTGAACACAGCACACAGTGTGTGTGTGTGTGCGTACATGTTTGTGTGTGTGCTATGGGGAGGACCCTTACCTGTGACCAGGCACCGGTCCTCCAGGGTGCGGGGCAGGCGGAGATGTTGCACGCGCGGCGAGCTTCGGGCCGCTCCTCGGCGCAGTACTTGGTGTGGACGCTGCGACTGGTGCCGTTGAGCAGGGCCTGCGTGCACGTCACCACTCGGGACTGGTAACCTGCCTTCCCACAGGTCTTACTGCAGGGGCTCCACTCCTCAACCACCCACCTGAAAACACACACACACACACACACACACATAAACTATTCTGATGACCATCTGTCAGAAAAATAGATTGATAAGACAGTTTCTTAACTTTCTTAACTTATATTAGCCTGTGTCTTTTTTCCCCATCTTGTGTCTTTGTGTATCTTGTGCTATTTATGTGTACCTGACTGCGAGACAAGCTTCCCTTTGGGACAATAAAGTTAACTGAACTGAACTGAACACACAGAAAGAGAGACAGACAAACACACACACACACACATACAATGTCAACACATGCATGGATGGAAAGAGTAAAAATACACTACAAGATGTATAAATAATCCACTTTACCCTGATGTATGACAAGTGTGGTAGCTTATGGGTGACTAGTGTGTGATTCTCAGCCTACAGTTTTTTAAAAGGTGCATTAAGCCATGCTTGCTGTCAGAAAGAAAAGTATCGTAAAAGCACCAACTTTCGCCCCTTTTGTTCGAAAATTCTAAAAGAAAGATGTTTTTTAATACTTCAAAATAACATTTGATAAATTAACCATACATTTTTAGTAGCCATAGGTGTGTAGATTTGAACAAAATCTGGGTTGTTTCTTAACGGGAGCATTTACTGCCTTAAAAATCCGATTTTGTTTACCGTGCTCGGAGTTTGGTTCTGGGCTAGTGGATGTCTTATTTCCGCCCACTCACTCGGCACATCAACGCTTAGATCAAGAATTCTTGTTGCAAAGTCAATATTCCACTCACCAAGCGGATTTGTACACGCAGCGTTACAACACTGTTTGTAGCTCTTTGAGTCACGGTAAAATTTCATTTTTGGTACAGTACATAGGTAATTTAGACACATTATGGGGTCTGTGCTTGTGTTTCTTTAGGAATCTGCCTTCTTGGTTTGTATAGACATGAATATTAAATGACACATACATGTAAAAGGCCGGAAATAGGGGTGACGTTCCGATAACTTCTATATCCATAAAGATATGACAGTGTAATTCTAAAGATTAGGATCATAATTAATTACGATCAGTAAAGGAGAACGTGGCCTAGCTTTTCCTGCATCTATTTGTCTAATTTCTTTGTGTCTGTCATTTCTCAATTCCTGCTTCACATGTTTCAGAGTCAAGAAAATCTAAAAAAATGAATAAACTATCACTAAACACATATTTTTGGCCAGGTTGCATTTAAATACCTAACAGGGCCAAAAATATCGCACTCAGACAGTTAAACACACGTTTGTGTTATGCAATAAATACACCCCGTCCAAGCACTTTCTGCCTGGGGATGAGATGACCGTGGTGCTGGACTCACTTAGGCTGACTGCATTCCTGGACATTGCAGCGTTTCCGTATGGGCTTGGGTTTCTTGCCCAGCTCACAGAAGTTGCGGTGCACCAGTCGGCTGTCACTCTTCTTTCTGCAGCCGTACTTAGTGTACTGGACACCTGACGAACGGTTCACAAGATGACCACGGATGAATAGGCATGGTTAATTACAAGGGACACAAAAATAGCAATTCTAATTAATGAGGAGAGAGTGGTCATTATACACTCGCACACAACACACACATTCACATCCAACTTGAGAGACACACAGTTACAGTATGTACAGTACAGTACTCTTCTGCATACATTAGTAAAAAAGGTCAAAATTACACTCATTTCTAATTCCCCTAATATCTAAACCAAATTTCTGAAAGTTTTTTATACACACACACACACACACACAAACACACACACACACACACACACACACACACAAACATGCACAGATTGCACACACACACATTCACACACGCAAACATGCACACACACACAGACAGAGAGAGAGAGAGAGAGACAAACACGCATGCACATACAGACACACCCACACACACACAAACACACGTATGTACAGTACACGTGAACACACACATACACACAGACAATCATGCACACACACACACACACACACACACACACACACACACACACTTACACTCCAGTGTTTCCCACAGAATTTAATTTTATTTGTGGTGGTAGGTTTGCAGAATTAACCTGAATGCAACAGTTTTTAACAAATTAATGCAGTGTGGTTATGATTCTAACCAGATTTAAGCACAATTTAGTACAACCAGGAAAATCATTGTGTGGTGGTCAATATTGATATTGTGGTGGGCCTCAACAAATAAGTCAATGTATGGGAAACACTGCACTCACACTCACACTCACACTCACACACACACACACACACAGTCACCAACCTCCTCCACAGGGTTTGGAGCACTGTGACCAGCTCTTCAGTGCCCATTCGTACGTGTCCAGTTCGGCCAGCAGCACGTTGTTATTGGTGATGACAGGCACCAGGTCCTCGTGTATGATGTACGTGTAGGTCAGGCTGATCTTAGCCTCCTCCTCCTGAGGGACCACCTGAGCACAGATACAAAGATGTCTGTCAACAGAGGTCTACAACTACACACACACACACACACACACACACACACAAACACATTCACACAAACATTCACACAACAGAGATCTATAGCTATTACTGAAACGCCTGAAACACCTTCACACGTTTGCCCAGTAAACACAATAAAGACAGAGATGTGTAATATCATCCCGAGCACAGTAGGCTTAACACACACACACACACACACACACACACACACACACACACACACACCACACACACACACACACACACACACACATATACGCACACACACACACAATCAATATCAACAATATCAAAATCAACACTCGACTTGTTTAGAGATCTATCTGTGATATTAAACTGCCTATGAAATGCACTACTTCATAATGGAGTATGTGTATTTAGGGCCACATTCTCACGGTTTTTCTTACAAGCACAACAATGCCTTCATTGAGAGGCCCAATGGTTTTCAAAGACTCCTTGCCGGTGCCGACAGAATACTCCCACTCAAGTCCATCCTCAATGAACGTCTTGGACTTCACTTCATCACCCTTGGAGTTCAGGATGAAGTTGCCCGTCACCTGATTTTTCACAGCTTCCGGGAGTAAAAAAAAACAGAGAGCGAGAGAGAGGGAGAGGGAGAGAGACAGTGAAAATGCAATCCATGATGTAAAATAAACCTATTGCATGCCCCTTCAATCTTGTTCTATTGCATAGCCCTTCAGTCTTTGTGAGAGCGAAATGCAAAACAAGCACCCGGCGCTAAAGCTCCTTGGCTCCAAGACGAGGGACAGTGGAAAGGTGAGACAGTTCACAGGAACTCCTACAGGAGTACCGGCAGGATGGAGAGCGCACTATGAAATCTGAAGTCCATTCCTGAGGTTCCGCATTAATGCCACTGCTCCTCAGCTTCGAAGGAAATGGACGCTGGCCATCCTCAGAGGAGCTGGCACACAGGGACACTATGGATTCTGCAGCTCATACCTTAACATTAACCCTGCACCAGAGCAGCACAGGGACACTATGGATTCTGCAGCGAATACCTCAGGGTTCCCACTCTAAGTCAAATGTAAAATTCCATGACTTTTCCCTGACAAAAAAAAAAAGAATTTCCATGACTTTACTATTTACTAACGTATAGCGTTAAAGAATATTTTACTTTTTAGAGTGAGAGATGAATAAATGGGTATTGAATAAACAAAGTTGGGATACTCAAGGAAGCAGTAAAGCAAATTACCAGTTCTGCGTGGAAATATTTGTATTAATGTATTTTGGCAAGTAAATGTTAAACTGCTACAACAAAATTCCCTGATATTCTATGACTTTGCCCCAAAAATTATAAAATTCCCTGACTTTCCATGTCTGGAATAGACTTTCCAAAATTCCATGATATTCTAGAAATTCCATGACCCGTGGGAACCCTGATACCTTAACATTAACCCTGCACCAGGGTAGCACAGGGACACTATGGATTCTGCAGCACATACCTTAACATTAACCCTGCACCAGTGTAGCCTCTGGGCTGGATAAATATCGATTCAAGGACGGTCTCATTGTGCAACTAAGCAGTGAGAAATTTAACATTATTTGACGCAGGGTGATTTGGGGTGATTGGTGTGATCGTGTAAGGTCTGTGAAGTGATAGCAACAGGCTATGCACATACTATATACAGACTATACACAAACACACACACCCTTGCATTTTTATGCAATGTCCTGTAAGGCCCCGAAACCCCAGTTATATTCTGGGCTGTTTCTCATGATCTACAAATAAAGGCTACATTTGACACATATCAAAATAATGAGCCCAACATTGCTACAGTGGCCTCACCGAATTAGGGGCAGTCGTGGGTCCAAAACAGTCCATCACTGTCAAAACCGTGCTACAAAAAGATCACAGATCTTCCTTGTCTTTGCCTTTTCCTTGCCTTTTCCTTGCCTTTCTCCCCTTTCCCCTTTCAGGCACAATGAGATGGCATGGAATATTACAGAGAAAAGATGTATAACTCCCTGTGAAAAGTGTAAGGCTCGGCTGACGATCTTCAAAGCTAATTGGTGTCAACGGAGGGGCAGTTCTGTAGATTAAACATGATGCCTCATCTCTGCCTGCCCACCACCATCACCCATTCCCCTGTACAAACTCACCAATTATGTGTGGGGAGGTCTCGTTCTCCTCGATAAGGATGTGACGTGCTCCCACTGGAATGTCAAACATTTTCAGCATGCCTGACGCCGAGAGGTGACAGAGAGAGAGGGGGGTGGAAAGGATATGTGAAAGGTGCAAGAAAGAGTGACCATAGTATATCATCAAAGAGACAGTTATTGGCACACACGCACGAGTAGCATTTCATCACAGACACACTTATTGGCATTGCTATAACTGCACACACACACACACACACACAGATACACACATGCAGACACACACACACACACACACACACACACACACACACAGATACACACACACACACACACACACACACACACACACACACACACACACACACACACACACACACACACAAAAGCACTGTTGGACCCTGCTCTTTTCTCTCCATCATAAATATAAAAGGATGGCAAATTGTGGGCTACAGTGACAGAGAAAATGAGAATAGGAGAATAGGAGGAGGCTCAAAATGAACAAGATGCTACTAATAATGGACCTTCCCACAGCATGGTATGCCTCTCCCCTACCCAAGCGGATTTCCTCTCAGTCTGAAAGCGCTAATAGGTAATCTAACTACTGTCAGGCCATTTGGCAAATCAAAAGCCATGGCTGTGCAATGCGCACTCACATACAACACTTTCCTGCTTAGATGCCAATTAGATAATACATTTTAAATCAATAGCAAAGACTAACGTTTGATGAGTGTTGTGTGTGTGCTCCTTCACCCTCTCCACATGATTGGTGCGGTGGAATCACCTTTGGTTTAAATCAATGTTCTTGATTATGAGAGCTGCGTTTTAACTAGTCTGCCACGACACAAGTCACACGAGTCCTATCACTGATTTCACAATGAGCAATCAGTGAATAAGTAGGCTAATGAGCGCTAGCATGTGAGAATGTCAGTGTCCAAAAATGAACTGACACCTACAATTCTCAGTCTCAGTCCTCCCCCCCATAATCTTCTATAGGTCGCTGTTCCGTGCACTCTGGATAGTAAATCTATGCTATTTAATTTTCCTGATATGCTCAATTTCAGCAATAAGCCCTCAAAAGGCTGTAGGTTACAATGATTTTAGAACAGCTAAAGGGCAGAACAGTAGCAAGTTCATCACTGTAACCCATAGCTGTGAGTGTGACCCTATCAGACAAGGGCCACTAAATACTGTATGGGCAATTGGTATGGTGTCTCCACTTAAATGTTTAGTAAAAACAGCTTGTTGAGTTATATCTCATTCGCATTCAGCTAAACAACAATGCCATTGATAGGTTACATTTGCTAGGCAGAGTAGCTCCGCTATAAAATCGTTGATCTAGATGTTCTAGTTGTTCTAGACAGAGGTTCTAAGTGCTGCTTCTGTCTCCCTGTACCACATTCCCTTTTTTAGTACCTGGACCTTAACTCAGCTACACTACCCTACATCGGAGGTGGCGAGATCTATCAGGTACTGAAAATCAAAACAGCTGGATGGACAAACCATGCCGAGACAGGAAGTGCATCAGGGGCAGGACTGATAACCCTAAGGTCGCAGCATCACTACCTGAGACCTGTGGACATTCACGTTGTGGGTTGTTACCGTTACCTGTTTTCTTGGGGGTCTTGGTGAGCGTGAGCTTGACGGTTCGGCAATGCGAGTTGTCCCCACTGCACACGCCACATTTGTCCTCTTGTTTGTAGGAGCCCACCTCTTTATCACAGCCCACATGCTGAGAAAACAGAGAAAGAGAGAGAGAGAGAGAGAGAGAGAGAGAGAGAGAGAGAGAGAGAGAGCAGGTAAGGCAGCCATTTTCTAATCACCATGTTAACTGCCCAGGATTTGCACATAAGCCGTAAGGTGATGATGATGATGATGGTACACATGACAACTTTTTTCACAACTCCATTTCCTAGTGTTCTGATTGAATGCTCATGAAGAGTTGGCAACGGATAAATACAGATCTCCAGAGGAAACAATTGTCTATAGAAGAGTGTGTGGACAACATGGCTCAAAAATGTTGCCTGGCAACATTACTCAAAACCTTTTTGTCTGGCTGCCCTTTGTGAGACCACACTGAGGAAAACAATGACAGACAGAGGGTGACTTGGCTGCGGTCGAAATCAGCCTTCGATTTTAAAGCTCGCAACTTGAGGCAATTTTCTCCCCCTCCACTCAAGGGCCGTGGTGTGATTTCACAGAGAAATAAATCAGAGTATGTGAATGAAAGAGAGCGTGTGTGTGTGTGTGTGTGTGTGTGTGTGTGAGAGAGAGAGAGAGAGTTAATATGCATGTGTGTGAGAAAAAGTATGCATATTTTTATGAGCATGTTGAGTGATTACAATATTGAAGCTGAATATGGAATTATGACAAAGTGCATACTGTAGTGTTGATGACGGTTGAATGTCCCTTTTAATGTCTGCTCCGCAGTGGGGCATGTCCTAAACTGTCATTGACTTTCATTAAATAACTTCATGACTTAAAAAGCTCTAATGAGATCTGGTGGTCCCTTGTAAACAAGACCAGAATGTCTGATTCGAAGGCTCAAGACCTCACTGTCAATCTTTCACTGTCATTCTTTTTTTCATGGTGTGTGGTCATGGCAATGTGTTTAATTCAACTTACATATAAATACATATAATTTATACTCTCTGATAAACGTATAAACATATTTACCTTTGACATATGTTTGAGTTAATATGTGTGTGTGTGTGTGTGTGTGTGTGTGTTCCCTGTAATTTATACTTAGCCATGAAATGTTGCCATTCTTCATTCCAGTAAGTTACAGAATTGACTTTAAAGCACTAGGCAACTGCTTGTTTATAAATCAGTAAATGGAGCAGGACCTTAATACCTATCAGACATGCTTCAGCAATGCACACCTTCTCGTCCTCTCAGGTCCCAGGTGAAAACATGTTAGTAAAACCTACTGTTAGAACTAAACATGGTGAAGCAGCTTTTACCCGTATCATGTATTATATTATATTATATTATATTATATTATATAATATTATATTATATTATATGTCCATTTATTCATTATTGCTGCAGCACGTTTGACACTGCATGCTCCCTATGTTGGCTGTGCTGTATAATATATGTACTACGGTATATAAGTTTCAGCCAGCAAGTGAGTTCATGAACAATGTATTCCTTTCTGTTCAATGGCTCACCAGTTAGGTTAGTATTATAATTTAATAACATGAAAGAACCTATTTAAGAACCTCTGTGGATATAACTTTAACTATGGATGGGGTAATTATTTATGTTTACTTGTATGTAAATTTATGTGTGTGAGAGAGAGAGAGAGAGAGAGAGAGAGAGAGAGAGAGAAAAAAGAGGCCGTGTGAGTGTACAGTATATGTGCATGTGTGTGAGAGACAGAAAGAGAGAGAGAGAGAAAGAGTGTGTGTGTGTGAGAGAGAAAGAGAGAAAGAGAGAGAGAGAGAGAGAGAGAGAGAGAGAGAGATAGTGTGTGACACATACCAAACATTCCCCGCGGGCGCAGACGCTGAAGGGATCGGTGTAGCTGCAGCGTGTGCCGTCGTGCATCACCTGGTTCATGAACACCACCTCACCCGTCTCCTTAGAGCGGCAGCTCAGCTCACACTTATGGGCCTCTGGAGGAGGGACACACACACACACGCACACGCACACACACACACACAGGAGCACAAGCTTGAACACACGATTCCATTAAGAGGACTGATGGACCATTTTGTTTTCCCACAGCCTTTTTGGCTAAGTTTTACTAACTCCACTATGTATTAAAGATATCATTAATAGTTATTTACTACTAATAGCTATTTATTGTCTTTATTTTCCTAGCTGTGATGTTCAATCACAGTTGTCTTGACGATAAGGTTAGGTGAATGCATTAAAGGAGCGATTTGTAGGATTGTTACCGAACGTTCTGTAGGCCAAAATCAAAACACTGGTGAACGTTCTCAAGACTACCAGACGCGAGCCTCTTCTGGGTTGCCAGATGTAATGAAGACTTAGCTAACGTTAGCTGACCTGTAGCTGCTTTAACGTTTCTCCAACCATGACCCAGCTACACATTACGGAAACAGTGAAAACAAAAAATACCTCTCTAACCAACGTAACATATTTAGCTGAAGTTAGCGATACAGATGAAGTTTAGCCTAGGCTACCTGTCGTGGAGAAATATGGCCAGCTCTGCGTCAGACTTGATATTTTTCGTTTGGCGAAGACGTCGCCATCTCAGGCTCAAGCTCCTCCGATGTCCACTTAATTTGTTTCTTGTTTTAATTTGGGAAATTATTAATACGCTATTCTAGAATTAATCATTTAAAACATAAACGAGAATTCCAAGATATTCCGCCCCGTAACTCATTTTTTTTCATGGGTTTTACGGGGTTTTACAGGTTATAGTAATGTTGTCAAATAAGCCATTACTTCCATTCATCGTGTTTCCTTACTCTCTGACAACATATGGTGATCATTTTTGGAATGGTTACAATTTATTTTCCATTATTTCCTACATACTGATCCTTTAATGCTCATGTACAATACACCAAAGATTCTAGAACTCTCCCTATTGAGAATGGTAGGACTTTCCACAAGGTAGGATAACTCGACAGGACACTGGCATAGAGCCTTGACCGGTCAGTTGAGAGGACGGCAGGGAAATGGGCAGGTAATGGGAAAGGACTCCCATTACCTGCCCATTTCCCAAGGTGGGATAGGACTAGGGGGTCCTCACCGTCCGGATGCTCGTAAGGCAACCAGGTGTGCTTGACGTTGTTGTGGTACTTGTTGCTGCGCTGGACACACTGCTGGGCACGGAAGTCCTCGTAGGGGCCAGCGCAGTCCTCTGGGTTGCATATCTGGTAGTCGAAGGTGGAGCCAGGGCAGTCACGGCCACCGTATGCAGGACTGCCGAAGGTGGACACACACATATGAGGGCAGAGAATGTGTGTGGTTACAAACTGTGCAAGACTTGCATAATGACAGGGGGTTATGCAACAATAACAAAGGTGTGGGGAGAGAATGTGCATGGTTACAAAATGTGGTCACACACACACACACACACACACACACACACACATACACACACACACACACACAATTCAAAGACCAGAAAAAAAAGAAAGGTGGTTGCAAGAATAAATATGTGAATGTGAATAGATATGTGCATATTTATATATTTATATATAACACACACACACATAGAGAGAAATATAGACATACTGTACACCTGCACATGTACACATATAGTCAATGTGAGGACAAAGTTACTTGGATAAAGAACATAACAAAAACAAGAAAATGAAAATGTTCAGAAAGAGCAATTATCACTATGGGTAGCCAGCTTGCAGAGGGACTTTGACTACCATCACAGATCACTTCCATAGAGCAAATGTAGCTCCAAAAGTTCAATATTTGCATTTGCTTGGTTATATAATAACAGTAGGACAGTGACTTCTCTAAAACGACTGCATTATGCCTTGCCTACTATTTGGTGAGGATTAGAAATGGGCTGTCTGTGGCTTGATTGCATTTAGCAGAGACTGTCATTTATGTGTGATTGGCTTAGATTTGATTTGATGCCAAAAGGTTTGCTGGACCTCCACAGAAAATGTTACATAATGTGTTGTGTGTGTGTGTAACTGTGTAACTGTGTAACTGTGTGTGCTTGCATGCATGCACGATTGCAAGTGTGTGTGTGTGTGTGTGTGTGTGTGTGTGTGTGTGTGTGTGTGTGTGTGTGTGTGTGTGTGTGTGTGTGTATGTATGTATGTGTATGTGTGTATGTGTGTGTGTGTATACATGTGCGTGTGAGTGCACATGTCTGTGAGTGTGTCTGTGTGTGTGTGTGTGTGTGTGTGTGTGTGTGTGTGTGTGTGTGTGTGTGTGTGTGTGTGTATGTGTGTATGTATGTGTATGTGTGTATGTGTGTATGTGTGTGTGTGTATACATGTGCGTGTGAGTGCACATGTGCGTGTGAGTGCACATGTCTGTGAGTGTGTCTTTGTGTGTGTGTGCACATGTGTGTGTGTGTGTGTACATGTGCGTGTGAGTGCACATGTCTGTGAGGGTATGCATGTACGAGGACACATGAATTTGTATGTCTGTACATGTGGACGAAAACATGTGTATGTGTGTGTGCTGAAGATTGTTGCACTGCCTGCAAGTGTGTGTATGTGTGTGTGTACATGTGCCGTACATAGACGCATGCTACAGTATGTGTGTGTGTGTGTGTGTGTGTGTGTGTGTGTGTGTGTGCATGTATGTGTGTGAGTGAGCACATATAGTATGTTTACATGCTACATGTGTGTTTGTGTTTGCACTTGTGTGTGTGTGCATGTTTGTACATGTACAGTATGTGAATGTGTGCTATGTGTGTGTGTGTGTGTGTGTGTGTGTGTGTGTGTGTGTGTGTGTGTGTGTGTGTGTGTGTGTGTGTGTGTGTGTGTGGGTGAGTGTAACGGAGGCAAACTGAGCTAGCATGCTAGTTGCCCATGTAAATCCTCACACCCCTAACCTTCAGAACGCTTCTAACCGCTGAGTTGGGAGCCTGGGCTTTTAGCTCAGTGGTTAGAGCGTTTGACTCCCATGCCGGTGTGTGTCAAGGTGGCGGGATCGAGGGCCGTGAGCGGCGGACGAATTACGACCTCGGTTACATGAGCACATATATGTTTACATGCTACATGCGTGTGTGTGGGTGTGGGTGAGCACATATATGTTTACATGCTACATGTGTGTTTGTGTGTGTGTGTGTGTGCGTGTGTGTGTATCCCTTACGGTGGGTTGTTGCACTGCCTGCTGCGTGAGCGCACCCCTCCACCGCAGGTCCGCGAACACGAGCCAAACTTGCTCCAGGAGCTCCAGCTGCCGTCGTGACCATAAGGCTCGTGCGACGACCTCCAGATGCAATGGCCCTTGAAGCACCACTGTGGGAGGTGGACACACACACGCACACACACACACACACACACACACACACACACACACACACACACAGATGCACACACACACACACACACACACACACACACACACACACACACACACACACACAGATGCACACACACACACAGAGATGCACACACAAGATCAAAAGAAATCCGAGAGAGAGTGTGGTGGTCAGAACCTCTATCATGCTTCCCCTGATGCGCAGACATGCTGCGCGGCTTAGTTAAGCCTGCTGAGTGTTCCTGCCCCAGCTGTGGAAAGCACACCCCCCGTCTCTCCATCAAAAGCCCTCCACACAGATCACTGTGCTCAAGGGCTTGTAGGAAATGTGAGTGCTAATCAAAGATTCTAGAACAGAGCTCTGTTCTAGAATCTTTGGTGCCAATGACCAATGATGGGAACCCTCATGAGGGAATGGATCCTCGGGGTGACCTAAAGTAACCCGGGTCCCTGTGACAGGAGGAGGAGGCCTGCTGCGGCGAGGCAACTCCAGGAGGGCGAATATCAAAGTTAACGTTACGCAGGAAAACAAAAGGGGAGGAAATTAAATGGCGTGTTTTACTTTCTGTCTGTTTTTTTTATGGTTAAACGACCACAAAGCTTTGCTGCAAAACAAAGGACAGAGATGAATATTTATGTTCACCTAAAAGAAGTAGTCCCAGCCCCAAAACATAGTTGCATACTTCCCACTGATCATTAAAATCACACTGCATTTTTCATTAAGGCAGGAAGACAACAATGGGTAAAATGAGCACAAGCAGTCATAAATGACCATGATGAATTATGTTCCTGGTATTCTGCTTGAAGACAGTTAAATTAGGTCCAGTCATTCAATTCCCACTTCGTGTAATGTCTTGCATGTCTTGCTTTGTATGCAATTATAAATAATGTACTATAAATTATAATAATGTACTATATCAATTATCTAGCTATAATTGCTGATTAAATATTCTACACAGGGTATACATTTTAATGCATGAATTCGTCTGAGAGATCAGGGTGTGAGTCTAAAAGCCCACATAATAACATTCATAACAGTATGAGTCACAGGAAATGCTGCAAATGAGTTGTATTTAGTCACGCTGAGAAAAAGAAAAAAAAGTTGAAAGCACACAACTGTCATATTCATTTTAATCCAGATACATTTCATCTTCTCATTTAAATAATTTGCTCTGAAGTGAACTCGATTCAATATGAAAGTAATTACAATCTATTATATTCAAACAAGATGTTGTAAACCTTTGGTCATGCTAATCAAATCTCTTTCTTTGGGCTAAGTTTGCACAATTCTGCCCTTTCTGCCTACTTTTAATCTATTCTTCATATATATATAACATATATAACATATTCTTCATATATATATAACATATATAACATATTCTTCATATATATATATATAACATATATAACATATATGTCCTCCATACATAAACACATAGTGTACCCCAGTGGTGTGAATCTCTCATGTAAAAGACGATACGATTCGCATCTAGATACATGGGCACGATTCGATACAAGAAAAGATACATGTTCATAAAAAACGATTCAGTACGTTTCGATGCGATTCGATTCGATGCAATTCGGTGCAGTTCAAGAATGAAAAGCATTCTGAAAGATTTTTTATCATTTGCTCAAGGTGCACATTCATTTTATATTATCAATTATCATGGTCGTGGTTGTCAATTAGGCAAAAAAAATGTGTGAATATGATTATCTAAACTGAGGTTTGTATCATATACTGTATTGAAAATGAAAAAAGAATAGTCTACATTTCAGTCAAACACAGCAGCCAAATACAACATAAAAATACATTTTTAGAGACTTTATAGATTTTATAGTTATATCTGATTGCTTTCAAGGAGCTGTAGCCTATTGTTGAGGTAAGACAATACCGAAATAAAATAAAACAGTGCTTAAGACACTCTTGGCCTTTTCTCATACACCCTAAGAATAAAATAGGCCTACATGTCAATGAACTCTCTGGGCTTATTTTGTTCCAACGGTAGACCTAATATGCAGAAACCTTTAATGTCACAAGTCTGAGTGAATATGAACAAAATAATAATAATTTGTGTTCGTTTTAGCAGCAAGGGCCAAATTATTCTTTAACATTAAGGAAATCCCTTCATCAAACGTAAGGCTACTCTACAGACTATCATCGCTTTTTAGGAATAGTAGGATAGTAAGTGTTTAATATCGCGCTGGACTTTGAAAAACAAAAGAGTAAAAATTGTCAAACAAACGACCGAGTGCGAGTTGTCACGTGCTTAAGTTGCAGTAGATGTATGGGTAATGAGGTCCTTTGACAACTTTGGGCAATGAATGTAGCCAAAAACGAACTGCATTACCCACAAATCCATGCC
>NC_063210.1:13438263-13450763 GCF_017589495.1 Alosa alosa | reverse complement strand
AAAGCTCTGTTTATCTGCATTATCAACCAATACCATCATGAAGCCTATTTCACTCCCTTTCCCCATACAAAAAAAAAACAACCGTGTCCATGATAACAGATTCCAGTCTAGGAGCTACTTTGCTGGCTTCCTGAAGTGCCTTTCAGATATGCCCTGACAGTTCCCAACGCTGCAGTGCTTGTGCTTACGTTGCCTGCATACGTGTCCCGTAAGCCGAATTTCCATTCAAATCCAACTCCTTGGCCCAAAATGTGTTTTGCAAGCAAGTTGCTTTTGTCTTCCAGCGCCTATTTTTAGAGGTAACAATTCAGAACTCCTTTTTTTGAATTTTGTGCCAATCTTCATGGGGTTACTATCTCCAGGGCGCTCCACCATAGAATTAGTAAGACTCCAATTCCATCCAGAAACTAAAGCCTTAGTGTCCTTAAGCATAACCCTAAGACACACCCTGAGATGAGACAAGGCTTTTAAACTGGAGCACAAAAAAGAAACCTTGTCAAGTCATCGGAAGTGCACTCCGGCAGACTAGTACTTTGAGACAAGTCTGCACAAGCGCACCTGCGTTTGCACACTGCGTTACTACTCTTTGGCAGACGACAAAAGCATTTGCACAGACAAACGCACATAAATACAATTGTAAGCGCTGTGCCGACGCAATGAAGTAACACTGAAGCCATAAATGTGTGATCACTCAATGAAGTAATACTAAAGTCATCATGATGCAATGTGTTGGCTGTGATGGTGCGATGATGGAAGCTTATAGCTAAGATCCACAAAGGTGTAGGATCTAATGCCAACTCTGTGATGTGCGTGTGTGTGTGTTTTGTGTGTGTTTGTGTTTGTTTCTATGGAGTGATGATTTGGTGTCTGATTTGGTGCGATGACACTGTTTGTGTGTGTGTGTGTGTGTGTGTGTGTGTGTGTGTGTGTGTGTGTGTGTGTGCGTGTGCGTGCATATTGATTGATGGTGTGGTGTCTGTGTGTGTGGTGTGTGTGTCTCTTACACGTGTCCTGTCTCGTGGGCCACCACGAACGCGGAGGAGAAGCCGTCCTCGTGGTTGAGTGTGCAACTCCTCAGGGGGTGGCACATGCCTGTCACCGGGGCGTAACCTAGGCAACAAGAAGTCAAATAAACAGTGATGATGAACTGGGATTGCTGGGATTAGCATGCACGGGAAAGGGAGGGAGGCTAGACCCAGCAGGCGAAGACAGCAAGAGAGGGAATGAAGGGGAAATGATAGCGGAACCCAACAAGAGGGGAAAAAAAACATATCACACTGGGAGATGGGTGAGGGTATTTAATAACACACTGTATAACACACAGGTGAATGTGACATTATTGGGATATAACAGCACACTTTATAAGCACTGTTTGTACAGTATAACACACACAGTTTCTGTACACTGTTGTGCATGCTTAATTCACGTGTGATGGTGATGTAACCAAGAGAAGCTCTGCCCCTCTACTGTGGTGTGACCCTCCATGAGGTGGATGATTGACTCAAAAGAGACGCTCTGCGCTAAAAGTAAATCAATTCAATCGAATCAGGTCTTGTCACTCCCAATCATATTGTTTATGATTGTCAAGAAGCAGCACCCTCAGGGAGGATGCTAAGCTAAGCTCTGCAGTGGAGCACGGTAGGCCTATTAACTTAGCCAAAGGCCGGGGTGCCTAGGCGCATGTGTCATGCATTTTCGCAGCAGCCACCGCTCACATTTAAAACAAAAAAAAAAGGAAATCAACCTTAGGCAGGCAGAAGGCATCTTTCTCTCGTTTGTTTTTAATGAGGGGTCAGCAAGACACCAACGTAGTCAATAATGACAAAAAAAACACACACACACACACATAAAGAGAGAGAGAGAGCAGAAAGTCGTTCCCATCTTAGTTACACATAAACAGTACACACAGACACAACAACACATAAGGAAGAAGCAAAGCACAACAGATACAGTATGCTATACTCGATCAAGAGATGTGCAGTGTCTCTGTTCAAGCGCAATTTGCTAGTTTAGAAGCACTTTCTGGATTGTTTTTATTTTCAACTTTTTTTTTAGAAGAGTGTTACCCAATTAAGAATCAATTTCATGCTTTCTGACCTCACCGAAGATCTTTGGCATGCAGGTAAAAAAAGCAGAAAATGCAGTGCGGAATAGACCCCTCTAAAAAAGAATCCATTACCTTTGGTGGCGTTGAAGTAAAACTAAAAGCATAGCATGGCTAATAAATGGTGACACCCAGTAAGGGTCAATAGTTTTTTTTTTCCACTCTGCCCCTTAGCAAGAGCAATGTCAATCAGAACTCCCATTGTGATGGCCTCACTTTTAGGTTGCATCTAAAACTAATGGTTGTTCCCACTTCCCCGAGGGCTGGGGTTGTTTGTACTGTATATTACTATTACAACTGGATTTTTTCCTTTCTCATAGGTATTGTTGCATTATCCTATTTTGGGTTGCATCATAAGCAATACAAGTCAAATGAGTACTCAGCCAGGCGGCACAGTTGCGTAAGAAGCGTTAAGTGCTAGACCCTTTATCAGCAGACAGATAGAGGGTCTACAGGAGAATGTGCTAGAACATTCTCTGAGCTCTTAGAGCTTTGGGCTCTGTAAGCAAAAGTAAAATAAATGAACACTGCAACAGCCATTTTGCAGCCACTTTTTTAACCAAAAAAGGACAAGATTGACAAGACTGACATTTAGCTGCTGAACATGATGATATGATTATAGTGAGAATGGTGTGGTATAGCTGTTTTACCTGTACAACAGTGAACTCTGTTGTGAGGTTATCCTTGGCATTCCTTTACGCGAGACCTTTTCATGTTGTTTTTAGCTGTCTTGGTATCTATTTTACTGTTCATGTTTAGGCGTGAAGAGTCCAGACTTGGAGTGTAAACGATCTTTAACAGCTTCTAGAGTTCACCAATTAAGGCACTTCAATCACAAAACCCAGATGTGGAATATAATAGGTCCAACTGATTGATAATAGCATATTTGTATAGAAAGTTGTATTATAAACTTTTATAAGTATAAATACTTTTTTGATCCCGTGAGGGAAATTTGGTCTCTGCATTTAACCCAATCGGTGAATTAGTGAAACACAAACAGCACACAGTGAGGTGAAGCACACACTAATCCCGGCACAGTGAGCTGCCTGCTACAACTTTCGGGGAGCAGTGAGGGTTAGGTGCCTTGCTGAAGGGCACTTCAGCCGCGGCCCACTGGTCGGGGCTCGAACCGGCAACCCTCTGGTTACAAGTCAAGAGTGCTAACCAGTGGGCCACGGCTGCCCAATCTCCCAAATATGGCATTTTACAGCCTTCTATGTAGCATTCATATACTGTGCATCTGGGTGATTTACTCTGGCAAATTCATATCAAGAACATTATGTAAAAAACATTCCTGTATACTTTCCATGGATACAATTCCAACAGAGGACCTTCAGTTCTTCCTTCTCTCCTCCTCCAAAAAGTTGTTTTGGTTTCAACAGAGTTGGCACTTCTTTTCAAACAACCAAACCATGATATGGAGTGGCATTAGAAAAATTTTTTTTAAATCTAATGTAGTAATTGGATATTTTGCTTGAACAGATGGGGAACAACAGTTGGTGGTAAATCCATGAGTTTCACATCTTTGGCAAACTGCCAGATCTATCTCTGCTGCTGAGAAAGTTTATCAATGGGATTGCTTCACTGGCTCTATATTTGGACTAGGAACCTACCATCTTGTAGTAAAACTCTTGCATTAGGGTGAGATGTTTACCTTGAAGGCTGAAAGTTAGCTATCTGTGAACACAAAGCCTAACCCGAGCGTGCCTCAGCGGCCATAGATACTGTCCTGTTATGGGCATAACAAACCAGGCACTATGGCAACATTTGAAGTGTAAAATACACAACAGATCATTCTCATTGTATGCTTTTTCCCAGTCTTGCTCTTTAAACATGACATACATATTCCAAAAAAAAAAAAAGAAGCAAGACTCAAGTGGCACAGAACGTCAAAACAGCAGATTCTTTTTGACACAATTCAGAAGAAAAAAAGACAACGACAATGCTCATTTGGTAGCTGAGGTGCTGGGGTTCAAAGTCATCAACCAGAGTAAAAAATGAAAAAATCACTCAAATCTGTGTAATAGTTTTTAATTAAAATCTTCCAGCTTTGAGTTTGAAACCTTCCTCAGGCAGAGTAAATTGCCAACACAATTCAGCAACCACAGTAATTAAGTCAAGAATGTATTTTTCCATTTTTGTCTTCCACATCTCTGTGGGTTAAATATCAATTAACTCTTAATTCTTAACTCTTGATATGAGGCCAAATTAAATTCAATTTTTTTTTAGACCTCAGGGGGTTCACAACAATCCTTGACATTTAACAAGGCAGAGTGTGTAAAAGGTAAGGACAGATGTAGTGAAATATGATAATTGTGCAAGGCAATCAAGGACTGACCAAATTTTTGTATGCAAAGGAAAAACATTAGTACAGAGCAAATGTTACCCTGTTTTGTTCTACATGGAAAAATGTATTGAGTGTTTTTATGTCCATTGATTGGACTTTCAGTGTTACATGTAAAATGGTGACCCAGTAGACAAAACACGTGATGATAAGCCTAGGATTAGATAATATGATTTTCTGATGGCATAAGTAGTGTATTTTAAAACAACTACAAGACAATCCTTGTAGTAATTAAATGAACTGGTTAGAGATGAATGATACTATTATGAAAGATGGAATTGTTTGAGTTCTGCAACCAATAGACAAAGACTAACAGGGAGACTACACCAGGCACGTAACTGAAGCGTTCCATTTGCGGAGCGTATGCTGCAACAATTAGATTCCACTATAATCAATGGAACTGGCTACACCAGAAGTGATAGCGGCACGTAGGCCCTACATTTGAAAAAAATAGACCAGTTTATTAACTATATTTATGTTCCATGAACGGAATGCTTCAATTGTCCACCCGGTGTAGCCCAGGTCTGTTTGAGATAAATCTATGTGAAAATATGAGCGGATGAATTTGATGTGATTTTTGAGGAGTACAGAAACACACACACACACACACACACACACACACACACACACACACACACACACACACACACACACACACACACACACACACACACACACACACACACACACACACACACACACACACACAAACACAGAAACACACACACACACACACACACACACAAGATACACACACACACACACACACACACACACACACACACACACACACACACACACATGTTAGACTCTATTCCAGCACTTTTCTTTTTTTCCTCTACATGCCAAAAATTCTTCTGTTGGTTAAGGTTTTTGTAAACAAATGTTTGTTTTCTTTGGTTGGTCGGAATCTGATACACAGGTTGGCACCAATACCCAGTCAGCAAGGTGCTGGAAAGCCACATACAGTAAACTGAATGATAGTGTCCAACTTGGCAAGAGGGGGTCACTAGTGCCAAAGAGAGGGGAAATTCTCCACAAGCAACCAGCAGACCCCCCCTTCCATACAAAATACCCCAAATCTACCCCACCCCACCCCCGAAACCCACCTGTATCTTTTCCATAGGCCTTACCTGTGCCAGACATGAAGCCAACCATTTTGAGTTTGTTTCAGATTTTTTTGGTGTGAATGGGAAGCATATCAGCATTCAGACTGCACAGGCCTCGATCGAGAGAAATACAGTACCTTGCATACCTGCGGGACCAAAATCTTGCCTGGTCAGGAAGATGGCATGGTCATGGTACTCGGCGTGGTTGGGGTCCAAGCGCTGTTGGGTGTTGGCCCAGCGGCACACCTGCTCCAGGCTCCGAGATGGGTTTCCACGCTCAATCAGACTGATGGACTGGTGGAGAAACACATAAACAGACAGTACAGGATTTAGATGGATGTATCGATCAAATGAATAATGGATGGATGGATGGATGGATGGATGAGGCAATTTATGTGTACAGCGGAGAAAATAAGTATTGAACACGTCAACATTTTTTTCAGTAAGTATACTTCCAGAGAGGCTATTCGCATGACATTTTCTACAGACATTGGTATTAACTTAGGTAATCCACACATATTAAAGGTCTCATCTCATGGTTTTTTCATTAATTTTGCCGTGGTCTCTAGTATTAATGAATGCCCTGTGAGCCGGTTTTGGTGAAAAAAAAATGCTCTCCCTCGTCTATTTCATGCTGTTCTAGTTTGGTGGGGAAGGTGGGAGGGAGGAACAACAGGATTTGCCTCTTGCTCATGAATATTCATGACATGTTAATGACCTCGCCTCTGATTGGCTAACAGTACTGTGGCGGCTCCCTCCAGTGCGTCCTCATCCGATTCTGCCTGTGCTATGCTCCATATTCAACTTTACAGGGCTAAAACCTGGCTAAAACTGTCAACTGTTGCACAAAATGTCTTCGGAGATACAACTTCATGTGTTTGATCCTAGTATCCGAGTAGGAAGAAGAACCGCTTCCTGATAGTTTGTCGGTGAACGTTGGTTTAATAGAATGGTAACAATTGCATGTCAGCTTAAAATTTCTCCTAGGTAAACGTTTGTGGCAATCGTCATCTTGCATTCAAGTAATAAACAGTTGGAAACATTTTAAAATAAAGGCCTATTTCTTTACACAGTCAAAAGTCTTTGCAATCTTCCTAGTAGATATTTTACTTCACAACACAGGTTATAAGCACCCTAAATGCAGTTCAGCCACTGACCTAGCCTGCTAATTGTATGCTATCGGAATAGATAGTTATGGTTTGAATTCCATGATACTATAATTGAAAGACCACTTGGTCATAGCCCAATATATATATAGATCTAAATGTAAACACACTTACCTACTCCTAGCTATATTCCGCTGGAATTGCACCAGAATGCCAACAGAAGCAGAGAACGTGTGCTGCAAGACGTTTCCGGTAATGAGAACTATGGCTTTGATAGCCTACATTGGCAGAGGTTAGCCTACTCAAGTTGTTTTCTGTCACGTATGACCCTTAGGAAAAAGTACTATAGGAATCTTATAGTATAAGACTACTATAGAAAAACTATAGCAGTTATAGAATATTATAGAGTTATTAGTAGTACTTCTACAGTATGTCCCAAAATACGTATTCCTATAAGATTACTATAATTTTTTGTCCCAAAATACTATAAGATTCCTATACTACTTTTTCGAAAGGGGATTGCTCATGTGGTTAGAAAAATGGGCAACACCAGTACCCCTGTTGTCTGTATGACCCTGTACCCAGGATTAGAACCAGTCTGCCTTAACATAATGTACTCCCTTCAAAATGCACTAAACATTCGACTATGACGACTATGGCCCCCTTTGAGACAGAAGATATGAAAGTTGAGATAAACCTTTAGCCTATAAAAGGGACAAAAACTGATGCAACTCCTAAAACGAATATACAAAACAGGTCAATTTTCAATAAATAGCTTTATTATATTTACATACAGCAGTGGTACTCAAAGTGTGGTCCGCAAGCTCTCTCAAGTGTTCCACAAGTAGATGTGGTGAAATATAATAGATGAGTTGTTTGCAATATTGAGCCAACTTGTTTGTAAATCCAAACAGTTCTGCAACACTGATGTAACCTACAGTATGAAGTAGAGTTATGAGTAAAAAAGTGGAATGGCACAGGCAAAAAGTATTGAACACACTAAGAAAAAACAGTACACAAAGGCAAGGAATGGCAAGGAACGAGCTGGAATCTATACATAGTTAGAGAGTAATTATCCCTCCTATCTGTGCAAATTAATGTAAGCTGGGTTAGTACATATTGATGAGCTATAAAAAGGTTTTTCATTACCAAGTTGTCACACAAGAAACATGTCATGATGGGTAAAAGCAAAGAGCTCTTCCAAGACTTTTGCAACATTATTTGTTGCAAAACATATCAATGGAACTGGTTAGATAGAATAGAATAGAATAGAATAGAATAAATCTTTAATGTCCACCAAGGTGGAAATTTTTCTTTGGCTCACCAGACATAAAAGACAGATAGACATACAGCCACAATATCATCTCAGACATATGAGTTGAAATATCATGATAAAATACATAGAAAAGAATAAGAGTAAACAATACATAAAAATAAAAGTAAAAGAAGAAATAAAAGAAATAGCATCTCAGTTTGATATTGTCACTTGGTCTGATTGAGGATACTGATGGCATTTGGAGTAAAGGATTTTTTAAATACACTTTTGGCCAGAGGCGCTCTGTAGCGCCTCTCAGACTTTAGGAGCTCAAACTGGCTAGAAAGAGGGTGTGTACTATCTGCAATGATTTTCCTAGCTTTCTTTCTCATTCTGTCTATTTGTGTCAGATGTCTTTGAGGTCTTCCTACTATTTTACTAGCCATTGACACTATCCTATTTAGTTTGTTCCTGGATCTACAGCTTAGGTGTCCAAACCAAGCAGAGAGGTGAAAGGTTAACACACTTTCAATGTGTGTGGTGTATACTAGCTCAGTTATCTGAGCACTAACACCCAGACGGCTCAGTCTTCTAAAGAGACTGAGTCGTTGTGAGCATTTCTTAAAAATGTACTCGGTATTGTCTGAAAAACTGAGATGGTTGTCAACAACCGTACCTAGGTATTTAAAATTTCCTACAGTTTCAACTGCTAGGCCATTAAGTGAAACTGGCTCTGTTGTGTCTTGTTTTTTGCAGAAGACTAACTCTTTGTTTTTGACACATTAATCTCTAGCTCGCTATCATTGCACCATGCTTCAAGGGCCTTTATGTGTGCTAGATAGGAGGCCTCACCAGAGGGGTCAGTTTTTTGTGAGGCCTACTAAGAGGCCTACTAACGCCATGTCATCCGCATATTTTATCAATTTGAAGAGGCTATCATTGATAGAGAACTCGTTAGTGCATAGAGAGAAAAGTAGAGGGGAAAGGACGCTACCTTGTGGGCAGCCTGTACTGATGGTTTGCACTCCTGACAAAACGCCATTTACACATACCCTCTGAGGGCGACAGGAGAGGAAGTCTCTGATCCAGAGAATTAGGCACTTATCTATGTTAATTTTGGCTAGTCTTTGCAGGAGAATGTGTAGTTTAATGGAATTAAAAGCTAGAAGGACCAGCACAGCATCGGCTGTCCCTCTGTCACTTCTATATGCAAACTGCAGCGGATCTAACAAGCTGGTAACTTGAGAGGTCAATATATCCACCAGAACCCTCTCCATTGTTTTACACAATATGGAGGTGATGGCTATAGGTCGGAAATCTTCAGGCTGACTCGCACCTGGCTTTTTTGGTATGGGCCTTATTAGAGAAAATTTCCAGGACGTGGGTACACCTGCAACTAGGAGGGCGTTAAATAGCCTTGAGAAGACACCTTTTAATTGTGGGGCACAGTCTTTCAGTAGGCGGGCTTTCAGGCCATCTGGGCCAGTGGCTTTATTTAGTTTCAGTTTGGTGAGGCTTTTGGTAACAGTTTTTTCTGTAATAAATATTGGTGAACCTATGGGGAGATTTTTGCAGATGTCATCACACTCAACCTTATCATCCACAACATCAAACCTGCAGAAGAACTTATTCATTACCTCTACAAGTCCTTGACTGTAAACTGCAGGACTGTCAGCTTTTTTACAACTTTTCCCCATTAAAGTGTTTAAGCCCTCCCAAGCCTGTTTTATGTTACCGCTGAAAAATTTACTCTCTATCTTGTTTTTATATTAAATTTTTGCCTTTAAGATACCCCCTTAGTTCTTTCCTTTTTTCCTGAGCTAGTTCCATATTGCCTGAGCAAAATGCAGTTTTTCTTTCCTTAAGACAGATTTGTAATTGTTTAGAAACCCAGGGTTTATTATTTGGGAATATTTTAATAGTCTTTGTTTCTGACACACAGTCCTCGCAGAATTTAATGCATGATGTTATAGTGTCCGTAAGTTCATTCCCATCCTGGCAGGATTCAAAGAAGGTGTCCCAATTTGTGTTTTCAAAGCAGTCCCTGAGTCGATCTTTGTTTGTTTCAGACCACACCTGTATCTGCTTGATGGCTGGTTTCGTTCTTTTGAGCAAAGCTTTATATTTAGGCAGGAGGTGGATTACATTATGGTCGGATTTCCCGAGGGGTGGTCTGCACACCGCTTTATATGCCTCAGGGATATTTCCGTAGCAGCGGTCGAGGGTCCGATTTAACCGAGTAGGACAGTCGACATATTGATGAGCAGTGGGCAGATGCGTAGACAAGTTACATGAGTTGAAGCAAAGTCCTTTTAGGCAAGTCCCTCCACTCGGCGGCCATATACCAACATTTTGTGGGCACTCATCGGGCAGTCTTTGGGTCGAACTGCGCGTGCGCAAGGCTTCACGACACCAATCTTGCTCCAGCGGCGAGATCACAACACATGATTGGCACGATGTCTTCACAACACACCATATGATTGGCTCAATGTATTCACATGTCAACGTTTTGCCGAGGAAGGGGTGGGATATGTGTAGACAACGGCCATATTGACGTTACAAACTAACCCCATGCATTTCTATGGAGGATTGTTTGAGTGTTGTGTCTCATCTTTAGAAAGTCTCTGGTTGAAGTTCCCGAGGACGAAGATGGCCTGGTCTGTGGAGCGGGCGAGTGCATCATTATAGCTCTCTGTTATTTTTACCCCTGCTGCTTCGTCATTCGGTCCGGGCACATACACAAGAATAACTAATTTGACCGAACTCTCGCGGGAGGTAGAATGGTCTGAAAGATACAGTTAATATTTCATAGTCCGGTGTGCACACCTGCTCCCAAACGCAATCCTGTGCAGCCCACCGATTGTCGACAAGGACCACTCCAGAAAGACTTAGAGGCAGCAGGTTCAATTGTTACAGAGAAAATCATAGGTAATGCACTCCACCGCCATGGCCTCTATGCACGCTCACCCCCCATGACTATTACTGAAGAAAAACATGTCGAAGCTCATTGAAAGTTTGCTACACAACATTTGGACAAGCCTATGAAATACTAAGAGAATGTATTCTGGTCAGGTGAGAGCAAAATTAAACTCTTTGGATGTCATACTAAACACCATATTTGGAGGAGAAATGGCACTGTGCATCACCCTAAAAATACCATACCAACAGTGAAGTTTGGAGGTGGAGGCATCACGGTGTGGGACTGTTTTTCATCTCATGGTACTGGCAGACTTCATTCAGTTGAAGAAATGATGAATGGAGCCATTTTTTCTGGGAGAATCTTGCCATCCACCAGAACAATGAGGATGAGACATGGCTAGACACATGGCTAGACCTTCCAGCAGGACAATGATTCAGCAAAGGAACCTCTCAATTGGTTTCTGAGAAAGGAAATTCAGGCCCTGACTTAAATCCAATTGAACAGTTTTGGAAGTTACCTAAAGATCAGGATTTACAAGAGGGACCCCTGGAATCTTAAAAGACTATCTGTTAAAAAGAATGGGCCAAAATCACACCTGAATACTGCGACTGATTAGTTTCGTCATAGAGGAAATGCCTTGAAGCTCTCATTTCAAATAAAGGGTTTTCCACAAAGTATTTAAGACATTTCAGTAGGCGTGTTCAATACTTTTTTCCTGTGGCATTCCACTTTTTTACTCATAACTCTACTTATGAACATTAATGTTTTTTGTTTTTTTTATATGTGTGGATTACCTAAGTTAATACTAATGTCTGGTGAAAATTTCATGCAAATTGCCTCACTGGAAGTATACTTACTGAAAAAAATATTATATTAATATTATATAAAATTATTATATTATTAAATAAATATTATAAAAATATTTATTTTCCCCGCTGTAGATAATGGGATGGGGTGAAGAATAGATGGATAAATAAATGATGAGTTGGATAAATGAATGGATGATTGGTGGATAAATTAATCATGAGTTGATGGGTAGATAATTCGATTTCTTTTGGTTTAAGTTTCAACTTGGGTCTCTTCAGCTACATAGAAGTTATGGGTTATCAGACTCTGAGATCTTCTTGGAACTTTTTGCATTCCAATCAGAGCTGAAAAGAATCTGTTCTAAAAGTAAATAAGGAAGGATCATACCCTAGACTTGTTCCAATCAAGCTGATGCAGCTTGTGGCTACTCACTGAACCAAGAGTCTATTTTAAGTTCAGTGGTTCTAAACAAAACATCTCAGGGATGACATTTATCTCAAACACCTGGTGAAACCCCCTCTAATCCAAATAACAATCCCACAGGTCATCATTTTCATTAATTTACTGAGCATAACTTGCGTTTTTTCCACCCACACTTTGACATTTGATAGACCCTGGGATTGTGTACAACTAAGACAGGACACCTTATTTTTTGGTATTCTGAGGCATTGTACAACCCTGGTTCCAAAAATGTTGGGACGTTGTGAAAAATGTTAAAAACAGAATGCTATGATTTTCAAATCATGCAAAAGCTATATATAAAAAGGAGAATAATACAAAGACAACATATCAATTGTTGAAAAATAAATGTTATTGTTTTTTTTTAAACAAGGTTATAAAAATAGACCTGTTTGA
>NC_063210.1:13383263-13435763 GCF_017589495.1 Alosa alosa | reverse complement strand
TTAATCTTTTCTGCTGTTTGCTGTTTAGGGCAATGTGCCTCCTGCAGAATACCTCTGAGACGCCCACAGTGGGAATGCTGCTAAAAAAGACTCTGTCAATCACCAGACTTTATTCGGGGGAGGGTTAGCAGCTCCACAAGAGGACTTAACCCCACAGATAGTAGGCTACAAATCAAACTCTCCATAGGGCTCTGGCATCATGAAGCGCAGGTATGAGAGTGAAATCACACCCCAATCGTCACACACTGCAAGTAAAGGGAATGTGTCTGTGTGTGTGTGTGTGTCTAGGTGTTAGAGATCTGTGACAGTAAGTCTACAGAAATGACAGTTACTCTGTAGAATTGTATAAAAAATACCAAAGAATTGTATAAAAACTTCAGTTACTCACGTCAGTATTTTAGCTTTAAAAGAGACAAAAGAGTATCATCAGCCGAACTAGAGCTGAAGTGACCTTAACCATGACAAATTAGTTTCTCTATCTGTGTGCAACTCCTTTGTGGGTAAACCATCATTCCTTATCATTTGGCTAGTGCTGGACACCCATAACCCATGGGCCTGCTGACGATGTTGTGATGGCTGCCACTGTGGCTTTACTGAACATGAGCAGCTTCATGGCTAGATCCCGGTGTGGTGTAGTGTGAGATGACCACCCGGTTTTGATAGCTATATGGTCGTGGAAAAACTAATACATAGCTCCTTTTATGCATTCCTTGGCTTTCTTTTTTGCATCCTCAGCCACTCACCTCACAATTTCTATATTCTCAATTGTGCATCTGGCTGGGGAGCTGTAGACAATCAATTTGATTCGGAGAAGCCCTTGCAAACACACAGCCTCCAGTTTTAAGGACAGGTGAATGTGAGTATAAAACGGCTGGAGTGCTCATTGAAATCTAATACTTTTTTTAGATAACATTCAAATGTAATCAAGTGACTGCAAGGCAATTACATGCTTGGTTAGGTACTTATTACGTTTTCTGTTGAACGACCCTAGTGCACTGAAGTATAAGACAGATGCTATACTACTGCTGTTGGAGTATGAGGAACAAAATGTGAAATAAATACTGACTCTCTCTCTCTCTGCGCCCCCCCTCCCCCTCTCTCAGCATCTGCTGGCAGAAGGTGTGTGAGACTTTTAAAAGTGTACCTTTACATTTCTCAAAAAGGCTGCGTGTGCCTGCCAGCAGTCCAAACAGCATTTCCCCCCTATCCGAGTTGATATGGATTCGCAATGTTTGGACAGTCTGAGGAGTGACCCTTCACCCCTACACACACACACATACACACACATACACACACACACACTGTATACACACGCACACACACACGCACGCATTGCTAAGCTGGCAGACAACGGATTCGATCAAACATTAAAGACTCTGGATATCAATGTTGAACGCTAGCAAGAGAGGCCCAGAAGCGCATGGGGCATGTAAAGGTCTATCCCACTCCAGTTGTCTCTACACATCCAACCAGATGCTTAATCCTTGACCCCAAAGTCACTCAACCACTGTCAACAGTAGACACTCGGCACAGAGAGAAGTGCTGAGGAGGGTCCACAACATTTCCTCCGGTTTACTTCAGTGAGGAGCCTTCTTCTCTTCACCTGTCATCCACCTTCCTTTGATTTCAGTACATAGATGGGCACTTTGGGGGGGGGCTGTGGGTGGGTGGGGGAGAGGGGTGGCAAACATGATGTTTTGATGTGCAGAGTTCGTAGGGAGCCTCGTGAGGTCTTACCTGTCTGTAGCCAACCATGATGATTCGCACGAGGACCACATTGATGTTGGTTCCTAGGGATTCGTCATGGTAGATTTCATCTACCTGGTGGAAGGAAATGATAAGGGAGGAAGAAAGACAGAGAGAGAAAGAGAGAGAGAGAGAGAGAGAGAGAGAGAGAAAAAAAGGAAAGAGAGAGACATACACAGGCAGAAAGAGTGGGGGAGAGAGAGAAAGAGAGAAAGAGAGCCATCATTGAAAGAAATGAAGCAGACTGCTCCCAAAGACATTAGTTCTCTCATGGCTGAGTGGCTAGCCTCTAAATGGCCTCCTCCATGCTGTAGACACACCTCGCTCCATTAGAGCTGTCAATCCCCCCCTCTCCCCTCCACCACCATCACAAAAGAAGAGCAAACATCCATTAGCTATTAAAGGTTATCACCAGAGGAGGACAAAAGTGACCGGCGTATATGGTCATTTACCGTGAAATCCCACTGATTAAATGACGCGGTCTATTATGAAAGGCACAGCTTTTATAAGAAGGGTAGACAAGGTTCACGCGTCTGTAGTCAAGAGAGAATGGGAGGGAGGGATGGAGGGAAAGATAGAGGGAGGGAAAAAGGGAGGAAGAGAGGGTGAAAAGGAGCGTACAGAATTGGACTCAAGGACGCATTCTTCAGAGATGGTAGGACAGGCGTCCAGGTTTGAATTCCTCACCCCTCATCATGGCTACCCGCGAGGGCCTCAACTCCAAAACAATCCACCAGCGAGAGGAATGGCTGTTTTGAGCAGAGACCGGGTTCACGGAAACACCACTTACTGACGAGCTTCTCACTCTGTCATTCACTCTACCTCGCTCTGTTTCTTCACACACAAACACGCACACAATAACATGTTCAAATCTGCCTCACAAACACTTAAACAGTCATTGAGATCCACCATCTTTCCCTCTCCCTCTCTCCACCTCTATCTCAACGATCCCTCTACCCTGTGCACTCATTGACCTACCTTTCATGTGCCTCTCAGTAGACTTTTGATGTCTATGTTATCCCCCTAAACCCACAGACACACACACACACACAAACACAAACACATGCTGGTGCCTACAGGCAACACACCCCCCCCACCTACCCCCCACCCCCCACACACACACACACACACACGCAACCCCCTACAGGCCCCCCCCCACACACACACACACACACACACACACACACACACACACACACACACACACACACACACACACACACACACATACATACAGACAGATACAGACAGACACACACACACACACACATGCAACGCTATCCTCTCAGTCCAGTCCCCTCCTGTGATTTGTGATTGAGCAGGCGATCATGTGCGGTATCTTGCTAAGGCGGCCGGCAGCTGTCCCGTGCTGCCTCTTATTATGCAATGACTCGGGAGTCTGACCCACAAAACTATGACAAATGCAGAGAAATGAAATGCCTCCCGTTGCCACATGGCCTCCCAGCTGCAGCCACCGTCATGAACAGAGAGGGTCTGGAATTCCAATCAAATGCAGAGATGGGGGGAGGGGTGGGTGGGGAGGGTTCCATGCGGACCTGTTTTATCTTTATGCACCCAGCCCTCATCACCTCCCACACACATGCACACATTTAAACACACTCATACAGTAGACACAGACACAGACACACACACACACACATACACACACAAACACACACACACACACACACACACACGCACACACACACCTACAGTATATACATGTGCACATACACACACAGATGTATGCACAAACGCACACACACACACACACACACACACACACACACACACACACACACACACACACACACACACACACACACACACACACACACACACACACACAAACACACACACATACTTCCTCCTCTGTACATGTCAGCACAGCTCTACAGCTTTAGTCTCATCACTGTAAGAGCTGTAACTCCTGATGTGTCTGTGATGTTTTGTTGTTGTTTTGGTTTTATGTTTTGAACTTGGTAGGAAAATGAGGGCCAGTCACACAGCCCCTCTCTTTGTTCTCCACAAATTCATACTGTTCGCTCCCCCCAACCCTGACAGAGAACAAAGACACACACACGTGCCAGCAGGCCCAGTTGGTGGTGGTCTCAGGCACAGCAAGCGGACACCGCACACTGAATCTACGACCAACACACTCTCTCTCTCTCTTTCTTCCCTCTCCTCTCCTCTCTCCCTCTCTCTTTCTTCGCTCTCTTCTCTCCTCTCCTCTTACCCTTTCTCTTCCCTCTCTTTTTTCCTCTCTCCTCTCTCACTCTCTCCTTAATAATTCGTTTTTCAGCGTTTTTCTCTGTCTGCTTGTGATTGGAGACTGGAGAGAGGGGATGCAAAGCCAAAGCACAGAGGCTATACGCCCCCCCCCTCACTCCCTCTCTCCTTTTATCTCTCACTCTCTTTCACTCTTTTTCTGTGGAATCCGTCTACCTGTGAAGAGACTTGAGTAATGAATGAGAGTTCTCAGAGGATCTCTGTTGCGACCCAGAGAATCTCATTTTCTTTTGAGTCTGTCCACAGGCTACTGTGTAGAGAGTGAGAGTGCAAACATAAAAATAAACGAAAGCAGAAAAAGTTACAGCACTTGACCCAAACAGTCTGGCCTGGCTCTTGACCCAGGCTTAATGGACACCATCAGTCTGTCCTCCACTGAAGTGCATCTTCACTGTGGGTGGCTTCTGCAATTCCGGGCACTCTGATTTACAATTATGAAGCCCATTATCAACCAGGGATTACATCACTACAAACCTCCTGTATGCCGGCATGCCTAATCATTATGGTGCCCTGATGCAATCTGACTGAAACTTAATGTAGAAAACCCCCCACTGGGATGCTTAAAAAATGTACAGGCTCTGTGTTCTCGTAATTGGCCAAGGCAAACTTGTGTAACCACTCTCACTGAGCTCATTACTGCAAAGGGTCTGCACTTTGACAACTCTCAAAAAGACTCTTCCCTAGAGTCCAAAGAGCTAAATTGCGTTTCGAAACTGACCTGAACGCACTGTCCATCTCCAGTTCCTGTATGTCTGTGGCCGAGGGCTGTCTGTCTGACTAAATCTGTTGGCGCTTGGCCGAGCATCGCTGACAGCGGGTCATCTCGTCTCTGAGCGGAGACGAGCGGTCCGAAGCCCCGGGGGAAAAGAGGCAATCAGGTGCAGGTGATGTACACATGTGAGGGTGTGTGTATGTGTCTCCGTGTTTGTGTGTGTGTGTGTGTGTGTGCCTGCATGTCTCTGTGTTTGTGTTTGTGTCTGTGTGTGTGTGTGTGTCTGTGCCTTTGTGTTCGTGTATGTTTGTGTCTCTGTATCCATGTCCATGTGTGTGTGTGTGTGTGTGTGTGTGTGTGTGTGTGTACATGTGTGCACGTGTGTGTGTGTGTGTGTGTGCATGTGTGTGTGTGTGTGTGTGTGTGTGCATGTGTGTGTGTGTGTGTGTGTGTGTGTGTGTGTGTGTGTGTGTGTGTGCTTGGCCTAAAAGGCCGTCTCTGTCATGAGAGCGGTATGTGCTGATGATCAAATCCACTCTAGGGAACTGGGAAAGCAGGGAAGGCCAATGGGTGGTGTTGGGAATGAGGACTGTTGACATGTAGGGGGTGTGCATGGAGAGAGAGCCCTACTATGTTACAGTACACTAATGATGTCATTGTTTTGAATGGCCCTGCTGAGTGAAGAGCAGGTGAGACATTGCGAGAGGCTCACAGTAGCTGTGTTCCAAGCGGGAGGAGAGCGAACACTCTGAATGCTAAGTGCATAAATAGTGCAACTCGTAGGCCTGCAAATGCACAAAGCGTGATGCAAACAGACCCGCCGATTCGGTTCTGTGCCGTGTTAAGATTTGTGTCAGAGGGTCGTTTGATGCACAGAGAGATGATGAGGAGAAGCATTGAGATGGTGGTGATGGGAAAAGAAACTGCTAGGTGTCGTCATAACGAGAGCATGAATGGAAGCAACCAGCAGGTGTTCAGATGACCTCACGGAGACCGTTAAATGGTTTATTTATTCAAAAATGTATTCAGTTCCCTATGGTAGCGACATTCACTTTGAATGTAAAATCCTTTCAGGAGTGATTCCGACAGTCAGTCCCCAAGTCCCAAAGGAACCATTGGGAGGTCTACTCAAACATGAGGTGGTGAATGTGGCTAAACATGAGCAATTACAGCATCTGACTGGTCCCTTACAGCTTAATTAATAGTGAATACTCCAATGACCTCAAATTCCCCAGGACCTGTGTTAAGCATCGAAATTCCTGGCCCAAAGTTTAATGTTGACCTATATAACTGGGTTTATGTTGGATCTGTAACAGAAGGGCCTGTTCAAAAATTGAGGACAACATTAAAAATAGCTCAAAGCCTTTCCACAGACCATTTCAAAGACCATAAAACAACGCTGTTCCTATACGGACAAAGTTACTTACAACTTAACTTAAGTTTTTGCTATGGTATGCACTTTTTGGCACACAGATAAAAAACGAAATCGGTATATGGTCGGTATAAAATCGGTATAAAAACACTGTGATTGACAAAGACCAGGAACACTGACATCTTGTATGACCCTTGACTTCTAAGAGCTCTATGATTACAAGGTCCAATCCTTTTCATGATTGGTCATTATCCTTTCTATGACATTTCTTTGAAAATTCCTGTCGTGTCACACACACACACACACACACACACACACACATACACACACACACACACAGACACACACACACACATAGTGGGAAAATGAGGGAGAATAAAAGACAATGTGGGCTTTCTGTGCAGGCACCTCTGTGGACGACTCCTGACTTTGTCCAGTAATCACTCCCTCTGAGGGTTTCTCCAGCTGATGGGTACAGCACTCTGTGACTGTGGTGGAGGTTGGAAGGCTAAGAGATTGAAGGAGCAGGGGATCAGAGAGAGGGAGGGAGGGAGGGGTTGTGCTGGGCATGAGTTTATGAAGTCCCCCTCCAGATACTGTCAGTGACTACCAGTCTGTTTGATCCTTGTCTTTAGCGGTATAGCAAATTGAACAAATTGCATTGTTTGAGGGGAGGCATAAAAAAATGTTTATTTTTAGTCTTGCTCTTTTCTGACTTTTGACAGTATAGTATACTGCAAACAACTGCTACACCAACCTTAGCCCTCCAAAACTCAGAGCTGTATGTAGGCACTGTGTGTTCAAATCTAAAACGCTCTCATCAAACGAGCAAGCAAACCGAATCATTGCTCATTTCAACCTTCTTCCTGAATCAAGCTTCAAGCTTGAGGATTTTCACATAAACTCTGATGCCCCGCTGTGGTGACTGCCGCGGGCAGGGCCACTGCCCCCACTCCCCCCCCACACACACACACACACACACACACACACACACACACACACACACACACACACACCTTTTCCACAAGCACCACTCAGCCGTGCTGTGCAGTGCCACTCCGTATTCCGAACCCCCCCCCCCCCCACCCACCCACCTCCACCAACACCTCCACCCCCCCAAGCCGGCCCTCTCGACTCCCAGTCAAGTCCGTAATTGGCCTACTGCAGCTAATCGGACCACCGAGGCGGGGGCCAAATGGTGACTGTTACAGAGTGAAACCAGCACCCTGTGAAAATCTGACTCGCGGAGATTTCCAGGCTCTAATCAGCTTAAGGTGGCAGGAGCTGGTGGAACCCATAATGAATGAACTGAAGTTTTTCTTTTTTTTTTCCTCTCTCTCTCTCTCTCTCTCTCTCTCTCTTTCCTTCTTCTCTTTTCTTCCCACCACCCCAGCGAATCTAATTCATCAAGCTACAGCCACAGCAGGGTATATCCATTGGGATTTCTCTCCCCATCTGACCCATGAAATCACGGGGAAACAAAGAGGTTAGATAATGGAGATCAGATAACATGCTCTGGAGAGCTTCTACATGGCCAATTGGGTTGAATCTCAAAGGAAACAATGCATTTGACACACTTCAATAGCATGAAAGGAAGAGAGAAAAAAAAGACATCATGATAATGAACACGGGCATCATACTTCTTCCTATCTCCATTTACAATGTGGCACTTCAAACACCTCCATCTAATCACTTCTCTGTCACTGCAATACTGGGACTGATTGATTGAAGTGGGGAGAAGTAGGGAGCATTTGAGGGCCAAGTCTCCAAAGGCCTGAAAGGAGATTTAATGTACAAAGGAGGGGACTTTTTTTTCTCTCTCTGCGAGAAGACAGACAGACGGACTCACAATGTTCATGAGGGTCAGCACGTAGTTCTGGACGTGTTCCTTCCCATGGAAGCGCACCACCGAGTCGTCCACGGCCAGCAAGACCTCGATGTTGTAGTCCTCTTTCTTGGCGGCCCGCCGCTTGCGCTCCGACTCGGTCAGCTTCTGCTCCACCGCGTCTAGGGCGTTGGGCAGCTCCGCGATGCCAAAATCAGCCACTGGACAAAAGAGGAACACGACGCGTCAGGGTTAGGTGACACGTACATTTACATTCACATTTAGTCATTCAGCTGACGCTTTTATCCAGAGTAACTTACAACAATCAAGGTACAATAAAGGTACAGTGCCACTAGGATACCACTCACATAGAATGGAATGTAACAAAGCCAGAGACTGACCCTGACGTCTGAATGCACAGCAAACGTAGCGGCAGTGAATAGTGAAAAAAGAGTCCGCTTGCTGGAAGTAGTTATTATGAGTAGATGTGAAGTTATTTTTCAGACCAGTATTGCCCATAAAAGGAGGGCACCAGTGATAACCAAACCTGTGTGTGTTGTTGTTGTTGTTGCTGTTGTTATTCTCAGTAACACACTCGGAATCGGAATATTTGTCTGGTTAATTAAGCAAACCAGAAAGGAAAGAATATCAAGACAGAATCATTTTCAAATAAAATGCTATTTTTGCTTGCTATTTTTTTTTATATAGAAATACATTAGCAGCACACATGACCTGTATTTCCACTGTGAAAAAAAAAAAAAAAAAACAGTGCAAATTGTGGGTGTTAATTGGATATTAATTGTCTGTCAATAAACAACTTTGTTATGTCGAATATATGTGATTAACTCTTCATTCTTATTGATCTGTAACCCCTGCCCCTCCCCCAATGTAACAAGATGTCTAATTCCAGCTGTTCATTTTGGACTGGTGCTATCTGACTAATAAGGGAGCCCTGATAGGAGAGACAGTGGTGTTTTGGAAGATTATTTTACACTGCAAGGCGTTCTGGCAACCGGGTGATAATAGCGGCGGTCATATAGGGATTGTCAGTTTTTTTTTTTTCTCCCCTCATCTACTTCCTGAATTTTTGGTCAACGATATCCGGGACACCGAACCACCGGGGCACATAAAATTTGGTGGGTATGCAGCCCCACTAGACTTTTACGGAAAAATTTCGTTTGGTCCCCGGGGGCCACTCCCCCACCGCGCTGGGCCCCCCGAAACCTAAAAAATGCAGTTTTTCCTAAATAACTACCTGAACCGGGGCACCGAGGATGAAGAAATTTTTATGGTATGTTGGTCTCAAGGGAACCTAGCCCATAAAATTTTGCGTAAAATGAAAATGCAATATCATCGCCCTCTCTTCAGTTAAGATATTCAGAACTGCACCAAATTTTATGTGTATGATTAACCTGACATTCTCTGGGGGTATGCCAAGTTTCGTAGAATTTCATCCATGGGGGGGTCTAAAAAAATTAAGTTATGTGTACATTTAGTGACTGTACCCTCATTGGCCTGTAGATGGTGGGGTGGTGCACACATATACACACGCACACACACACACACACAGGTACGGACATACCATCAGTATCGGCAATTACAACAGCCGATACATAATTACAAATTCAGTAGGATTAAAGAAAAAACAAATATTCATCATAATAATAATTTGGCTGCATTTCCAGTATTACGCCACGTAGTCGTTTGTCCACCAGATGGCATGATCGTTGCAGTGAGAGGCGTAATTTTGTTGGAAGTTAATCTCAAGTGGGTTGGAAAGACACTACGCTTCCTACAAGGACAAGACTGTAGTTTACCGCTGAGAACGTCTAATAAGGGTAAGAGGATTTCTGCATGACATGTAATTCCCATTTCTTCTTGAAGCCGAAATAAATCTGTGAATGTTTATCGGACATGCTTGGTTTTTACTGCAGGTAGGCTACGTTAATCTTAAATTATATCAATAGCCTAGAGTAGGTAAAATAATGTTACCGTTAGCATTGGTTGAGTGATAGAGGCCAATTTGATTATTGATGTATTTGTAGAAAACCATAAATGCGGTTATAGGCTACCAAGAACATTGATAACAGCACTAATTGCATCTTTCGACTGTCATCTCATTTGTTTATAACGATAACCTAGGCTACTAACAGGAGCTAAGTGAGTTACCCACACACGTTCGCTACGTGATGGTTTTCTAATGGAAAATATAGGCTACCTGAAAGATAACCTGATGATGCATCCTAAACACCGGGCTGGGATATTTAGCTCAAAGTCTCAAAAAGCATCTGAGTCAACGTTCATTCCCAAACACCCATATAGGCTACTTCAATCCTCTATTTTCAAAGGTGATTCAAGTAAGGAAGAGCATGGCTCAAAGTAAAGTAACTAGGACTGAAACTACATAAATTGTCAAAGTGAATAATTTGTGTCAACTTCCCGATAATGTAGATTTATTAACGCACCCGTGATCTACATCTCCATTTAAACCAAATGTTTTAGAGCGCACGTTGAGAGATGTATCCAGGGCAGGGCTGTACCTACACATATTTGTTGCAAAAATTTTGTTACAAAAATCATTCTTTACGATGGATGATTTAGTACCAACGTTACACCAGTCCAATACAGTTTTGCCTATGGCTATACCGTGAGACTGAGACGTTTTTTGTTTGTTCGAAGTGCGTGTTTAGGGTGTGAGAAGGGAGTCAATGTGCTTTTATTCCAGCTTGGTAGTAGTAGTCTATGCGATTAAAAAACACGTGTGTGTGAAGTATCCAAACAATGATAACGCTTTCATTATGGCTGCTTTAGCCACAGACCTTGAGCTACTGTACAGTGGGTTGGGTTCCATTTAGAAGTGTAAACTATGTGATTCACACAGCTGCGTGAAATGTATTACTACTGATATGCAAAACTATTAACTTTTCACCAAGAGGTGGCAGCTTAAGTCCGCTTGATACTGTAAGCCATTGGTTCCCAAAGGAGATTTTATTTGGGTCGCCAGCATAGCCTAGTGCGTGGATATCTCAATTGCAAAATTAAACAATATTTCTATCGGGCGCCTACAATGGACTAGGCTGGGTGAACTCAGCCTGATCTGCTGGCGATTCCTTTTCTATTTCTTAAAAGATTGAGCTTGGTCTGGCGAAAGCCAGACTAACCATGGACCTAGTTGCAAAATGCAAGGGAACATGAATCAGCATATTATTTGAACAAACAATAACGGACAGTAGCTCTTCAACTTGGCCCGTTAAAATGTGTATGAACAGTCTAGCAACGCATTTCATGAAGGCCCTTTTGGACATGTCCGTTATTTGCACCACTGGGTAAAACGGCATTTTGTTTTAGACTACTGCTATTTAATTTGTGCATTGACAATAAAGCTGAATATCATATGAACTAGATGACTAAACGTATGCATATGTAGAAGAAACATTCACAAAAATCCATGACATGACCTCTCTTCTTGATAGCTGTTGAAAACTGCATGGAACTGACAGGGATTGTTTTGTTTAATAATAAATAAATAAATACATTATGCTGCTTCTGCTTTTCCCAAATACAATGTAGCCTAAAGGTGTAAGTGACCTTTCATCAGTCCAGTTGCAATGGATGGACTGTGATGAACTGCCCTACTTGTGATTGTTTAGATATTTTAAAGGTTTTATAACAATGCTACAATTTTTTTGGCAAGTGCTACAAATCTATTCACCTTTGCAGCGCCAGTAGGCTACTTTGTGTGCGGCCCGCAAACACACATTCCAAACAAGCATACACAAAAGTTTCAAGAGTGGGGGATGGAGTATAAGATGGAGACAAATTCATTTATATGATTTATTTTCGCGGAATGGATGTACAGGACTGAGTGGCGGTCATATTTTGTACCGCTATGCGGTACATCTTGTTGTGTGCATGTTCGTCTTTTTTCCACTTTGTCATCTTCATAGCGGCATGGACATAATGCTTTTGTTCAAAGCACACAACTCATTGTGATCAGTAAGCAATGGCCATCAGCCAAGCTGGGCAAACTGTACGAATTATTTGCGCAACACAACAAACATCTAAACAAATACAGGCAACTGCCCAAATACTACACAGTAAAGCATGTGCCAAAATTCCGATGCCTACCAAATGCAAAACAAGAGATATCTGTGGAAACCATTTTCTATAAATCTAAATGCTTTGGGACAAGCTTCTGTAACAATGGAACATAGAGGCATAACTTAGAAGGCTGCATTAAATTACTGAACTAATGTGCATACATTTAACTACTCAAATAGTGTTTATCGTCCCTTCTATGACCTAAAACCAACACTCCATGCAGATAACAACACCTAACAGAACTCTATGTCTTCCAAAAACATATGACAACATATGTTCTGTAATGTCACATTGGATAAAAGTTCAAATGCGTTTGGTGTAGTAAAAATCACAGCATCCATCAGGCTGTGTGAGGAGTCATATTTACACCACCCCAGAATACAGTATCATATAGTCGCCCCCTCTCTCTTTCCAGAATAAATCAAAAGGGAATTTTCATATAGTGGCAGGTAGGAAATAAATACCTGAAAGGCATGCAGAAACCACACAACCACCAATAACAGCACAGCTGCCATTGATAATCGTTTGCTAGCATGATAACCCAGACCACAAAGCTACACAGCACAAAGCTGTCAATGACAAGTGTGTTTACCTGTTCTTCGTGGCACCATATATTATGAAATTTTATTTAAATATGATACCCTGATTAGTTGTCATAAAAAGCACACCTTTGGTATGCTGCTAAGTGGATTACAAATGTTAACCACAGATAGCAGATACTGGCATCAAATAATGACTGATGCCGATTTATCTTCTCAGACAAAAGATAAAGCCCAAAAATAATAACAGAGACTAAGGCATCTAACCCTAATTACTGTTTCCAGAAACATCAAAATATTATCACCATACGTGAGGCTGTCTGACATTTACCTGCAAAAGCTCTGACAGCTGCTATCAGGTGATGTTTACAGACACCAGCGTAGACTGCATCAAAAAAAGTCAGTGGAACAATAAACAGCAGTAGGATAAGCAATAAAGGGGAATTTTAGCCATGGGGCTGAGATTTATCACATTCCATTGTAATTGCTAAGAATTCAAGACAAAACCAAAACAAAACTAGTGAACAAGATGACAGCAATGGAGCAATAGAGTTGAGTTTCTGAGAACCCCTAGTCTCTACATTCCTACTAATTACTGCCTCTCCTCTTTGACTCATGAAGCTCTATAATATATAATATAAGCTATCATTTCTACAAGGAGTAGATTGGGAACCAAATAGAACGTTCAAGCATTGTTTTTGTTTACCTTGTTGAAAGGGTCTATAGAAACCATGAGTTTCTCTGGGATTGTCTGCACAGTGCTTAGCCAGTTGAGCTACTAGCACAGACAAATATACTGAGAAGAGAACAGGAGATAATGAGAACAGGAGATAATGAGACAGGCTGTGAGTGGTTAACCAAACCTGTGTGTGTTGTTGTTGTTGTTGCTGTTGTTATTCTCAGTAACACACTCAGAATCGGAATATTTGTCTGGTTAATTAAGCAAACCAGAAAGGCAAGAATATCAAGACAGACTCATTTTCAAATAAAATGCTATTTTTGCTTGCTATTTTTTTTTTTATATAGAAATACATTAGCAGCACACATGGCCTGTATTTGCACTGTGAAAGAAAAAAAAACAGTGCAAATTGTGGGTGTTAATTGGATGTTAATGGGCTGTCAATCAACAACTTTGTTATGTCGAATCTATGTGATTAACTCTTCATTCTTATTGATCTGTAACCCCATGTTTCACCAGGTGGCACATCGCTCCTTTCCCCCCCCCAGAGCAGCGGTATGGGCATCAGTGGGCAGTGGAAAACCCAGGCGCAGAGCGTGGCGCTGTCTTTCTTTTCCTCCCAATTACGCCAACTTCATGGACTTCCTGTTCAGCCTATTTTAGAGCGCCACAAAAATAAACACTGGGAGAGGAAGGATGGAGGTGGGGAGGTGTGGGAGGGTGAGGCTCTCCAGCTGAGCCAAACCGAGAGGAGAACAGGAGGAGGCCCCTCGAAAGGAAGCGTGCTCCTCCAGACGCTAACGCAAGGCGCTAGGCTATGCCAGCTCCAGGGGTCAGAGGTTTGAATTCCACTGAACGGCTCTGAATCGTTCCCACTGTGTTGCAAGCCACTCTGTGCTGTGAAATTCCCTGAAGTTGAATGGATATGGGTTTGCCAATGGAGGGCCAGTATTGGCATGCTGGCCATCAGTGATTTGTTTAAGTAATGATGTGGATGTGTCCTAAAATAAGGTTGACGTCTGAGGGAAGGCTGACCGCTAAACTGCGATGCTTCAGACACTTGTTCTACAACAAGGAAGCATTCCCACCCTATAGGGCAAATCACTCTCAACCAAAAAAAAGCTACGAAATTCATTTTCAGGTTCAATTGTGGTGGAAGTACAGGTGCAGAGAAGTGGTTAAGACTACGCTAAACACCTTTGAATGTCAGAGGTATCTAATTCATTGCTGATTGTGTCCACATACAGAAGAAATCTGGGGGCTCGGTTCAGGTTATTTCACGCATGGTCGCCCAGCATGTGAACTGGGCTGACTCTTTGAGAAAAATGCACGCTGAACTTGAATAGCTCTATATTGTGTAGCACTACAAAAGTAAAGGCATTTAATGGCTCTTTGCACTCTCCAACCTTTGAAGGTGTGTGGTAGGCAGTAGTGTTGTTGTAGAGGATAATCACAACAGCCTGGATGAGGCAGTAGGATTAGTGTGTGTGTGTGTGTGTGTATGTATGTGTTTTGTGTGTATGTGGTGTCTGTCTATGTCTATGTGTGTGAGTCTGAATACCTGATGTCCTGTCTATGTCCATGTTTGTGCATCTGTGTTCACATGTACACATGCATTTGTGTGTGTGTGTGTGTGTGTGTGTGTGTGTGGTGTGATATAGGATTAACAGCTCGTCCACTGGAATGGACTCAAACGCGAGGGCCTGGTCATGGTGGTTGTCCGCCCAGCCTACCCCCTGAGAGTGGGGTATGTGGGCTTGGGAACAATCGGCTGAAATAACATTTCCCACTCTAGTGAGCACGGCAGGGAGAGAGTTTTGGGATAGGGGGAAAAAAATGGAAAACAGAAGCAGGATTCTAGCAGTGTGACTAAATCAAATCCAGTCATTGGTGAGTCGGTCTTCCACGTTAAACGTTGGACAATAAAAAAAAGATTCCGCTATGTGAGCAAGAATGGCAAGAATTCTGAGCGGGAATTGTGTGTCATCAGTACCACCGACAGGTTTTTATTATTGTTGTTGTAATTAGAGACTGCGCTTAAAAACACTCCTACAAACACATGGCTATAATTTGTCATGCGGAGCATGTTTTCGTGACATCTGCACAACAAGCTTAAAAAATCGAACTAATCACCTCCCCGAAGGTGAAGGTGATTCCCAGTTTGCTCACAAATTGAAGAATTCTGTTTTTACTGTCGTGGCTACTGGAGTCTATAGTATAGCGCCTTTGCCCAAAGGCTGAGTACTCCCCCAGATGCTGTGCACCTTGATTGTGTGGGGAGAAAGACTTCATATAACAACTGGTGCCATTTTACCTCAGAAGGTCGTGCGTGTGTGTGTGTGTGTGTGTGTGTGTGTGTGTGTGTGTGAGAGAGAGAGAGAGAGACTGTGTGTGTGTGTGTGTGTGTGAGTACATCTGTAAGTGTGTGTGTGTGTGTGTGTGTGTGTGAGAGAGACTGTGTGTGTGTGTGTGTGTGTGTGTGTGTGTGTTTCACCCCTGGCCTTCCATAGGTGTCCACATTCCTCACTTTACCAGCTGCTGCTGGGAAGAGCGTGGCAGTCCGTCTGGCCCTCCGGTCTGGACGTGAAATCCGGCCACCCCCACCCCCACTACCTCACAGCTCAGCCCCACCCCCACCCCCACTACCTCACAGCTCAGCCCCACCCCCACCCCCACTACCTCACAGCTCAGCCCCTGAACCAACAGCGCAGATCTGCACTTCCATTCTTTCCTCCATATTTCTCCACCTCTCACCTTCCTTTCCCATGATAGCCACCGACCAACAAAAACGCCAGCACCAACAGATCTGGCTCCCACTTCTCCTCATCCCCCATTAGCGTATAACTGACATGTACCATAGTGCCAGTTTCACATAGACTAATGATATAGTTTGCCTAATGTTGTCCACCAGGGATTCCGAGTAGTGTGAATTTTTGATGGGAACTGGGAAAACCTCAGATCACATGGTGAAATCAAAAATCCTTGATTACTGCTCTGTTTCAACCCTCTCTCACGCCCGGGGCAGCCGTGGCCCACTGGTTAGCACTCTGGACTTGTAACCGGAGGGTTGCCAGTTCGAGCCCCGACCAGTGGGCTGCGGCTGAAGTGCCCTCGAGCAAGGCACCTCACTGCTCACCGAGGGCCGCCGTTGTAGCAGGCAGCTCACTGCGCTGGGATTAGTGTGCGCTTCACCTCACTGTGTGTTCACTGTGTGCTGTTTGTGTTTCACTAATTCACTGATTGGGTTAAATGCAGAGACCAAATTTCCCTCACGGGATCAAAAAAGTATATATACTTATATATACACTTATATACTTATATACTCTGGTGAAATGTCACCAACTTAAGATTTTGATACCATCCTAGCAACATCCTGTATACCATCTCCTAGCAACATCCTGGACACATCCATCCAGGATGTGGCTAGGATGGTATCAGAACCTAAAGTCGGTGAAATTTCACCATGTGATGGGTTTTTCCAGATCACATCACATCTGAGGGTGTATGCCCGCTCTCTGCGTGGACGTCCATGCTTCCTGCCATTGTTTGCGCCGATGTGGTCACTAAACTGCAAGGGTACCGACTGGGCATGGATGGACTCCAAGCAAACTAGAAAGTATAATAAGAACAACTACGCATTTGTGGTGTGCACAGCTGTTTGTGTGGCGCGTCTGAGATTATAGTCAAGGTCTTAATATAGAGCAATGCAAGTCCACGTGCTGTGTGAGGGTCATCGTGATCGTGACACATTCTAAGTTGCAGCCACAATGCCTGGTCGTCAAGGAGAGCCATCAGGGTTCATTGTCATGTAGACACATCAGGCTTATTCTCATGCTTTAGATGGAAATAGAGACCAATGTTAAGGCCAGCTAGTGCCTGGTTGCCTGGAACGTGGGCATGGCTGTGTGAGTCATAGGCCATTGAGCGGTAACAAAAACTACCATTAAGTGTTACGCATTACAAAATGTTCATGTATCCATCAAAAGGGAAGGTGTTAAAGGGGTTGCCACATATGCTGAATCAGATTTGAGAGACCTTATTTACACCTGATCCTCTTAAGATTTGAATAAAGGGAAGCGCACAGAAAATGTTTCATCTAGGCTTTGAGTGGTTTTGTACTATTCAGGAATACAGCAGAAATAGACAGCGAGAGCGAGAGAGAGAGAGGGATCTACATTAAGGGAAAGTATGAGTAAAGAAAGCCTGAAAGTAAAAGAGACAGTCTGACAGAAAGTCCCATTACCACTCATCATCGCAATCCTCTTCTTATCCCCACATGCATACCTTCATTGTGGAGGTGCTCCTTGCGTTGACTGGGCTCTCTCTTGATGGCGGAGCGTCGGTAGACCACGTGGACACGGCCCTTTTTCTCCACCTCCTGCTGGCCTTTCTCCAAGGGCTCAATGAAGAACTCCTCATTGTCCGTTCGAATAAGGCCTGCCTGCAAAGAAAGAAAGAAAAAAAAACCAGATCATAACATTTCTCCATGTCATCAGGTTGTTTCTATAAGATGACACACATCCAGCACTGGTAAACAGAGGTGCTGGACGGAGGAAAAGGTCAATAAAAAAAGGATGGAGTCCGCACACTAGATACTGTTCCCGTAAAACATTTTATGTTTTACTACCTAGCACGTGACGCCTCAGGGTCCAAGCTAATGTCTGAGGATGGGCATGAATCGGCACGTGCTAAGTAGTAACACATGAAATGATATTTGGGAAACAAAATCTTGTCTGTAGGATTTTTAAACATGCTGTAGATCATCATTTAGATCCATTGTGATCCATCTCTCTCTCTCTTGCATAATAAACATGAATGCATCTATCAGACAAAATGAAGAGCTACAAAGCGTGTCACAGAGAAGCTGCGGCAACCAGCTCCTAGTACGGTTTCAATAAAGTGAAGGACACAAAATGCTCCAAAAGGCATTGTGAAATTGTGTGAATTAGTCTAGTCTAGACTGTTCAGGAATGCTGCAGAAAAATGCAGAGAGAAAATATAGAATGTTCGATTCGCTTTAGTGTGAGATGTGTTTGTTGGGATATCATTGTAAAACTCTTTCCATTGAGAAGATATAACTAAAGACTACCCTCCTGCTTATAAAAGAGAATAGTTTTGATAGTACATTCTGTTCAATATCATACAGTAGATCCAATATCATACAGTAGACATTCATCGTTTTTTACTAAATTATATGTGATCTGTCAGGGTGCTGTAAGATGTTTTTCTTTGCAGGGCGAATGCTAAACCTCTTGTGATGTTATACTCGCAGTTCAGTTTTGCAAACCCTCGACCACAAAACAGACACAGTACACATGGTCGTCTGGTTGGTCAGGTGTGGGAGAAATGGCCAAGCAGAGCGTGCGTCCCCACCCATTCTTTAGAGACGGCTAAGCTGTCATTTAAGCCTGTGAAAAAGGGAAAAAGCAAGATTCTCAGCAAACGTTTTGGCAGGCGACAACAAGCAGATGTGTATTTTCGGAGCGCCAGACGAAAACTATACTTGGTCTTGGAGGTTCAACCAGGATCAGCTGGGACACAAGTGCAGCGGCCGCTAAATATATACAATACAAACAAAGTGTTAATCTCACAAGCATTTTTCGAATACTGGAGATAAAATAGACACGAGAGGCAACGTCGCGTTGCATTGCCAAGGGTCGAAGGTTGGCATTTTGTGAGAGTGTATATGCACGGATAGGAGGGTGGATGGGTGGGTGGGACGCAGGGGGGGGGGGAAAAGTGAGGGGAAAAGTGGGGGCTTCGGATATGAAACCAGGAAATGCCGAGAAGGAAGCTCTTGGCTCGGCTTTCTGTGGTGTACAGGGTGAACTTGGGCAGTCTGGGCAGACGTCGGCACAGGCTCACGAGCCAAACATCTGGGAGACACCGCAGAGCACAGCAGAAGCTAGGGGAGCATGGAGAGACGATGGCAGAAAAATCAAGCCCGTGGCTTGGACTTTCTCTCTCTCTCTCTTCTCCCTCTTACAAGCTCAATCTCTCTTTGTTTCTCTCTCAACATATGTCTCTTCTCTCTGTCTATCTATCTCTCTTTCCACTCTTTTCCTGTCTCTCTCTCTCTCTCTAAAGATATGCAATTCTCCCTCTCTCGCTGTCAATTCTCCATCTCTCGCTGTCTCTCTGCAGACATGCCATACTTAATCGCTTTGCTCCCCATTGTCAGTCATCATCCTCTGCCCTGACACAGGAAGGAATTCTGCCAGTGCCTGATGTGTTTTGATCTGACAGCCCGTAATCATCTCCACTTCTACTGCAAAACAGTAACGGAACACTCGGCTGCGCTGCAGGTACTGTCTCTCCCTGCAGGTCTACTTGGCATCCAGCCACACCTGCCTGATGGCTTTCCACTCTGTCCTGTGCATTGGTTTATTGAGAGGCACAGCGGAAGAAATAAAATACATGGAAATGTTGGGGGGGGTGCATGAAAATGTGGAGTTAAAAAAAAGAAATTGCATTTTGTAACAGTGGTGAACTGCTGCCCCTGTCGTGCCACAAGTTTGCAAGTGCCTAGGGATATCAAGTTGACAAATGGGCTCACAGGACATTAAATAATGCTTTCTTCACTTTGAGACAAAACAGTTTCGGAGAAGATACGTGTGCATTTACTAGGGGTTCTGTTTTCCCCCACTTTTTCTGAGCAAATTCATTCATTCTTGAGCCCAAAGTGGGCTCAAAAAGGGGAAAAACACACTAAAAGAGAGCACAAAAACACTATCACAGTTCAGATAAAGTGTCCAGGGAACACATTTCAGCTTTTGCAACATCGGATGGAGTTCTATCGATTTCATTGTTGTATGAAGACCGGTTCAAACAAAGCAGGAGGAAACCGGTACTTGAACCTCAGTTCACAAGCATGCTGCTGTCATTCCAACAGCTCAACCTGCAATTTTGCGTACGATTGCCTGGTAACCCATTATTTGTAGTCAGAGCCATAGATATTGTTTGATTGAAACTGTTTTGTGTGTGTGTGTGTGTGTGGGCGACGAAACCGCCATAGTTTGTTTATGCTGGAGACTGCAGAGTGCAGTCATGAAAAACAACTTTTGTGTGACATTCTCAGCTTGACCTTAAAAAATCTGAGTCACCAAATATGTTTTACAGTATCTCTCTCAACTCATGCTTTTATTTATGAATGCAGTGTTTCCCACAGAATTGGATTCAATTTGTGGCGGTAGCTGACTTGGACAACGGGTGGGGGGGGGGGGGGGCAGAGTGTATAGGTCTAATTGAGTGCCTGTCACTGCTGATGTGTGGATGCAATTCATAACGTTTTCTACATAGTTAAAATAAAGGTTCGTACTTCTCCTTGGGACAAGCACTTTCGAATTTTGGAAAACACTTTTCCATTTACATCGGGATTTTGCAAACATTCAGTGTCAGAGTCAATAAAATGAGCCCTTCAACGAAATTGACAAGCAGTTGTAAGTAGGCTAAGCATGCTAAATTCGACATCCAAACAGTATTCTAACGTTAGCTTTGAGATACTGCTTGATTGCATAACTTAACTTAGTTTAGTCTCTTCAATGTAGCCTACTATGTTGTGATAAGATCTTAGCAGAGTTAACTTCAATGCAGCAGTTTTGAACAAATTTGCGCAGCATGGTCACGATGCTAAGCGGATTTAATAGCAATTTAGCCAGACGTCTTCTATGCAATGCTTCTATATGGCAACAACAATCCTTCAACAATCGTGAATATTTTGTTAAATGCACATGCAGAGGAGGGGCAGGGGGCTACGAGTGAGAGCGGGGCGGGACAAGGAAAGGCTGCATGCGTAAAAAGCGCAGCTCAATGGCAATGCAAGGATTTGACCTTATATTTAATTTAAATTAAGTTAAATTAAATTAAAACATAGAATATTTATGTGTGGCGGCCAATTTTTATTTGGTGGCGCCCCGCCACAGATTAGTCAATGTATGGCAAACACTGGAATGACAGAGTTCAAGTAACACTATAATAACCACAAACAGTTTAAATAATGACTACATTGCACGTAAAATCTACAACATTCCTGCAATTTGACAGCCCTTCACTTGCAAGTGACAGAAAACTATTTTGAAAGTCATGAAGCCCCTGAGAAGCAAAGTAACAATTAAGTCTGCAGAGGTAAATCAAACCCAAACACTGCTTTCAGACGCTTGCTGAGAACAGTATTTACAGTGGATCGTACAAACAAACACACACACACACACACACACACACACACACACACACACACGCACACACACACACACACACACACCTAACACAGACATACATACACATACACAAGTAATAATCAGTCAGCAGCTGGGTGATACTGAAATAGATCTGTGCGCTTTCATATACTTCATATACTAGAGTCGAGGACTACCCACCCACCCAAACACCCATACTTTTGAGTCACTATGAGAGTGGCCAGCTCCCGTTCCCTTCAGCGTCTGACCAATTGGCCAGTGTGGCATACTCCGCGGGGTCAGAGGTCGCTCTGATCCTGTGAGACAGGGGCCCTTGAAGCTGGGGGGTTGGGATTACCCTCCGATTCCCCTCCCGTCAGCGCTCACCTCGCCAGAGCTGCTTGGCAAAATATAACACACATGTCAGAGGATTACCTCCAGATAGGAGGGTTTTAACACGCCGGGGCACAGCTCGTCTGTTGATTGGCGTTTGCGCTGAAATGTAATAAACGGCCCTGACACAAAACCTCTCGGGCCCCGTCATCTTAAAACATAACAAATGCTATCGTGCATAATATGAAGGGAAAAGAAGGAAAGGAGAAGAAGAAAAGAGAAATGAAAGCCCCCTAAGAAAGAAAGAGAGAGAGAGAGGGGGAAGAGGGAGGGAGGAGGGGGAGGGAGGGGTGAAGTGAAAACTGATTAGACTTTTGTGGGAAAAACATCAGAAGAATGAGTGATTAAGTCAAAGGGGAGTCCTGCTGAGATACTGGAGAGACTGTGGGAAAGAATGCATGGTCGGTACCACAGCACGGCTGAGTAATGTCAAATTAATAACTCTGAGGCAGGTCTTCATGCTATGCAGGCCATATTAATGCGGGGGGCATTACTCCATGACAGAGGCACAGTAAATTACCCACTGTTGGGTTTCAATGGAGACCTGCATATTAGATAGCCTTCTTAATCACTACATAATCTAGCATATCAGTGTGTGTGTGTGAGAGAGGGGGGGGGGGTAGGAGAGAGAGACTGAGAGGGTAAGGAAGAAAGAGGAGGAAGAAAGGAGCAAGAGAGAAATGAGAACGAGTGAAATGAAAAAAACGAGAAGAGAAAAAGAGAGCAGAAAGCACAGACACAAAGTGAGAGATGGACAGAGACACACAAACAGACAGACAGAAAGAGTGATAAAGAGAGGGATGGATTGTGGCAGTGTGGTATGTGCCTGAGTGAAAAAGGTGGCAGAAAACACCTTCCTGGTGGGCCTAGTGGGAGGGAGGGCACATTTCCAAAACACTCATTAAATCATTTCTGTCTGCATGCCAAGGCCTCGCTTTGTCAATTACCCCGGCTACCAGCATAGGTGGCACTGAGACCTGTCCGTCACTGCCTGGCTCTGTGCCATCCGTCAAAACAGCACAGCCCTTCGCCACTTCACTGTGTGGGCATTGCTGACAATTTATAGATTTAAGACTTGAGATGATCTGTCACCAAACAGATTAATCCATCCTCCATGTACTGTACGAGGGATATAAGATGACAGCTTCTGAAATGAAGCCAGTATTGTGTGCTCCTCAATGTCAATGGTACCAGGGAACTATTTCTTTCAGCGATACATGTTTACGTTTTTTTACTGTTTCGCACTTGAGCTTGACAGCCAGGAGTTTTGCCATTTGAGAGGCGTGCCCTCACACGCGCCTCCTTTCGGTCTTTGTATTTTGGACTTCACTTGTTTGTTTCTGTTTTCAAACAGAGCTAGGCTCGGTCACAGTCCCGCTAGTGCACTCCGACTACCTCATCTCCCTGGCGGGGAGTACAGTGAAGGTTGTTGCTGGGTGTCCTTTCTCTATTTAACTTTACAGAAACACAAATAGCTCTCTCTCCCGTTTGCTCTCTCTCTCTTCCCGGCCTACTCCCTAACACACTCATATTTCCACCACAGCCGAAATTCGACCAGCATTCATCTGCGCTAATACCCGCTCTCTCTCTCACACACACACACACACACACACACACACACACACACACACACACACACACACATAAGGTCCTGCCAGTAATCATAGCCATCACTCAACACCCAGAACAATGATGGGAGTACATCTAAAATGCACAGCTGTTGCCATCGCACAGGGCACACAGATTCGCCTTTCATTGTCCCTTGTCTTGTCCCTCACCAACATAGACACACGTACACACACACACACTTTCCAATTGTGAGAGGTGTGAAGTTATTATGTCTCTCTATCCCACCATGTCTTTCAATTTCCAGTGCTTTCACACCATTGCTTTCTATCAGCCATTCAATTTAACTACATTCAAACGTGTCAAGGATGAATAAACCAGTGACAATCCCAATCTCTCTCTCCCTCTCTTTTTCTCACTCACTCTCTCTCTCCCTCCACACGTGGCGTGTCCCATCCATCATGTGTAGAATGCAAGGGATGAGAGATCGTACCCCTCTGGGCCTGATGGACGGGCACCAGAATAACGTAATCCCTCACCCTGCTACAACCCCCCCAGCCCGGCAGCCCCACCAGACCCGCCATTCTACCCCAGGGGGATGATGTCATGTACCATTCTCTCCTGGCCAAGGCCTGGCAGGCAAGGAGGATGACACCAGCTGCGAACGCTTACAGTACGCTGAGGTGGCCGATGACGGACAGACAAGTCTGGCACTGAACGGGCCTCCCCATGTGTGTGTGTGTGTGTGTGTGTGACTTGTAACACTTGTAACAGGATGGCAGAGGGCAATTAGCCTATTTCTCAAGCCCCAGGTTTCCAGCTGCGTTGAACTGAAGTCGTTGGGTAAAGCACCTTCCTTTTCCTGTCCTTCCTGTAGACTGTGCTGTAGAAGAGTAGCTTTCTATGACTCTGTTTACATCTTCGAACGTAAACCTTAGTAAACATGACAAAAAGTTTTGAAAAAGCACTGTTTGTTAACAGCGGACAGCCGGCAGCTTTGAAATTTCATCGGAAGTTGGTTTACACCGTGGCAACATTTTGTGAGATGGGCTAATTCTGTTTCTCAGATTGGCACTGGCTGTGACCTGCTGATTGCATTGGCACCCTGAGATCGTCAATGAAAGTTAATTACGCTTCGAGTCAGAATGCTAAAACACCTGCTGTACACCTTGCTTTTGACTTCATCAGATAATGCCAACTGCCAGAGGAGACAGAAGCAGTTATGCGTGAGAGATCCATGCGGACATCGTTTTTGTTGTTGTTAACAAACGCGTTAAGTATAAGTATAGTATGTATACTTTTTTGATCCCGTGAGGGAAATTTGGTCTCTGCATTTAACCCAATCAGTGAATTAGTGAAACACAAACAGCACACAGTGAACACACAGTGAGGTGAAGCACACACTAATCCCGGCGCAGTGAGCTGCCTGCTTCAACGGCGGCGCTCGGGGAGCAGTGAGGGGTTAGGTGCCTTGCTCAAGGGCACTTCAGCCGCGGCCCACTGGTCGGGGCTCGAACCGGCAACCCTCCGGTTACAAGTCCAGAGTGCTAACCAGTGGGCCACGGCTGCCCACTCTTTTTGCCCACTCTTTTTGGCGTTAAAAGCCAAAAAGAACATTTTTGAAAAATCTAAGTGTTTCTGCTCAAAATAAAGACAGAGAAAAGTATGCGTGTTCAAGAGCAAAAGAAATTTGGCAAAAAAAAAGGCAAGCGCAGACGTGTCTCTGTTTACACTGGCCGAGGTTCAGCGAAACACATGGGCCTGTGTTCTATCCTTTAGTGTGTCAAGCTCACTTCCTTTCGAGGAGCTGATGCCTTATTTTCACATCTCCCCCCAACCCCCATAACCTTTCCTTCACTATTCCCAAAGCCCCCCCATCACCCATCACCCAGGTCTCAGTCGTGACCTGACAGATTCTCTGGGGAAACTGCACGATAAGCGATAAGCCAACTCCCGAGATGGGCCTTGTTGGAAGGCTGTCTTTTGAGTCCTCTCTGGGGGGATGGGGTTTGCGAGGTTTCCGGCTATTTGCCCCTTATCTTCGCATGTGCAGAAGCAAACACAAGTTTTGAGGCGTAGCGCTAAAGCCAGGCAACTGTCACGGTGGTGTCTTTTGAAGGCATTATGAAAGGTTTTGTGAAGCCCCTGTGTAATAAAAGCGAAATGAAAAAATGAAATAAAACACATAAATATTCAAGAACAAAACGGGGGGGCGACTCCAGATTTTGGAGGCGGGGGAAACGCTGCAAGCCTGACAACAGCAATGGAATTAATTTGGGTTATTTTCATTCCGCTGTTGAAAAGAAATGCTGGTTGGAATGCATGACTGTTTTTGTTCTCTATCGATCTTGTGTTTAACATAGTCAATATCTGTTAGCATCCTCTAAGTTCGGCCCACGAGCAAGGACAGGGCACAATACATCCGTCCCATTTTGGATTCCTGTGACTGAATCGATTGATAGCACAGCATGTGGGAACATGGCCGCTTCATGCTTGTATGGTGATTCTTTGCATTGATTCAACACTTCAGTGACACAAAGTTCTTAGTGTCTGTCAACATATGTAATTAATCACTTCATGTTCACAGGCAAAGGTAAGTTGGCAATCATCAGTGTAATAGACTTTGATGGCCACAGTAGAATATGGAAATAGTTAGAACAACAGGAATACAGACTTCAAAGCATGTCTGTTTGCTATGTTTTTGACACTTATTGGAACAGTTTTCTTTTGTATGTTACTGTCCTCACACTATCAACAACAGCCAAACTTCATTGTTTTTGGTACTTACAGCCACAGTCACAGCTAATGTGATGAAAAACACTATAGTGTTGTCATGCATAGATGTGTATGAGGGTAAATACCTGCCACATGTGTTGATGTCTTCTTATGTTTGCATAACGTTGCCTTTAGGATGTTTTGGTAGAAGCTATCAAACTCTGTAGAGTAGAAATCCCAGTAGAAATCAGAAATCAAGACCTGATTTCTACTGGGATGAATGGCTCACATATGGCCCAGGATGAAGTGTTCAACTAGACCTTCTTAAGTGAGACTGCCTCACACCACAGCAAAAAAGTTACATGAAAGACGCCAGCTGTGTACAGAAGAAACAAAATACCTCTTGTCCTCCAACGTAAGGGGAAGATCAGAATGAAAGGGGCACTTTGTATTTTTCCTTTTTTTGTGTGTATGGCCTCTGCCATAATCATTCTGGCGGTGCACACAGAATACCATTGTCCTTATAGCGCTGAGTGTAATTACCTAGGAGAAAAATCAATGTCTATTTAATGAATGATTTCATTGTGTGCGTACGTGTGAGCCAAACAGTGGTGCCCTATGCTGTGTTTGACTCGGATATCACTTCTACTGATGGAGGGATTGAGTACCCTTGAAAAAGCAAAGCAATTTCAGATTTGACAGTAAAGGCCGATCTGATTTTGCTGGGTGTTAAGGTTTAGAAACTGAAACCAGGCTGCAGCGTTTCTAACACTAGAGAGTAACAAAAAGACCAATCCAGCATGCATCACATAAAATATTACATACATGTCAAAAAACAGTGATGGCTTAAATAACTACAATGCAACACAACCACTATCTGAGCAGCCCTCTCAAGAGAATTCACATCTATCAAGATATGGGGAGGAGGTTATCTTGTGATGTAGAACTCAATGCATTCTACAGGGAAGTCTAAAGCAGGGGTTTTCAACTGATTGTGAACCAGGGACCACCATTCTGACTAATTACGCAACCCCAGGACCACCTCTGAATAAAAATACTGATTCCCACATTGCAACTACATTACTGAATCCATGGTCACGGACCACTAGCAATGTCCTCACGGATCACAAGTGGGCCGCGGACCACTGGTTGAAAACCCCTGGTCTAAAGCACATACAGACTGTTTTGAATGGAGATGGTGGAGAGGACTGGGAAGAATGAGAACTGGACACAGAGGGGGAAGAGAAAGAATGAAAGTTAGACAGAGAGAGAGTGAGAGAGAGAAGAGAGAGAGAGAGGGTTGGGGGTGTTCAGTATGAGAGAAAATGTCAGGGTCGGAGAAGAAGGAGACAGGGAGAGATGGAGATGTACAAACAGGCCCTGGGTTCAACAGGAGTTATGGGAGAACGAATAACCAGGTGGTTTCGCTCGCCCTTTTTCTCAAGTGATGGACCGCAGGACTGGACCGTGCTTTCACTTCTCCTCAAAGGCTCTCTGCCGGCTGACAGTTAAAGACTGGATATGTCATCACAGGTTTGTTTTGGTTCAAGGGTTCAAAGGAGTTCAACACAAGTCATCCACATAGCAACTCAGCTGAATGTTTGTCAGTTTATTCCTTATTCTATGAGTTGAGAGCATATTTTGTAAACAATGAGGATAAATGTTGCGTGTGATTATAACATTTCCACACAAAAATGCACTTATTAGAGTTTGATAAACTATGGATATCTGACTTTTGATTGCAGTTTATAAAATTACCCCTCATTTAAAACCTAACAAGCAGATCATAGTTAGGGAGCAATGATAGGACAGTATGATTGGGTCAGTCATATTTTTCAACCGGCCTTAACATTTTTCTTTCTGTTTTCTACTGTTTGCATAGATAAGCTAAGACACACAATGATATCAGTCGGTCTCTGCCTGGTTTTCTCTCCCTTCCACCACTGTTATTGGTGTCTCTGCCTGTTTGTGTGTGTGTGTGTACAGTATGTGTGTGTGTGTGTGTGTGTGTGTATGTGTGGTGTGTGTGTGTGTGCCACTGAGAAAGACAGTGGTAGAGAGAGGGAGAGGGAGAAGGAAAACAGAGAGAGAGAAAGAGAGTGTGTGTGTGTGTGCTTCTGTGCATGTGTGTGTGTGAGAGAGAGAGAGAGAGAGAGAGAGTGTGTGTGTGTGTGTGTGAGAGAGAGAGAGAGAGAGAGAGAGAGAGAGAGAGAGAGTGTGTGTGTGTGTGCTTGTGGGCGTGCGTGCGTGTGTATGCGCGCGAGAGAGAGATCACAATGAAACTGCATCTGTTCCACATGTGCATCTTACATAAGTCATGGAAAAACAGAAGCTGCACTATGTGTGAGAGCAGCCAGTAGACTGAGGTTAAACGTTATTAATGCTTAATAACGACACAAAGTAGACCTTAGGAACACCATAGAAAACGTATTGAGTTGTTCCACACACTTAATGAAACACAGACTACTTACCAGTCCATCACAGTTACTAATAGCCACTGAGGCTTCTGGCATATCAGTAACATCTCCGGTAAAAACACAGTTGCCATGAATACGCTCCTTGGCCTTTTCCTCGAAGTCCTCTTGCCATTCCACAAAGGCATCTGGTGCAACGAGCCTTCTGTTGGCTCTGAGGCGCAAGTGCAACTCCTTACCAAAGACAGTGACGTTGAAAAACAACTGTTGACTATTAGAAGTGAACGTGGAGGAACTTGGGACGCTGCGGGAAACGCGCCGTCTTCCAGCGGACGAAACGCCACTTTTACTTCCATCTGCGAGCGACACCACGTGAGAGATATACCGGCCTTTAGAGTCTGTGCTGAACGGAACGATGAGTCCGTATTCACTTAACTTTCCAGAGAGATTGGCTGGTGGAAAGAAAAAGAACTACAGTCACTAAGTGCAAACAGTCACCAGTAAACGTGTCTACGTCTGCATGCAAACTTCATTTGGTATACTGTTTGATATGAAACTCGGCATGCTTTTTTCATTAAATCGTTATGTGTAAACACAGGCATTCATGGAACTCCAGGGATCAAAGAACTTCACAGAAAGTTTCAAAACCGTCCAAAATCTCAGTTGGATATAACTGAATTTATATTTAGGTATGTTGACAATCTTTCACGTCCCATTTTCAATTGTCAGAGCAAACAAATCTAAGTAGCGGATTATGAGCTATGCAGCCATGCACAAAGACATTAAAGCTGCAGACTGCAATAACTTCTTGTCAAGTTCATGTCTCTGAGATCATAAGAAAAATATAAACTTACCATGAGAGTTTGCAGCGTGTCTATAATCCAAAAATAATACACATATTGTGCAGTAAAACAAAACATAAATATAATCCATTGCGATGCCTAGAATGAAAATTGAAGCAGTCCCCTCAAACCAGCTTGAGAAGTTTTCTTTTTTTTTTTTTATTGTAGACTGTGGTGCGTTTTTCTCCTGGTTTCTTTCTTCATCGGAAAGGTTTATTTTTCTGTACACACAGAGTTAGAGCGAAGCATTCTGCATGTCACTGGAGAACGCCAAACTGACGGGTGTTCAAAGTTGTTCCAATCCTTTGGCCTCTGTTGAACTGGGCAATAACCAGGACAGCCCCATCCATTTAGAAAGGGGAAAAAAATCAAGGGTGCTGCGGATGACGACAACTCTCCGGCTAATCATTGCGCTCTGACCAAAAAGAAAGTTCGAAATGGGACCGTGGCAGTCGCTTTACAGGATATCTGCTGGTTTAAACTGTAACTGTTACATAGTTTTTTCCAAGTGAGTAAAACTATTCGACGGTCGACTAGTCCAGCTGTCACTGGAAGCAAAATTAGGCAATGTCGTTATGAGTCAAAATTCCATTTCTGCACAATTCGGATACTTCTGTATTGTCTAACTATTCAACCATCAAAAGACAAGTTGTCGAAGGGAATACTGGCTCTTGGCTATCCGGAAACTAACTTTATCTTTGCCGTGTTGTGCTTAGGAAGTTTGACGTGGACAAATATATTTTGTATTTACAATGGCATTTTCATGTTTTCTCCTCCTTGCATAGGGTAGAACGCATACAAACTTATTTAACCATTTTGGAAAGTTCAATAGGTGAGGAAAAAACAGCTGGCAGTGTTTTGGTTACTCTGTATGAACAAATACTGTCGATGGAATCCAAAATATTTATTCATTCATGTTTTCATTGTATCCTTAAAGTCCGAAGGAAGTCTTTAAAGCAGCACCGCCTGCTGGACGGGGCGTGGAGCACGCGCACCCGGAAGTGATGGAGTTCCTCAGTCTCAGAGAATTCAAAAGAGATCAAACTTTACAGTAAACTTTACAAACATGCCCGTAAATTCAAATTATGCCATTTTTCTCCTGAAATAGTATACTACAACATATCTCATTATTCTATGAATTATAGCCTATTCATGTGTGTCTTATAATGGCCAAAGCAGCAGTTCCAGATTCTTGAAGTCAAGGCATATTTCACCTTTATGAAATAAGCATGTGCAAAGCATAACATCTAAGAATCAAACCACTTTCCACTTTACCACTATTCATCTATCTATATCAAAATGGCATAATGCTAAATAGCCTTATACTGTCCATCTCCAATTTACCTTTAGATCAAACCAATTTCTCAGCTGCAGTCAGACGCATCCTTGAAACATTTTCATATGTGTGTGTGTGCAGATGAATAAACATATAAACACACACACACACACACACAGAGGGAGAGTTTCCAGCCTGGATATGAGTCATTTGAGACAGTCAACCCACTCCAGCAACAACACAGATGATTGGGGAGTGACATCAGCAGCCCAGTGCACCTGGGAGAGCGTGCTCATTGGGGGACCCCCAGGGTGGTTGTTTGACCGCAGTTGACTGACCCACTGTCCGGGAGAGGCTAGACTAAACCTCTCAGCAGTGACTCAGACTACAGCTGAGATCTCTGAACGTCTGGGAAAGGCAACTGTGAACACATTAAGTTTCATTGTGATCTCTCTATCTCTTTCCCTTTTTTCTCTCTCTCTCTCTCTGTCTTTCTCTTTCTCATAAATACACACTTTAGAATGCCTCCTCTCACACGAACAGCTATTCCATGTGAAAACCAGGAAAAGAAGAGAGCTATAAATGTGAACTTTAAAGAAAATTTTTGGCCAATATTGCTGGGTAACTACAACCAGTTCAATGGGTTCGGATTGGATGAACATTTGCCAACTGATGATTAAAGTTCTCCAGAAATAATTTTTTCCCCCCCAAATATCAATGAGAATATGCCAGAAAAAGAAACAATGCAGGCACATTGCCCAATAACATTGCTCATAAATTTCCGTATTTAACAGCTCTCTCATAACACACACACATACAGTTGTGCTCACCCGTTTGCACACCCATGTTAAAGTTGACTAAAAAGAGGAATAAAAAATTGATTAGTGCCTTAATTAAAAAAATTAAGAAAAATCCATCCTTTAAGGACACCAATTTTCTTTGTGAATGAATAATGTATTGTAAATAAATAAATGTTCTTCCTTAAAATACTGAGGGCATGGGGTACTTTTCATAAGATCATCTCTCAATGCAAATCAAACCATCTTAGGCTAACTGAAATAAAACCATTCCAATCTCTAGGTATGGCGAAGGGCATGTGATGATATGGGGCTATTTTAATTCAAAAGGCCAACGGAACTTTATCAGGATGCATAGTATCCTGCATCCATGAGGTAACTGGCCTTTAAAAGCAAAAATCTGCCTGCCTCTATGGAAATTTAACAGAGGTGTGTATACTTATGCCCCATGTATTTTAAGTATGAACATTTATTTATGTATGATACATAATTCATTCACAAAGAAAATCTAAGAAAATTAAGGCATTAAGATCAATTTCCAAAAGGTGATGTTTTTATTCCTCTTTTTAGTCAACTATAGCATGGGTGTGTAAACTTATGAGCGCATAAGCACACACTTCAAAATATTGCCATGGTGAGCACACATGCCGATAAGAGCTATTCATTCTGTATATCATGGAGAGAAGTCAATGAACTGATGTCAGTTTTTGCACTGGAACCTTTAAGTAGAATTGTGAGGAGCTGAACTAGACTTATACAGCTGCTACGTGTACTTCCATATTTTCACAGTCACTCACACACACACACACAAACACATACACACACACTTCAGGTTTGCTAGACTGAAGTAACATTTTGCATTTTGAAAAAGTAATGGATATAGGATATAGGAGCTCGCTAACCTTTGCCAGCAGCATCTCTGCCGGTGTGTTTTTCAACAGTTAATTTTAAAAGCTCCCAAAGCATCATGCCTCAGTCAAAAAGGTTCAAGCAATTTAGGACCTTTGATAACATTTGACATTTTGGGCCTTCAGCAGTCAGTCTATGGTCTTGGGCGTGACGGGGGAACCAGACCTAATTCTTAATTTCTTGGAAAGTCTGTCTCAAAATGAGAGCATAGAAAAAAGAAGAAGTAAAACAGCACCACATAGATTCCATAATACACACCAGCTCTAATGTATATGAACACAGCAATATCCCAACTGAAATGTTGTCTAGACAACTGTTTTTTTCCCCTCAAGAATTCTCCAGGGCTTTCCAGAGTGCGTTTGCGGTCTGTTTAGTTTTAGAGCCCCTTCCCCCCAAAGCCTCTCTTTTGCCTTAGTAACAGACTCCATGCAAGGCCTACAGTGAGTGTGAAGCAGTTACAGGTGTGTAGTTTTTATACACTTCCATACGTTCATTCCCGGAGGATCTACAGGAGGAAACAGTGGAGGAGGACAAGTACATTGTGTTCCAACTATAAATAATAATAGGTAGGCACATTTAAACAAACTAATGGCACTAGGAGATGGAGGCCCTTAACCGCTTTGTAAGAGGGTTCTTATGCTTCAACCTTTTTTTTCCCCATTCCCAGTGCTGGTTTGTGAGGGGGGAGTTTAAGTGTGTCCAGAAAGGCAGAATGTCATTCCACAATATGCAGAGTATTCAATTAAAAAACCTTGCCTGCAGCCCCCACCCCAAACCATTCCCCCAATCACTGCCACCTCCACAAACCCCCCCTCCCCCCATCCCGCCCCTCATCACACACACACAGAGACACACACACACAGACACACACTTTGTTCCCAACGCCCCGATGAAATGAATAGGCTCAGTCTTAGTCTGCGGTCCAGTCAATACACCACAGCAATTTTATACTACATTGGAGGCTCTGGTAGTTACTTTGTCTCACAGCTCGTTTTGAAGTCTGGGCTCTTGAAGGCTGGCTTTGCGCTCTCTTCTGCTCGATTAGCTGCTGTCGCTGGGAGCTTCAAGTGTACGATAGAAGCCACATTTTGCTCTTCCCAAAACCAAAATGCAGATGAGGTCATCTACGTAATTCTTTTTCTTTCCTTTCCTCCACTTCTTCATCACCCTCTTCTTTTTTTCATGCAGTGAACATGAAGAGAAAGGCGAAGATGCTCATCTTTTCCATCCTCCATAATAATCAACCTCACGAATTAAGCCCACTCCTGGGAATGGCATTTTTGCCAGGTTCAGAAGTCTTTTTTATACTGAGGCCTCCCCATAATGGTAGACCACATCAGTGGTAGCATTTGTCTTCCCTTTTTCTTGGGCATGCAAGCATACCTCTGTACGCTACTCAAAATTCAGCTCCGACAGAACTTATCAAGTGAAAGCAACAACAGCTCATGCCAAAGACTCATATGTTATCTGTGCTGCTGTTAACACTCGGAAATCCAATGAAGGATTAAAACTATCAGCCTTAATTCCTGTTTCCTGACTCTTTCTGGAAGACATTTTCTTCAACTCAGTAAGTATGAGTAGCTTGCAGCCACTGGCTAAATGCTGTTCAAAATGAAGAAACTTGATGGTGTTTATGGCTGAGAATGTGGCCTCCTCGATGGGGAAGGAATCAAGTAGCTGGGTGGCTGTTGGAAACTGGCGCTGGACCCTTAGGCATGGATTGTTTTCCCTGAGAGCGTCTGTAGCGTGGGCAGCTCACCCCAGTGGGCTGAGAAAATATGTTGCTCACCATATTTCAGACGTTTGGAAGATGCACAGCAGCTGCACTTCTGAAGTCCAGAGAAACAGCAGAGGGACAGAGGGAGAGAGAGAGAGATAGAGAGAGAAGGAAAGGGAGAGAGAGAAGGCATAGGGACAGAGGGAGAGAGAGAGGGACAGAAGGCAGAGGGACAGAGGCAAAGAGAGAGAGAGCCGGGGGAGAAGGAGAGGGGGAGAGAGAGAAGGCATAGGGACAGAGGGAAAGAGAGGGGGGGAGAGAGAGAGAAGGAGAAGGGGAGAGAGAGAGAAGGCATAAGGACAGAGGGAGAGAGAGAGAAGGCAGAGGGAGAGAGAGAAAGGACAGGGGGCAGAGAGAGAAAGGAGAGGCGGCAGAGAGACACATGGAAGGGACAGGAGAGAAAGAAAGAGAGAGAGCAGTACCCATTGATTTAGGGGAGTTAGCAGTCACAAAAATTAGTTAGACACAGCAGTCACAGAAAATTATTTAATTGCTTAAACTCATTGGAGCAGTGTCTTTCCTCAAGACAAAACGAGCCATAAAGACTTTTACAGACTTTTTACTTTTACACCCTGGTTGTGATTGTGTTTTGCATATTTTTCATTCTTCTTTCTTCATTGGCTTTGGAAGTCTAGCATGGACGGTAAAAGACCAACTTGTACCATTGAGAGTATCCTGACTGGAAACATCACAGCATGTAAGGGATAATGGACGACATGGTGGTCTGTTCACAGAAATTAATGCACGGTCGAGGTTGTAAAAAGGCCCAGATGCGAAGCAGAGGTGGAGTCCATTATCCCGCTTATTCCACTGTTGCCACTTGCGTTGTGTTCATTTCCTGTTACAATTTAAATGTTTTAATCGCTAAAACTGTCTTGTTTATAGAACTACTTTCTTCCGACACATATCAACTAATTTCTCAACTTGCAGGACAAACTACTAGTTCTAAATTACTAGTTCTAAATGGATGGTTGCTATGGCCAAAGGCCAGTCGTTAGTTCTATCTCTCCTGTTGTCAAGCGGGCGTATCCCAAGATTCTGATGAACTTTAGCTTTGAAACATCGCTATTTTACTTAGCCTGCTGTCATCCATAGCTAAAAGCCACCTCTGTCATATGTTACAATGTTGCTATGTTCTGAGCGTCTGCATTTTACAGCTCGGATGCAACGTGATGGTTCATTTAAACTTCACAACGAGTTCGGGCGAATGTGATATGGCCAAAAAAATGGATCTACTTCATAGGTGTGCAGATAACATACGGTTAATGGTCGTTCTAAATTACGTAGGACAATGGGAAATTCAACCAAGCAGTGGAATAAGTAAGGGATAACGGCCGCCGAGGTGTCCTGTTATCCGGAATTAATGGACGAGGGCGAGGGGCAAAGAACTCCCCGATGCGCAGCGGAGTTGCCTCCGCCTGAGTCCATTAATTCCGTATAACAGGACACACCTCGAAGGCCATTATCCCGCTTATCACTGTAAAGCAAAGGAAACACGCGGTTCCGTTTAAAAATAAGCTCACTATTTCAGCTTGTTGTAAAACTTTCGTTGGCCCTATAACAGCGATAGCATGGACAGTTAGCTTGTTTACAGTTGATTCCATTGTTGCGAAGCCTGCCTCCAGGCTCAACCGTCGTCCTCGTTATTATCGTTACCATTCATAAGTATTGATATGGAACGCCGATTAAACTTTTTTTACCAGATCTACTTCATAGGTGTCCCATTATTCAGAATTAAAAGCCACCCCGCCAGCCAATCAGAAAAGAGTATTTCTTCTCTCTGGGTGATAAGGTATGATAACAGTACCGCCCATGACCGCAAAGCTCTGCAAAGGGTGGTCAGGTCAGCGCATTGCATTACAAAGACCAAGTTACCAACTATTCAGGACCTTCACAGCCAGCACTGGAGAAAGGCCAAGCGGATTCTCTCTGTCTCCAGTCATCCCAGCCAGTCTCTTCACCCTCCTATCTGATAGAAGGTACAAGAGTACAGACCTTTACCAGCGGACACAGAACTAGTTTCTATCCACAAGCCCTCAGGATGATGAACTGCCATACTCTTCCTCATACCTAATGTCACCAATCTCACCTCCTGTTTTTTGCACTTGCCACTTTAGTTTTTGTCTTTTATCTTCTCTTATCTTTTTTTTCATGAGTACAATAGACTTGAACTTGAACTTGAACATGCTGTGTGACTTAAACATGTCAATGATCAATTATGGCAAGGACCAGTCTCCTTAGAGCAACTAGATGAAGCAACCTGATTGACTGATTGAGCATATTTGACTATCAACACTAGAAAACTTATAGATTTGTAATAACACACATCAGAATCTGTTTTCAGATGCACTGATATGCCAGCTGGTTGCAGTAATGGTTGCCAAGAACAAAGAGAACACTAACACAATCAGTGGACTGGGGCTATTACCTACCCTGGAAATCCAGAGTTCTCGCGAGAGCTCAATTTCAATTTGCTCAGCGAGTCACTGGCAATCAGTCTTGATGCTCCTTACCCATGCCGTTGGAGCCGAGCTGCACCAATCACATTGGTGTATCTGATATAGGCGGGCCAGAGGCGAGCTAAACAGATGGCTATAGCAGGACGTCATTTATGGCTTCTGAAAGGAAAAATGAAAGCACAATTTTAGTTTCTGAATGGCATCAAACTGCTGACCTTCTAGAGTAGACAATGCATGGATAAATGGTTCTCTGAGGCCAGTTGAGGTGAGTTGTAGCCTCGGAGGTCTGTGCCAAGAATTGGATGCGGCTGAGTCTGGGGTGAAATGAGAGAGAAGGCTGGGGAGAGTGGAGGGAGTTGTTACAAGCTCAACAACGCTCTATCTTCTTCTTTCTCTGTCTGTCTTTCTCTCGCTCTCTCTTTCTCTCTGTCTGTTTTTCACTCTATCTCTCCCTCTCTCAGTCTTTCTCTCTGTCTTATTTCCTGTCTTTCTCTTCTCTGCTCTCTCTCTCTCTCAGTCTCTTGCTCATCTGTGGAGGTGAAGAGAGGTAGTTGGTGGGGTTGGGTAAGGGGTAGGGGGTGGTGGCAGAGGGGAGGGGGTAGCCTTTCACATGAAGTTCATGACATCCTCTTCTGGCTGCGCACCCCTTACTCAATGCAGCCCTTTGTCCGCATGTAATCTGCGGATCCCTCTGAACTGCTAGCTTGAGTTACCCGACGGAGGGGTCCTCAATGAGACTAGAGAGCATTTCAAAGCTGGGAGGCCGCCCTATCGGCCCCTCGACCCAAGCCGTCCTCTCTTCTTTTTCTTCGGCTTATCTCCAGCTCAGAGTCAGAGTGGCCACGTCGAGCAACTGAATAGCTCTGTGATCTAACGTCAGCTTTGTTTTGTTTTGTTTTGTTTTGTTGGCTTGGTGCTTTGGTTAAAGGGTAGAAGCTGTGGCCATGGATGTTCTAAGAGATTACGTAACGCAAATACTCTTGTCCACCAAATTGGCTGGATTGTGGAGATTAAGGACAATAATGTGCCTGTTTTGCTTTGATTTCAGCTTCTTGTTGAAAATGTCATCTCTTTTGTCACTGAAAGGTAAAAAAAAAAGGTAAATAAAATTAATTTGAGATTTGTCTTGCCTCATGACAACTCAAGAGTGATAAGAATTCCATGGGAAGAGGAGAATAACCTCAGTTAACTCATCATTTGAGTTAAAGGTGCGATAGGTAAATTATCATGTCAGTAAATGAGAATGCTTTTTGAGTGATGAATGCAATGTTGACTTAAATCTGAGGGAATGGCAAATAACTACTGTGTCCCAATATTAATGTCTACTCTGTTTTGTCCTTTAAAGGCACAGTAGAGGTGTAGGTACACTATGCCAGATTTTCACCTTTACGAAGCCAATTTGATGGTAAACAAACTTGTAATAGGCGAATTGTCCTAGCATAGCTATACAGCATAGATGTAGTGTGTCACTACCGACCGAGTCGTAACCAGCCATGCAACATAAAGAACGGTAGCCCGACAAATCTCACGAGAATCATCTAACATTACCTTGTCAGTAGATATAGCTCTTTGGAGATAGTTTTTGCCTGTTCTTAATCCTTCACTTCCACAACAAAAGCATTTTCATTGTGCACAGGGGGGATAAGTCACGAGGAGTTTGCTATTTACAACAGCAGAGTAAAATATATATACATTGCGACTCTAGAGGGAGCTCTACAGTCGCCAAATATACCTAAACCTGCATAGTGTACCTTTAATGTATGTATTTACATTAGATGAATGTGTCCTCCATATTGTCAACAGTTGCATTAAAGTTGCAGAAACCACTGTGACGGCATATATAATGGCATCCAAGAGGACAAAGTTGCACGAATCCAGAAGAGGCCATTGGCGCGATAAAATCCAAACAACTTCCGCACTCCTGAGATAGGCCTGTCATGCACTTAGTTGGACGGTGAGCGTTTCACCCGTTTCAAATCTGGCCTCGGCGGAGGGAAAGAGCAGTGTTCCACGAGCCACTGACGCAGCCAGCCTCGTCGTTCACACACAATGGAGCGTGAGCCAAACATTTTTTTTCTCCACTTGCGCCGCATCCCCCACTCCGTCCTTGCAAGTTACGCCGAAAAAAAAGTGAACTTTCATTCATCTTCATGCTGCTTTTGTGAGGATATGAGGATGTGAGGGGTAAATGGGGTCCTCTTCATGGTCAAGCGTAGTTTCAAAGAAAACTTTTATTTTCATTTTTCTTGAAGTGTGTCAATGACAAGGAATGAATCATGTCTGGTTTTGGTGTAAATAAATTGCAGGGTCTTTTGTGCTTGCCATTCAATTTTCAGAGTAGTTTTGTGAATGTACGCTTTTAAGCACTTGAAGGTTTTTTTGAAGAGAGGATTTCTTAGGGGCACTGAGAGACATTTTATATTGAAAACTGTGACAAGAGAACAAATGGCACTAGTCAATCAATTTGAAAGTGCAAAGTCTATATATACAAAAGGCAGTTCTTGTGCATGAACTATAGCTATTATGTGACATGTGGGAGCATTGAGCTAATTTGTCAGTGATTGCTGTTAATGTCTTACCCATGGTGTTAAATTGGCAAATTCATTTTACCTAGTTATTAAATTATCTTAATGCTACCCATACATCAGAAGACGTTGACAAGATTTGGGAAAGATTTACTCAAAAGACTACTATCTTTCAAGAATCTTTCCCAAATCTTGTGAAAGGGATCTGCAGGATCACTATTTACAAGACTGCAACTAGATTCCTTTAAATTATTTCCCATCATGCAGTGGATTAGCCTGGAAATATCCAAACTCTTTCACAAAGTGAATAGAGTCTGATAACTCTCGATTGGGAAACGTTTCCAACACTTGCATTGTGACGGGCACTAACTTTGAAATCATTGGTCCAGCCTTACCAATCACATTGATCAGAGATTCCTAACGTTACTTTCTACTTCGTCTAAACTTTATACTGACAATAAACAGCTGCAACATTCAGGAAATGTATGTATCTTTGCTATGTATGTATCATTCAGGAATGTATGTATCTTTTAAATGCCTGACATTTTCTTGTCTGAGGGAAACGATTAGGAACTATGATGTTCCAGACTAGATCTCCCAGAAAGAAGATCTAGGTGGGCGGGGCTGACTGTGAAATCTCTTGAAAATCTTATGATGTAAGGCAGACTGTGTACTTTGCCCACCATATTAGGGCCCTCTGTGTGAGAAGATAATTAGATATTAATTGTAGGGCGCTTCCAAAATATCTAAAATTGTTCCATAGAAATTGAGCCAGACATTATGAAACATGTTTATTATGATATTAATCAGTGAGAATACAGCTTGAATATTTTTAAATTTGGTCATTAGTTAAGTAAAACAAAGATGACATTGCAAGTGAATTTTAGATATATTCAAAACTACGGTATCAAATTATGATCTCTAAATTACAAATGTACATGCAGAACTTATAATGAATAAATCACTGAAAGACACATACAGCAAAAGGTACATTAAAAAATACCTCTACAATTAATTATTAAACATTTAGCTGTACTCTCTGTATTCATCAAGTATCAAAAACTGACAGTATGCCTAAAGCATTTAACCAATTAAAACTAAAAAGATAAGAAAAGCAATCAAGTAGATTATTGCGGCAAGCGATGGCTAGATATAAGGCTACTTAAAACACGCGAGGAAAGAACCTGTTGTATAAACAAAACAAAAAAATAAAAATCACAGTCATCTTTTTATGGACTTCAGTGACTTAATCTGTGCAAGTTCATTCACACAATACTCCACAATTTAGTGATTTTAAACATTCTTTCACATTTGAGGTCTATTCCTGACATTACCTCTCATACTTCATTCAAGTCACGAACAAAGTGCAAGTGGTTGCGGTCCTTGCATGACCTGGTTTACTCTAGGCCCTAGTCTTGAGCTCTACAAGTCAAGCCATGCAGACGAAAAGGTAACGCACACAACCTGATGGCATAGGTGATCAGAGGATTCTGAAGTTATGCATCTTCAACAAATGCAAGGAATGAAACAATAGGAAGTGGTTGATAACTTGCATGTTTCTCCTGTTGGCACAAAATGTTGTGACTGCTGAGTGGAGGGAATGAGCCACTGTAATGTGGTATACGTGCAATACTTCAGACAGCAATGCATTGTACAGATTTTTATAGTTATAACTCACATTTACATTTATCACATACAGGTACAGGAAATGTTACCACGGGACTTAAATTAATACATGTGATGACAGTATGCAAATGTTAATATGTCAACTGAGATGAAAGACTTCAATGAAATGTATTGTTACACTGCCTGTATGAAGCATATTTTCTCAGAAATGTGGAGACTGATCCTACAAAACTTAATAGAAATGTACTTTGACCAAAACAAATGCTTAACAATGAAGTAATGGCACCTATATCACTAATGCATATCCACAAGGGCATGTTCTTTCTTGATCAAAAACATCACGTAAATATCACCATTCATTTGGCTAGGGTTATTCCAGAATACAGTGCCCACTCAACAGCATCTGGATCTAGGATAAAAAAAATAATACAAATGTTGCCCTCTAGAATCTCAAGACAGGGGCCGCGATATGACATCACACAGAACGGGTTTGTTTGAGGCCAGAAGACGGAGAGTAATCAACACCAGCATCTCTGCAAGCCCTTTAAGACATCTCCATATGGCTGTGTAATATACCCCCCCATTTTATTGAGAGCAGGCCTGGAAAGACTCCCATGGGAAAAAGGATTTCTGACACAGAAGGTATTTGTGTCTGAGGTTCTTTTTCGTTGCCCGTTTTCCAATTTGTGTGTTGGTTTAATATGAGTTTAAGCGGTGGGAGTCCAACGATGAGCTCAGAGCAGAGAGGTTGGGCTTTTCTCATGTACTACATAATGTTGACAATCATTAAAATAATGTCAGCACTGTACTTTAAAGGATTTTTTACAAGCTATTACAGATGTGGTGTGTGTGTTCATAATTCAAAGGTGAAGAGGAAATTAGTCCCTGCACATGATTCTTAAATGTGGAGACAATTACCATAATTACTGATCTCGCTATGGGCTCCTGTCGTAGGTCAACTACACATAGACTCATAGTTTGTACATCATGAAATCTCTCCAGAGCAACCTCCAGAGAGCAAAACCTAAACCAATCACAAAGCAGAAGGGTTCCCATGGATTAAAGGGCAGAGTTCATGCTAATGATGATGCTGTACAGCAATCGTTTTATAGAATAACCACAGTCATTACCATTTCTTTAATTTAGCCAAATCCTACTGCAATGTTGCATGACTTCATCGTCTCTATTCACTTAGTACGTACTGCAAACAGCCACATATATAATCCATTTATCGATTCACAATTGCATGTTGTACAAAGGAGCCAACAACTGAACATTGAAAAAAGAAACAAAATAAATGGCTGCTATACATAACCACTGTTGTAATGTGCGATCGTCAGAAGCAAATGTGCTCTACGATCATCAGAGACACATTCAGACACACCGAATAGGGCAGACCACAAGTATCAGTCCCAAATCTCTGAAGGTTGGAACCCTCAATCTCTTTTTTTGTGTCTTGTAATTTGCTCATAAACAAAAGCTCGAGATGGAACAGGAATTCCAGGACGGAAGCAGAGCTCACCACACTTGGACTCCCCACACACACGTTTGGGGTTTCAATCATGGTACAGAGTGTAGGTGTACATCCTGTTGTGCGGGCCAAAAATGGTCATATCAGACTCTGTTGGAGTGATTTTGTTTCATTCATTTTTCTTTCTATAAAACCTGGAATTATCATCTTCTTCAAAACTGCTCCTAGGTAGCAGCAGTGAATTGTGAAATGGGATGTACATTGAAATGATGTTTCATTGAAAAGAAAAAGTATTAAATCAAATGTTAACAGCTAAGACAGAGGCTAAATGCATGTAAGCAAATTAAATAGCTCTTCACAAAATGGCAGGTTATAGAAACATAAAAACAGTCCTTCATATTAAACATCTTTAAAAAATCATACCAGTAGTGAACAGAAATAAACTAAAACACAAGAGAACAGCTTCTTAAAAAGCAACATTGTTAAAAAAGAGAGACTGCTTTTTGCAAAATTAAGGGGAGAGAGACATTTTTTTTCTTCGGACAGTTCCCAAGCTCAGCTTCTCGCTCAGATGAACTCTCCACGAAAAGGCAGCGACTGAGCGTTCTGCTGTTGCCAGCGGCGACGCAGGCTGGCGAGTGGCGAGTCCCTTGGGTTCTCGAACTCGGAGAAGCTCAGACGGTTGAGAAGGTCGTAAATGCCTGCCCGGGACGCCACCTGTCGCACACAACACACAACAGCATAAGTTAGACGAGAGATCTCAAAACTTGAGTGTGACCAGGAGATCGATGCCAGGAGGGATTCTCAAAAGTGTTGTAGTTGTGCAATGACTACAGTAATTAAATGAGAATGTCTGAGACGAGGGTCTTTTTGGATAATTATTTTACAAAGGTTTCGGGAAAGTAACAGTGCATTTCATAATTCCTTATAGCATACTGTATTTGTTTCAGATGTTCCCCCCCCCCAAAGAAATGTAAACAAATACAAAAACAAAACCAAAAAAACATATGTAAATACATACGAAATCTGTTTTAAGAACACAAATATTTTACAACCAAAGCGACACTTTCGGCTGTGCCAACTTTCTGACTCTCAGACTGACAGTTAACTGTCCACTTCAATCTAAAATTGCCTTACACAAGTGCACATCCATCCACTGCCGGTCTGAAAACAAATGCACTTTGTGATGGCAAAATAACAGATGATGACAGATAACAGAACGTCCATTACAGAACTTTAAATGAACACTCTTGCATGCAAACAAAAGTTATCATTTATTCTAAGAGCAGTTATGCAACACCCAATTTCTCATTACTTAAGTAAAACATAAGCTTCCTCTACACTGAACATATTAGCCCACTGTCTATCTTTCATCACCCCATTCGATATGCATTGCGGGAGATTAACTGAGGTTTGCTCAGAGGATTTGGGGGTGGGGGAACGGACTTCTCCAGGCCACAGGTCACACACATCATTAATACTGGAAATGAAGCAAGGACAACATCTGGTCCCATCATGACACAATTACTGTGGTTGTGTGTGTGTGTGTGTGTGGGGGTACAGACCCTCAGTGTAGCTCAGAGGAGAAAACACACCATTAAAAATGGCACAGCTTGTGTGTGTGTGTGTGTGTGTGTGTGTGTACTGAGAGGTGTGAGCCCTGGCTGATGTGCAGGGCCTGTTGCTGGGCACTCCATAAGGGTGTGTGTTTTAAGTGTGTGTGCATGTGTGTAAAAGTGTGTAAAGGCTGGTGGGAAAATCAAAACACACCACACACGCACACTCTTCTGGAGTATCACTAAGCAAGGGACACAAAAAGCCATCCCCTCAACAAAAACACAAAATTCATCTCATTGTACCATGTTTGCCCCCTACCTCTTCCGACCCCCATCCTGAATGTTTTCAATGTTTAACTTCCCATCTCTTAGAGGTTACTATGGTAAACAAATCTGGTCTCCACAGGCTGTTGTGGCTTTGTGAACTCAGATGGAGGCATCAAATCACCTCAACCTCACCACACTTTCATTAGGCAGACACACACACGTTGATTGATCCAGAGTGGAGTGCACCCCAGCCATCCATAACCTTCTGACAAACACCCTGATGGAAATGGCTACATACGATCCCACCATTCCCCCACAAGATTGTGTTAATGGAATTGTGCGAGACCACTTTCGCCTCATAGAAATGACCTGAAGCAATCAGCTTTAGCTTAGTAATTTACTGCAGTCTTTTACTTTGTGGGCAGCAATATGTGTAGAAATAGAGGAATATGTGGTCATGACTCTGAGAACCCCCCACCCCCCTCCCCCAGATCACAGTCCACATCCCTGCCTGGTACACAACAATTGTGCCTCTGCCAAATAGCTGCTGCCGGTAATGACATTTCCCCTGCGGTTTTGGAGCAGCACTTAGCCATCTTACATGCTGATTATAGCTTCTGAGGCCAAGTTAGAAAGGGGAGAGCGCCGAGAACAGCGTGTACAAGTGTGCCAGACCCACTGAACCCACGGGGATGACCTTCGGGTCTTGCTCGATGCCATGGCGATGCAAGAAAAATGCGGACTAAACAAATACTGTACATTGTTTGCAAGCTTCTTTTTCAGTGACTTGGCGAAAGTGCATGGGGTTCGTCATCTTGAACTGACTCTGGGGGAAAAAAAGGACCTGAAATTATTAAATATGCTGATAACTGAATTTTCCACTTCAGATGGCTATGCTGTGTCCAAGTCTTTCCTGTAAAGGGAAAGTTACGCTTTTTGTATTCATAAGCCTAGGGCAATCAATCTGCCTCTTTGAAACAAAAGAGTTCAGAGTTTAGAAAAATATATAATTATCTTCCCATGGGACAATTGATTCTTTCAAATGGATTCTTCCCGACAAGAATAAACTATTGTACTGCTGAGGTGCAACAATCGATCAAGACGGAAAAAAAATATTGTATTTTTTCAATGACCCAGGCTACTCTTGCCTGTGTGGTACTCCTGAGAATTGTAATGATGAATCACCTTAGTCTGTTTCAATTCTACACTGAATGCAGAATGATTGGCAGGGTGGCCACAGACACACTAAGAATTAGAAGAAGCAGAAAATACTTACTCAGCCCCTGCCTTCTGTTTGAAATGGCTCTGTAAGCACATCAGAACTGCAGGAATAGCTTTAAAAAATGCTTTAAATTTATGTAATTACATTTGTTCCCATATTGAATGTTTAATTGGAGAGGGGCCGTAATAAATTCAGATTCACTAACTGGCTGACTACAGATGAGAACGGTAAGGCCATTTATTACGTCTATTGTAGATGCTTTCAGCTTTCAGTAATTGCATTGGTGCTACTGAAGGCTTTGGTGTGTGTGTGTGTGTGTGTGTGTGTGTGTGTGGGAGGGAAGGAGATACAGAGAGGCGTTTTCTATATGCAGGTGTGTGTGTGTGTGTGTGTGTGTGTGTGTGTGTGTGTGTGTGTGTGTGTGTGTCCTGTCAGAAGTGGAATGGCTTTGTGTCAATGCAGCTCCATGCATAGCAGTGTCGTCTGAGTGTGCGTCCAGTGTGTGGTCCGACCCTGATAGGAGAACCCGTGTACACACACATGTGCACACACACGGGTCTGCATGGGGACGATAGCGAGTCGCACTGGCTGACCTCATACTGGAGGTCCTCTCACTCTTGCTCACACAATACCCATTATTAGGACTCTCCAATGGTGTGTGTGTGTGTGTGTGTGTGCGTGTGTGTGTGCGTGTGTGTACGTGTGTGTACGTGTGTGTACGTGTGTGTGCCTGTAGGCACAGAGGTCTCCATAGATCTCTCTCCTAGTCCCAGCACAGTGACTGCAGCAGGACAAAGCCCTCAATCATTTGCTCTTTCATGATTACGACTCATCCCTCTCGTACCGGTCCGGGACTATACAGTATATTAAAATAAAATTGAATAATTACGACAACAAAAAAGAGAAAAACATAAAGGTCTGTTTGCAAAATGGAGATATTGTCCCCACAGTAACAAACCTACCTCCTACACAATGTATAAGTGAGGGTGGCTTTTGACTATGCTGTACGCATGCCTCCTAAAGGCTTTGCTGTATTATTGTTTTCAGATTTCAAGCAACAGCTGTTCAATAGAAACTCTCCCCAGTGTAACCACCACCACAACATCAACAACAAAACGAGACAAACAAAAACAGAAGGGAGATGGGTGGGCATGCATGGCAGGGGCGCCGAGCGGCACAGATTGCACGACACGCCACGGCAGCCTGCAGGCTCCCTCCCCCCGCCCCCTCGGTGCCATGGTTGTGTAACACTGTCCCTCCCAGAGGGCCGCTGCCTGGATTGAACCGTATTTGCTGGCTCTGGTGACCCTTGACCTATGAGGCGGGTGGCCAGGTCTGGGCTTGACGCTGGCTCCTCTTGCTTCGAAATAACGAGGCGGCCTCTTCAGCCTCGGGTGGAGAAAGCGGTTAAAAACCGTGTGCCGCAGACAATGCACCCTGGCAAACTGGGGCAGCACTATCCAATGAGCACACAAGCAGAGTACATTCAATATGATGGAAAACTTCGTCTACATCTAGTTTGGAAGAGAACATTGGGCATAGACTGAGCATCGCACACTGACAAGTCTGGCATGAAAGAGAATTTGATTGGACTGGCAACATTTGAATGCGGCCTTGGCTTCAGAGAACATTACACTTCGAAAGTAATGAGGACAGCCGGAGTCAAGTTCTTGCAAGTGCCTGAATATTTGCATACCAAACAGGGACGTGAAGAGATGTCTTGCACTGATCTCAGCCTGAAGATTCCTTCAGTGCAGGGTGCATTTCATTATGCTGTATAATAGGACAACAGCCTGGCAGCATGCAGATACCCACTCATGCCAACACTCACCACATCATACTGCCTCTTTAAGTCCCGTACGGTGAGGAAGAGCCTGTGTTGAGCACGCACAAATCTGCTCAAGTAGTTTTCACAGGCACAGCTCCCTATCGGTTTTTGGGCACGTAAAAATTCAGAATATTTATTTTTCTTAAGTCCTCTGCTGGGGAGTAAAGCGATTGATGTGTGTCTGATTGGGAAACAACAAGTAGTTTGCATCTTTTCATTTTGGTGAATTTCATGTGGTCTACTTGCACGCCTGTTCTTTGGAGTCTGGAAGTAGAAAGTGAATTAGCAGACTAAACTAACTAACTTTGCCAAGAAGGAATTAGGAACATTATTTAATTACCAAAGCTGTGATGGAGCCAGAGCAGCTGGTACAATTTGAAGGCAACACATCAAAGGGGCTCTGGGTTCATGACTTAACTTACTCGTTATAGTCATTCACTGGATTCAGCCTTCTTCAAAGCCTTTTAAAAGATGCGTCTTAAAAGCTGAGCAAAGGACGTCTCACACACTTCAAGAGCCGCTTTCCTCTAGGTCGTGAGCGACTTAATAAGGGCCTAACATGATTCCTCTTCAGCCTAGGGCCACTGCAATGACACGGAGGACAAGATAAAAGACAAGGGAAAAAAGTGCAGAAACTCGCTGCAGTACTTCAGAAGAAGAGGAAGGAGGGAACACATCTGTCATGAAGTGGGTCATCGATGGTCTAGGGACGAGTTCACAAACACCGCTTCAGTCCTGAGCGAAAACCTCAAACTGAAAGCAAGATGAACACACTATTGGCCACATCATGTATGCTCAGAAACTCTTCAGTCAGGACAGGACACACACACACACTTTTTGTTGTTGAGGAAATTAATACTGGCTTAAATAACAAGCTGTATTTCACTGATAACATTTTGCTTACAATGGAGACCTCCCCATTCCCCACTGTTGTGACCGCACACAAAGCACAGGTTTCAGAATGGCCATTACGCAGATTCAAGTCAAGCAAATAAATGATTAATTATGATGTATAGTCTCAAAGATACCCTTTAGGGAAGAAGTTTCTGTTTTGTTCTAATTTAACGCTCATGCAAGAAAGTCCAGTATTCTCCCCTCCATCAATATCGTTTTATTTAAACAACAGTCTGTGCCTGAAGCTAAATTAAAAACAAGGCAAGCGGACAAAGAAAAAAAAGAAGCAGCGGAGAATAACTTCACACTGGGGGGATGAGCGTGGGGAAAGTCGCCGGGGATTGTGGTGGTAGCGGCGGTAATCGCTTATTTGGAATGCTCATAAATTCTTTCGCTTTACTGTAGAGCCACAGCTGGACAAACCAGGCCCGACGATTAATGCACCAACCAAAGCACTGGGCCCGGTCCCTTATGAAGTTCAACGTGTGAAGAACCAGACCACAATAGGACTAGAATAAGCTTGTAAATTCCAGTGGTCACATCCAAACGAAACTCTGGTTACGGTTCACGGCACACACACTGGCGAGCGGAAGGGGGTGTAGGGACAGGGGGCAGGACAAAGAGAAGGAGGAGTTTGGGGAATGAGAGGTTTGACCTGAGGTTATAACATGTTTTTTTTTTTGTTTACTTGTTTTTAGATAGTCTGAAAATGGCCCAGAAGTGCTAGTGGTATAAAGGAATGGCACAGAAAGATCAGTTTTGAGATTCTGGAGGAGATGAGAGAATCTGAGAACAGATTTTGGTATCAGCCTTTCTGTTCCCACGGTCGATTCTTTGAGGGAATTTCTTCTGTTTGGATGGGGTGCATCTGCAAGGCCTGAGGATTTGCTTTCTTCAAACCTCAAGCAATTAAACTCCCCAGAACATCTCAGATGTTCTTTCCAGAGAATACAGGGAAAAGCACCACCAAACCTGCTGCGAATAAATGTAAAAAAAAAAAAAAAAAAAAATTGGGATGAGATCATCGACATATGACTTGTGCTTGGTTCCCAATGAGGCAAAACCTACTAGTCAACCTCTCAGTAACGGAGGTTCCCCAGCATAAAAAGGTGTCGTAATGGTCTGACATTGTGTTGCTGGACAAACATTCACCAAAACATGGCAGCACCAACGGCTCCATGACTCTGCTTCAGTGAGATTTCCATTGATGAAGCGAAGAGGAAGAGACTGGATGAGTCATCCTGCTAGAGAGGCCGATTATGGTGAGGGGGGAGGGGTTTGTACACATTGGTATCAGATGGCCCATCCTGGAAGCTGGCCACACGTTCGCTTGTGTGGTAGAATAAAAGCTGACTAGAGGCTTTTCTAGGCACCACTCCTGCTACCGCCCTCCACCCTATCCCCCTCTCAGCTTCTCCCTCCGTTTGGTCTTCATCATCATCATCATCATCATCAGCCCCTTTAATAAAATCTGGGCTACCTTTCACGATCACTAAAAGAAGTTTTATGTAGTTCGAAAGACCATGAGAGCTATTCATTGGCTGTTTGCTGTTGGCACATTTGCTTAATGCCATTATAATGAGTGGGGATGACTGCTGATGTGAGGCCAATCAGTGGCTAAATAGGAAGTCGGCTTGGTAGAGGGAGTGCCCTTTCATCACAGCTGGGTTTTGGTTTTGTTTTCGTTTTCTTTAACGAGACACTGGACCCATTAAGTCATTAAATTGCTAGTCATTAAATTGCTGGGGATAAAAATTAAATCCTGAAATGTTTTTGTTTGATTAATCTACATCCATTGAGGTAGTCAACCTTTTTTATCCTTCTATACACTTATATTGGATTGAGGTAATTCATGTGATCAACAGTGGGACTAATGTGGTCAGTCAGGTATGTAAAGCAGGTGGACAAGTGAAGCACAAAGAGAACAGGGGGGTCCTCCTGCAAGATGTATTAAACAACCCCCTTCATAAACAACTGATTCTTCAGCACTTTGTTAGTGATAAGGAACTGCTAAAGGTGTGGTCACTGACAACTCACCTGGTGCATCCACTGGCTGAAGGACTGCTGCCAGGAGTCCTTCTTCTCCAGGTGCAGGTAGGTGTTGAAGAGGATCAGGTACATGTAGCGTTCCATGTACTGCAGACTCTGCAACAGCAGCTGCTGGCTCTCCTTCTCAGGTTTGCCACTCTTGATCTGCAGGGGGTGGGGGGTGGGTTTGAACAAGAGAGACCAGTCAGAACTCGGTGCTTGGACCCAATTTGTCTGAGCTTGCATGAGTTTGCGGTGGGCAGTAAAAGCACTGATGGACACATCAAAATCACATCCTCTTACTTTTATTGACAGATGTTATAGCTTTGATCAAGGGAATAAGCTCTGACAGACCTTCATTAATATCAAACTGGTAACACCACCAACAGAACACATTGGGGAACACTCATAAAATGCTTATTTAGCAGAGATGTGAATAATAGACAGGAGTTGCACCTTTGACCAGGACTGGACCCTTGACTTGCCTAAACATTCATAAAACTTCTAACTGATACCACCCTGAGGCACTGGTTAACACTTGCAGGGAAAAGATAAGATTTAATACTGCACATCAGGGCACCACGGTTTAAAACCCTTTCACTGGGCCACATACCACAACCATTGCAAGCAAATTGTGTGGCTTTTCCAGCATTTGCAAACAATGAGCACCTTGAAACAACACAGCCGTTTAAAAATAGCAAAGACTTCTGTCAATAATCTGCCCTCACCCCATAAACTATGCCTGGAATGCTCTGTATTATGCTTATGATGAGACCAGTGCAACTTCTCCATCACTAAAGCGTTAGCTGCGGCTTCCGCATGAGGTTTGGTTCTAAATGGCAAATTAGCCTGCAGATGACAGACTAAAATATGTGCTAGACAAGCCAAGGCCAAATGTGGTGTGATTCATTGTGGTGCTCTTTTCTGCAGAAGAATGCAATCCTTTTTTACTGCTTTTACCTTAATTTCTATGCAGATATGATGGTAATTTACCATTTTCAGGAGGTTGGTAAGTGCATGTCGACACCGAATCTCTGACATTTCAAAGGCAAGAGTTGGGGGGGTTGGGCAAGAGTTTTCACTTGAAAAACCATAAGGGTCACCCAAGGGTCTACAAATCTATTGTTAACTGTGCTTTTAAAAACAGCGGAACATTGTTATGAGGTGACAAACGCCCGAAAGATAAGACCAGACCAGATACAGTGGCTTGTGGCTGTGAAGTGGCCACCCTCTGAATACTGAGGCCTGTTCTTGACCAACATTCAAAAACACTATTTCAGCCATAGATCATTTGAAGACAACTTGCAGCAGTCAAATGAATGGAAGGTAAATCGAGCATGTAATAGTGTGTGTGATAAAGTCTTTGATGGTGCCCTCCAATGCCATCAAAAGTTCAATCTTGATTGATTTTTTATCAAGGGTTGTGAAAATGGAATCATTTTGATTCAAAACACAGCTCAAGAAAAGCAAAACAGAGCCACCCAGACTAGTCTGTGACTTCATGAAAGGTCTTCCAATTAGAATATTGGCTGGTAAGAGAAGACCTTGTATGTGTTGCAGCTTATGATGGATAGTAGTGTTTCCATACGGCCATTCGGGGTAAAACCTAGGAAGCGGAAACTTGTCCAGGAACCTGCTCTCACTCGGTCCTCTCAGTTCTTGTGTTTCCATTAGGACAGAGACGGTTGATAAAGGATCTTTGATTAGGATTGAAGGACCCTGGTTGAACTTGCCAGCCTCTGGAAGTTTGTTACAGGACCTATGATTGCGACACTAATTAGGCTAGATTAACTACATTGGCTGAGGTAGCTTACACAGAATGAACAAATGTCCGCCAAAAATAGGCCTTCACTGGTTAAATTTCGATGGTAGGCTATATTCATTTATCAAGTAGGTGATCATAATGAAACCTACATAATGCAACATTTGAATCGGAACAGCTATTCAAAGGTAACGTATGGTCTACTGACCTACTTCAGTTCACTCCATTTGAAAGTATGTGTGTAAAATAGCTGATGCATAATTGTTTCTTTTTCTCCTCCAAGGACAGACTAATTTAGGTAGTTGACTTGTGCCACTCACTCTCTCTATCTATCTATCTATCTATCTATCTATCTATCTATCTGGGATTAGTTTTACATGGAGACGTGGGGTAAAGTAATTATTATCAGGGGTTTTAGTCACGTCCGAATGTGCCATGTCAGTAATTATTATGGACAATGTCAGTAGATATTACGGCGACTTTTACCTTCTGTAAAAGTATAGTCTACCAATGTAATCGACAAGGAGGATAAATATGTGATTATATTTTTTCAGCTGTAGCCTGTAATATACCCGAGGCCCACCACAAACATTTTATTGTAGCCTACAGTTGTCCTTGACATATTTAGCATTTGACAAATAAAACTAATGAGTAAACATTACACAGGCCATGTTGCATGTATGAATGCGAGATCAGGAAGCAACGTAGCACACACATGGCGACAGGGAGGTGACAG
>NC_063210.1:13240763-13378263 GCF_017589495.1 Alosa alosa | reverse complement strand
GGGAAAAAAAGTAGCCATCAGTATAGGGTTTAATATTTATAGGCTATACAATACTTAGTAGTCTTTATTATTGTTCCTTGGATTATCATTTAAATAACACTGGTTAAGTACGTTACATCATCATATACTTTATATACAGTAGCATATTTATGGAAAATGTGTTGGAGAGAAAAACACTGTGACAGAAAAACTTATTATATCAACTATATCAGTTATGATGTTTAAATTGTACCTGGATGTTTTGTTGTTAGGTTGTTAGTTTGATGCATATCAAGTTTTCCCATTGCTAAATAAGTTCAACCAGGTCAGCTATATTTGTGAACTTATGCTTGACGGAATACTTGACATTTGCATTAAAATGAAGATAATTCTGCTCTTTATTTGGCAATTATACAATATTTCAATACAATTACAATACAGAACAGAATGTCCTAGTGTTGTTTTCTGCCCACAGTAATTTTGTTAATATGAGTTTCAAAATGACACCAATTTGAGGATGAAGATGCGTTTTGATAATATTTTTGCATTTCTTGTCATCTTCCAATTGACGAGGCGCTCTTATGTCTAGTCACGAATATTAGCATATGGAAAATGTCAAGTGCTTTCCCTGATTATGAAACTACCCACATTATCTGCATCCTGGCAGAGGAAACACTTTAAGGCTAAAAAAAATCCCAATTACAAAACATCTTTAAAAGTGCCAGTCACAGATGTCAAAACAGTAAAGAAAAAAAAAAAAAAAAAAAAAAAAAAAAAAAAAAAAAAAGAGTTGGGGAAAAGCCAAGCGAAACATTCCTTTTCTAAACAGTTGCAATTCAGCAGAGCCGAATGTTAAAAAAAACTGTGCCTGGCTCTTGCACCCTTTGAGCAACTGTGAAGGACACCCACTAGGATGCTGGCAACCCATAATCACAGCAAAGTGGAGCCATTAGGAGTAAGGCAGGTGGTAGAGTGGAACACAGAGTTAATTAGAATCGGCACAATGGCTTCACTGCGCATGCAGGAAGCAGACTGATCAAGCACACAGAGTGAGCGAGAACGAGAGGTGCCAAAAGGCAGCTGGGGAAAGAGGGAGAGATGGAGGATTCTGTGATGAATGTCAAGCCATGCCCGTGGTTCGGGGGAGATTGTGCAATTTACAGGGTGACTGGGCGGAAGTGTTGGACACACACACAAACACAAAAAAAATGCCGGAAAAAGCTTTTGATTTATTTGTCCGTGTTACTTTTAAAGCTGTGCCCCAGCCATCAATCCCCTGTCCATGTGGGAAGCAGGATGTCCAGGGACTCTCCCTGGTGACTAGGAATCTTCTGCTCTGACAATGCCTTTGACCTGTGTGTGTGTGTGTGTGTGTGTGTGTGTGTGTGTGTGTGTGTGTGTGTGTGTGTGTGTGTGAGAGAGTGTGAGTGGGGGGAAGGGGGTTGGTGTGCTGCGAGTGTGACATATATAACATCCACATACATCAACGCACTTCAAAAACCCCTTCAAAACCTGGAGAGGGGGGAAAAAAGTGAACAGTGGGGTGTACTACGAATCTCGATTAGTGGGTTAGCGAGGTATGTTGCGCTCAAAGCCAGGCTATGCTGTGACATGAAAGTGGATCTGTTTTAGTGTCGCTATATCACCATGGTATCTTATGCTGTCAACCAAACCTGGTCAGAGAAGGTTGTGTGCTGTTATAGCTCAAATCGTGTAATCTACCGCACACTGACCAATCAATTGTCTTAAAAACTAAGTTCTCTCACGTGTAGGATTCTGTCATATATCTTACAGGTGGAGCTCCGCCTCTACACACACACAAACACAGGTCAAAGGCATTTTGGATCTCGAATGCGCTTTAATAGTGCTGTGCGTGCAAATATCCCACTATGGACGTGCATACCATACAACAACTGATGACAATTGATTTATTTGATGTTATAGGTTAGACACAAAAAATGACCGCAGTGTAGATTAAGCTATCGCTCATGAATGCGGAAGTAATTGTTTTTAAATAGGAGGCGGTCTTGTGCGTCTCCACGTTACACGATTGGCCAAAGTCATCCCAACACCGAGAACGCGCACAGATCTGAGCTGAAAGCCTAGTTTGACTAGGGTGCCCAGACGTCCCGAAAAATTCGGGACAGTCCCGATATCCAAGCAGTTGTCCCGAATCCCGAATCCTGCCCTAATTGTCCCGAAAATAATACTCAATCAGAATACTGAGTAGTTATTTTCTGATAAACATTAAAACTGTCATTAGAGAGTCTGAGTCGACTGCATGCAGCCCCTGGACGGCAGCTAAGTGTCTGGATGCAGCCCGGCTACTTTGTTTCTTTTGACGCTCTATAATTAGGGGCGAATATGCACTGATTTCGGCGAAGCCGGGACATTGTGCAGGCAGCGAGCAGGCAGAGCCAGCGTGTGTGCAAGAAAAATACGTCGGAAGTTGGCCTAATGTCCATGTCGTTTTAACATAATCTACTTAATCTAATAATTATTTTGTATTCTTACTTAATGACCCATAATTTTGGCAAGGCTTGTTATTAGTGTTAGGCTATTATCCTTATTCTGAAAGGTCTGATTTGCACTGTTATTTATGGTCATTGTTTTTTTTTTCCCCACAATGACATTTTGAGTTCATGATTTCTCAGTTGTATTTTGAGGCAGACTTGATGTTTGAATAAAAATGTGTTTTGGTACAGGTTTGAAAATTCGCTGTAAGCCTACCACCACCACCCACCCCCGTGGAAAAAAAAAGCGTCCCGCATTTCAACCAATCTCATCTGGTCACCCTAAGTTTGACAAATATATCACATAACTGCAATCGTAGTATCACTTAACGTATACCCCTGAGTCAAGGCTTTGTCAAGCCTCGATATGTCTACATAGCCTAGATATGTCTAACGTGCTTCGTAGTATACCCCACAGGTGTCCTACAACAGGACGCTCTTCCCAGGGTTAAGAGGTTGATGTGGAGATATTGCAATGGCTTAACCCCTACTTACACCCCTAAGAGCAACACTAACACAGCAGTTGGGTTCAGCTCCTCCACAGGCTTCAGTGGATCAGAGGGGAATACTATGAAACCAGATAAGTGGTCGAATGGGTTACACTTTACTTGACAGTATCGACATAAGAGTGACATGACACTGTCATGAACGTGTCATAAACGTTCATGACATAACGCTTCTGTTATTAAGTGTCATTCGTTTTTTGTCATAACAAGTTAGGGTTAGGGTTAAGGTTAGAGGTTAGGATTAGGGTTAGGGCTCATGTGTCATGACAGTGTCATGTGTTCGGGCTTTAAGCACAACATACCACTAATTTTGTTTCATAGTATACCCCCTGGTGTCTTGTTACTTCATAGTATACCTGCCCTGGTCTCTGGTCTGATTAGAAAGAAAAGAAGGTCTAGGTTTGTATTACTTTATGTTTCACAGGGCTTATCAAGAGAGTTGGGAACAACCAGCTAGGTTGTTAAAGTCATAAAGCTGTTGCATACGATACGGTACCGTGACTTATACTGTACGTTTCAATCGGATGCATTTGATGTGCTCACAATGTACGTTCAACAACTCATACTGCAATAATTCTGACAAACATTTCTCACATGAATCAGGCCTAGAGAGCCTGCTCAAACTACACAACAATTCGGACAGGAACTTGGCTCCAAGTCAAAGTATTGTTGTATCTGATGGATTCGGGGCTAAAATTGTATCAAAATCGCAGTGACTGTTTGGCTTAAGGCGAACAACTCTTGCCCAACTCTGAGGAGGCCTGGCTTTTCTCCTAGTCCTAACGCAAGAGGGGGATCAATCCTTTCCTTTCTTTTGTTCAGGCTTCGTCATCCTTAAGCACACATAAACCCAGGAATAGAGAATCTCAACATCTCTCTGATAAAAGTGGAATTGGAGCTTCAGGGCTGAGAGAGAATAGAGGGCAACTCACAATGCAGACATATCCACACCAAGAGAGACCTTCAGTGGTGTCCTTTTGACTGAATGTGTTAGGTAAGCGCTGTGTGTGTGGATATGGGGGCAAGAAGGCCATCTAGTTTCCTGGCAGAGGCAGAGGTATAATTGGCGAGTGGGGAATACCGATGTGTGCCTTGGTCACCCTGAGGACCCTGTACTCCTTCGGAGGTTTCTGAGGACTTTGGAGACACGCCCCAGTAGCTGTGCTCTCGCCTCAGATGCTAATGTCTGTGTGTGTGTGTCTGTGTGTGCGTGTGTGCGTGTGTGCACGTGCCAGGGCCTGGCAGCCATGTGTTCACAGGACACACGCACAAGCAAGAGTTTGTGCACATGCAGAAGTGTAGATACACCAGATAGCCACCACTGTGGACTCCCCATATCTCCTTCACAATCTTAACCCTTAAAGGTGTAGGTTTTTGAACGTTCTAAGTTCCGCAACAATTGAAGGTTCTAAAATTCTATGTTGAATTCAATGAACCCAGATATTCTTTAGAACGTTCATTTCTCAACATTCCCGTCACACCAGTGTGACGGTACTCCTTTAAGGGTTAAGCAAAACCAAAGACCAGGGATGTGGAGAACATGCCAAACATCCATACACTGCAACAAGAAAGGCAGCCATTTGCATACAAGACGAGACAGCCCTGAAGACTGTAATCCAGAAACCAAATGTGCAATTATTCCGCAAAATGCCAAGAGGTGGGATATAAATTACAGCCCACCACCCGAATGCTTCCTCGACAGGGTGAAAGTATGCTGCCGTCGATGATGTAACGGCTACGTCAGCAATGCCGGGAACCACTGCCGAAATTCATAAAGAATGTGAGGAGGAGAACAGAAAGACTATACTATGCAATACGCTTGACTTATGCATGTGCCAGATTGGCTTCTGTGTATACTTGTTTTTGTGTGTGTGTGTGTGTGTGTGTGTGTGTGTGTGTGTGTGTGTGTGTGTGTGTGTGTATTTGTCTCTGCATTAATGGAGTCTGTATGTAGGTCTGGTATTCATAAGGCTCTCCTCTCAGAGAGAGTGTGAATATGAGTGTATGTGTGAATGTATGTGTGTGTGTGTGTGTGTGTGTGTGTGTGTGTGTCGTGTTGAGACAGGCCTTCTTGTCTGGGGCCCCCAGCTGGCTTGCGCCCCACACACCTCCACTTCCAGGAGATGGGGGGTGGGGAACAGATTCCTTCCATTCCTCACGTGACTCAAACAAACCCAAACCCTCTGACAGCTATTGCTACATGTTGCCCTCCCACCACATCACACCACACCACACATCCACTTTGGCACACTATGATCCACTATATGACGCACAAAATGTCATCGTAAGCCACCCCACACTAAAATATCCCCACATGCACAAGACGGAATGATCTGTGTTGCAAACACTGTGGAAAGACTGAAAGGCAACGCATTTCCCTAAAGCCCAATTCACACCAAAGATTCGCAACATTCTATAAACCAGCAACTTGCTGCAGCGTTGTAAATCCTTGCGACTGCGACTAGACATGGTGAATGCTTTGCGATGGCGTGCAACATCTAATTCACACCGCAGCAACTCCTTTCTGCTTTCGGTTTTGTCTTGTTGAGCATCTTTGGTGGGAATTGGGCTTAACTCTCAACCATAGAGACAATATAATTGAGGAGCTTGGCACTTGTGAATGATGACCGTACAAACAAAACTGGTCCCCCCACCCACCCAAACTGAACTGGCATTTAAGAGCTTGGGGGCATGGCGCATGGGACATGGAAAGTTCTAGATGAACCTGAATTGAAGAGGGTCAGAGGTGTGGTTTTGTGGACTTTGGCTGTGTGACCCCAGCAGGAGCTCTATGCAGACAGGGGTTTGTGGGTCCGGCTCGGCCTCGGAGGACAAAAGGGCAAGGCTGCTTTGGCCTTGGTCACTGTCAAAGGGTAAAGCCATCACTCTGCCAGCCTTTGAGCTGGGTTGATGGATGTCCTGGTAACAGCCGGAAGAGAGTTTGTGTGTGTGTGTGTGTGTGTGAAGTTTTAAGTGAGTTTTCTGTGTGAGCTCCATCCTCTGTGTGCATAACAGGCTGCTTGGATGTCACAGGGTGTGAGAGATGCAAGCATGTTGTGTCTTATGGGCCAGCACTCAGTGCACAGCACAAGGGTGGAGAGCACTCTCTGTGTACAGGTGCACTCTGCGTGTGTTTGTGTGCACGCGCAGGTGTGTGTATGTGTGTGTGTGCGTGCTTGTGTGCTCACATGTATGAGTTCAGCCATTCTGGCAGCTATGCGCAAACGCTGTGTGGGGAGAGAAAAAAAAAAAGTGTGTGTGTGTGTTTGAGGATGTGTGCGTTATGGGAGTGTTATGAGCTAACAGTGTGTGTGCTGTGGACTCTAGCCAAAGCAGACGAGAGCATTCCAGCAGCGGCGAAGCCTCCAGGAGGGCCGAGGCGTGAGATTCAACAGCTGCTTATAGTGGAGGAGGTTTTACTATATATCACCCCACAGAGAGAGGGAGATGGAGGGAGAGAGAGAGAAGGGAAGGAGACAAAGAGCAGTGGAAGAAAGAGGGGAGATGGGGCAAAAAGGAAGGAAGGAAGGATGGATAGATAGATAGATAGATAGATAGATAGATAGATAGATAGATAGATAGATAGATAGATAGATATAGAGAGAGAGAGTGGCAGAAGTAAGGGCGAAGGAAAGGAGGAAACTTTCTCTCTGGTCGTCCAAAACAACCATTTACAGGGTTTCCATGAGTTTGGAATGTAGTGGTGATTTTACATGGTGCCCTTACAAACCCAGTTTGCCAGTGATTCTTCCAACTCCAGAACCTGACCAGGACAACAAGACAGAGGATACGCTACACAGAGCATGTCCAAAACATGTGGCCTATTACTGCCTTCATCTTCCCCCTCTCACAAGTGTTCAACTAAGCACTTTAGTCTGGCTGCAGAAAATGGTAGATTTCATGTAATCTTTCTCTGGAGTTGTTGAACGGCAATTATGCTACGGTCACTAGGGACTTAAAAATATAACAATAATGATAACAATAGCGTGGATGATTAGGCTTAAGCGTCATTAACAATAACGTGGATGATAACGTGGATGATTATGCTTAAGCGTCATGAAGTCCCATTGTCTCTGTAGAATGTGCTAAACGGTATCGGCATTGAGAGAGACTTGATTGAAAGGAGGGAGTCCAGTGTTTCCCATACATTGACTAATCTGTGGCGGGGCGCCACAAAATAAAAATCAGCCGCCACAGATTAATATTCTATGTTTAATTTAAATTAAATTAAATATAAGGTAAAATCCTTGCATTGCCATTGAGCTGCGCTTTTTACGCACGCAGCCTTTCCTTACCCGCCCGCTCTCTCTACCGTAGCCAGCTGCCCCTCCTCTGCATGTGCATTTAACAAAATATTCACGATTGTTGAAGGATTGTTGTTGCCACATAGAACCATTGCATAGAAGACGTCTGGCTAAATTGCTATTAAATCCGCTTAGCATCATTGACGATGCTGCATAAATTTGTTCAAAACTGCTGCATTGAAGTGAACTCTGCTAAGGTCTTATCACAACATAGTAGGCTACATTGAAGAGACTAAGTTAAGTTATGAAATCAAGCAGTATCTCAAAGCTAACATTAGAATACTGTTTGGATGTCGAATTTAGCATGCTTTGCCTACTTACAGCTGCTTGTCAATTTTGTTGAAGGGCTCATCTTATTGACTCTGACACTGTTTGCAAAATCCCGATGTAAATGGAAAAGTGTTTTCCAAAATTCAAAAGTTCTTATCCCAAGGAGAAGTACGAACCTTTATTTTAACTATGTAGAAAATGTTATGAATTGCATCCACACATCAGCAGCCTTTCAACTGTGTTACAATTGCAAGGGTTCCCTCAAACGTCTTAAAGTGACAGGCACTCAATTAGACCTATACCCTACCAAGACGATCTTAATACACCCTACACTACACTACCAAGACGATCTTAATACACCCACCCACCCCCCGGTGTCTAAGTCAGCTACCGCCACAAATTGAATCCAATTCTGGGAAACACTGGAGTCCTGATTTCATCTCTGAATAAAGTTTCCCAGACTGGTGTGAAGTCTTGGGAAATGAGTCACAATAGGACAAGTCGAAAGATGAATATGATTAAGAGTATTAGGTTCAACACTCAATTCAGTTTGGTTTTCTTCCCCTCTGTGAAAGAAACACTCACTCGTGAAGTAACATCACAGAGAGAGAGAGAGAGAGAGAGAGAGAGAGATATAGCATATGGTGAGAGTATATCAATAAAGAGAAGCTTGTTGCAGTATATCAATCTTGTTGAGGTCTCGAGGAGGCGAGAAGGTCAGAGTCGTGGTGGCCACTTCACTGCTTCGGCTAAAGACCCAGGCAATCAAATAACCGCAGAACCAGAGGCCACCTCCAATCCACTCTGCTCGCTTTCTTCCGACACTCCAACACCTGACTCCCAGCTCCCAGCCAGACGCATTCTCCGTCGGTAAATGGCGAGCACTGTGCCAGACGCATTCTTCCCTCCACTCCGTCGGTAAATGGCGAGCACTGTGCCAAGGCCGTGGAGGCGTGCCACACATGCCGCCGCGCTCAGACATGTGGTGCACATTAACGGAGGCCAAAGCAGACGACGTAGAAGGGGCCAATTAAAGGCTCCCGACAGAGCCACTTCCCACATGGCTTAGCACAAGAAGCCTTTCATTTCATTCATCCCTCCATCCATCCATCCATCCATCCATCCATCCTCCCTTCTGAGAAGAGAAACACCCACCTCCCTACACACACACACACACAGGCCCCACAAGGAGGAGTTAAGGAGAATAATTGGCCAAGTATGAATACCACATTTATGGTCACAATCAGCAAAGGCTTGTTATTGAAGAGGTTTTAAAGAGGCACAAAGTTTGTTTAAGTAGCCCTCTTAGTGATTGATTTAGTTCACTTTTTTGTGACGATGTCAATATCACCCACCTGTTGTGGTAACCTCTGTGAGTTCACTCTTAACAGATTGTTTTTGTCAATCGAATGTGTCAGAGGCAGACCACTTATCCATCCAATTAATTTGTATATTCAAAGCCTATTCATGAATTGCAAGTGTGTGCACATCTGAGATCTCCAATAACTGTGTTATGTGAATTACAAGTTGACATTACAGCCTAAGTTGTAGAATCAAAACTTAAATAGATGTGTTTTACTTCATGCAAACCTTAATCCATCCTCTCTCGTGAATTAATTTTGGATTTATGGATTGAATTTTGGAAGATTTTATGAGAATGTCAAGCATTGATGTTTAATGACTTTTCAAAGCTTAAACTTAAGGCAACTTTTTTTTTTTTTTGCAAATATTCATATGATTTAAAAGAGGCAAGAGACACTAAAGTCTGGTCTGGGAATAGCACATCATCATTCCATATCTGAGCAGTGGAGACCAAATCTGATGCAAGTGTGTGGAAACATGAGGAAAAATGTTACAAGGCAAGAGAGAAAACACTCGCTCAGCTCGTTAGTCACACATGAGAATAATACTCTTACTGTTGATATGAGGCTAACAGATAGACACCCATTTACCATCTAGTGGCTACTGACCAGAATCAATTCCACAGATACAAAGTCAAATGTCTTATACACGCTCCTCTTAATTTCTCAGATGAATTTTACAATATTATCTGAAAGAAGTCTTGGTGATGATGACATGCCTCAGTGAGCAGTGAGTCTCCAATATCTCAACTAAAATCCAAAGCCAATTAAGGTTCAATCGGAGAAACAATTCAAACTTAATAACTGACATTACCTGACCTGTTCGAAGTTAACAAGGCATTTTCAAATGTCTTTTGGCAAACAAAAGGCCATGCATTCTCCTGCAATTGCATGTGCAAATACCAGCATGCTTAGAGATAGGGCATTAAAGCTAACCTTTGAAATCCAGTCAATAACTTGAGAATCTGGGCTAAATCAATATGCCTGGTAATGCTGTGTGCTGACCAGAACAAAGCTGCACGTCCCAATGCGGGCTATTTGTGTCAACCTATTATGACAGCAGCAACACAGTGCAGAGGTACGTTCAAAACAGCAAACAGTTTTTCATTTGTATTCCAAACAGACAGAAACGGTCTGAGGAGGTAACTCTTGGCAGACAAACACAATGAATGATGGACTGGGATTGAAGATAAAAATCAAACCAATTTGGAATGTCTACTGTACACGAAAACGTTTGAAATGTAAAAGTTTACAGAAAACGTATTTGCCTCAAATGTTCACCTCTGTTTGGAACGGAGGTGTGTTCAAATTCGACAACCACCCCTCCTCTCAGCCCTGGACCATGATGGTCAGGTTCCATCCCCTGAACAATCCATCTCGGTCTGTTCCACTTTCGTCACAGTGCCCAGGCCCAGGCCCAGGCCCCCCCCCCCCCCAAAAAAAATGTCCTGCAGTGTCATGTCCTGCAGTGATTCATTCAGCTGAAGGCATGAACAGCGAGTTGCCTCAATATACACAAGAGAGCCCTGCGGAGGAATTCAGTAATGGACCAAAACAGGCCCAGCCGTTTTGTGTGTGCTTCTCAACAGTCTGGGATCCGTTAACCAAGCATTAAATCACTGTATCGGAACTTTCTTTACCGATCGATCTTTTGAGAGAGAGAGAGAGAGAGAGAGAGAGAGAGAGAGAGAGAGAGAGAGAGAGAGAGAGAGAGAGAGAGAGAGAGAGAGAGAGAGAGAGAGGTTGACTCAAAAATGAAGTTAGGACAAGGGTCTTGAGCAGTCTGTAAAAACCCCTGCAGCCTTCAGGGCCAGTCTTCTCACACACACACACACACACAAACCCAGAGACAGGCACCAGACAGAGCGGCAGACAGCCAGGCAGGCAGGAGTGTGCTAATCAAAGCTATACATTCATCTGGCCTCAAGATGGAGGAGCGCCATCCCTCCTTTCTGCCTCATCTGTGCCCACAGCTGGGGTTGCCCCCCCTCCCTCGCTCTTTCTCTCTCTCTCTTGGTCCATCTTCACCTTTCCTACTTTCTCTTGTTTTTTCCCCCTACCTCATTCTCTTTCCATCTCTCCACCTCTGTCCTTTGTCTTCTTTTTTTCTATTCATTTCTCTCTCTCTCTCTCTCCTCTCTCTCTTCTTTTTTCTCTCTCTCTCTCTCTCTCTCTCTCTCTCTCTCTCTCTCTCTCATCCAGATAATGGCTTTTGCAGACCCCCTTCTTCCTTCGCCCACTCTGCATTTTCTTCTCCCTCTAACCATCCTGAACCGCAAACGTGACGTATGGCACCGCCAGCAGTGGAAGCCTCACCCACCGAGGCCGCGGCGGCACAAAGACCTTCCATCATCTCGTGCAACTGGATTGAACTTGCGCGCTTTTCGCTTCTTGCTATTCTTTTGCCGAGCGAAAACGAATGTGCAAAACTCTGAAAATGTTGTACAAACAGAAACATAACATATTCAGGGCGAGGTGGCAACCCCCCTAAACCACACACACACACACACCTCTTACTGCAATCATCAAAAAGCTGTGGGCTAAAAGCTGAAGAAAGCCCCCCAACAGCACAATCCATCAGACTGTATACTATCAATCCTCTTCCTGCCAAAACACTCCAGATACTCTAAAAGCTCAAATGTATTGACTGGAATAAAAATAGATTTCTATTCAAATGGTAATGAGACCGCATACATCAGAATATGATTTCTTTTCCTTGGTGGACTCTTCCCTGCTGGTGGCGAGGCAGGGTGCTCTCTCAGCCTTGCTCTGGGACTGCAATCAGTATATTTGCAAAACCAGATAAAGCCTGTGCCACCGATTAACCCAGTCAAAAAATGTTTTGAAGTTATTCACTGACCGAATGCGCACTTGGCACTTCCACTAACTTTCAAATTCACCATGTCCTCCATCGAGAGAGAGAGAGAGAGAGAGAGAGAGAGAGAGAGAGAGAGAGAGAGAGAGAGAGAGAGAGAGAGAGAGAGAGAGAGAGAGGGGCTAACGTACATATTTTAACTTGTCCTTGTTTGACCGCATTGGTAAAATGTCCCACCCGCGAGTACATTCTACAGCACCCAGGTTACGTATGCCATTTGCAAGCGCTCCCAAATCCCAAATCAATCGGCTTGCCTTCCACTGATCAATTCCACTGACAGTCCAGAACCCAGTTTGCAGCGGGTTAATCAATGCACGGCGAGCACATGTTAATCATGTTCTCTAATTAGCAGAGTGTTTTCTAGCTGAGGGGTTATCGATGGAGTACACACTAACTCATTTGGGCTGAGCTGCAATTTCCTCATCCTTGAAGAATGCACTAGTCAGTGGATGGGAGATACAAGCTTTAAACCTGGCTCTTATTTAATTGGAAGTTATGGTCAACATATTCATGACGCATACAGCAGAGTGTTTATATACTTGACTGCAGATAACTGCGAGATGACCGCACCCAATTCCCAAACCTCAAGGTTGTAGTGGTCAACAAACAGAACATACGAGGCAGAAATGGTGGGGGATCAATTTCAACTGGAGACTCCTCAATTACAACTGGAGACTCCAACTCCTACAACAGAACGTACTTTATTAGCGTGGCATCTTGGCCTCTTTGCATTCACTCAGTGTCTACTGAGTGGACAAGCGTTCAATTTCAAGTTTCTGAAACACCCTAAATTATCAACCCGGAGAGGGGTAGTGGCGGGGTGGGTAGGAGCTTAAAGGAAAACACAGCAGCTACGAGAGCAGCCTGTAAGGCAGGCTTCACTGACGTCTGGAGTGGTGTTTAAATGGAGGTGGTTACGGGGTCATTAACACAGGTGTCGAGTTTTGGAGCCTCGACTGCCCGCACGCATAAAACATGGCCTCTCACGCCTCTCAGAGCCACGTGGGAGAGGGAATCCCTGCCCAAGCACGGTCTCAACATGTTTCGAATGGTTGGCATTTAAAAAGAGAGAGAAAGAGAAAGAAAGACAGAAAGAAAGAAAGAAAAAAATGGCTGCACTCGCACACTGGTCAGAGCTATTCCAGAATGTTCCCAAGAGGGAGCGTTTGAAGAGAATGTTTGGGCTAATTTTACTTGTGACTGGGAAATCACCCCTTGGGTTCAGACTGTCCTCGCGGAAAAAATCTGAGAACATTGGGGCTGTAATTCCTGGTTAGCAGCCTGTGGCACTGAGAGAACTGTGGTTCAGTGAGATGACTCTCCTGTGAGAGGAGGGGATGAAAGAAGAGGCCCAAAAGGATGACCTATATTTCGGATTCCTGGGTTTAATTCTAAAAATGTACAACATTTTTAGGTTTTAGTATCAAGTTTGCGTCTGGGGAGGTCATGCCTGTTAATGTGGCCACTGGTGCATATGGGCATTTTGAACAGCTCGGCAAAAACACCCAGAAATGGAGAAATGGAGCTAAGCGTGCACTCCAGCTCTCTTCTGCGCCACATGCATTAGTCCCAAACCATTCCATATCATCATTCCTGGTGCATTCCCAATCATCCAGTGGGAATCACGGATCCAAAACAACGTCAGCCCAAGACAGACATAATCAATTCCGAATGTGTCACTCCTTCTTGCGCCAGGCAGCCCATTCAGTCTTCAGCAAAGAAATAGCGCCAACCTGTTACATCGCTCGTCAACAAGATGACTTCTGTTTCGAAAAACTATAATCTAAACCACTTCTGGAAAGCCCCTCCACTTAACTTGGAAATGAATACAGCAATGCCAGTCGCACAAGCAAACAGATGACAAAGTATTACACTGTTAAGTGTGCACTTGAACTGTCCAAAGTGGACCACATACAGTGTAGGCGTGAATTTACACAGTGGTCACCGGATCTAACTATACAGTATTAGATGGGAAATAATCATGGGCGACATGATGAAGTGATGAAACACTGTGTGCGTGTGTGTGCGTGTGTGTTCATTCTTACTACACTGACTGCCCAGACAGAGCAAACACACTCCGTATGAGGAATGCATCAGAAGAGCCCCGTGGCTTTACACTTTGCACTACAGTAGATCTCCATACGCGCGACATATCCGCACCACTCTCCAGACAACTCCAGTCCTCTGCTGCGCACCTCTGCAACGAGCCTGGATTTGTGCCCTGGGAGTCCAGAGTTCTCGCGGAAGCATTTGCTCAGCGAGAGATTCTGGCTACGAGTAATGATGCACGTAGCTTTTGCCCCTTGCATCGAGGGGAACCAATCATATCTGTGTATCTGATATAGGCGGGCCAGAGGCGAGCTAAACAGACGACAGTGGTAGTGTTATCTAATTGCGTCCGGAAGTCCGGAATCAGTCAGTTAACATTGGCTGTATAGTGTTATCCAACTGCATGCAGTGGGATTTTCAAATGCATGCTTGGTGCCGCCCCTCGAGTTGGGCCATAACATTATTCGTGGCCAGACCCATAAACTTTCAGATTTGGGTCTGGAATCTCCAGGCTACTGGATTTGTGCATTCACAAGCTAATGACCATGGTGGCAATGGATGCAACAGGGCTGCATCTAAGCATCCACAATTAACCATAATGCATGATGATACATTTGGACAGCTGAGACAAATTAGTGTTGACAAACAAACAAGGCCAGCGGCAACCTTGCTGTGGGCACTGCCGCCTTAGGCTGACAGCTCAAGTCATCCAACTGCGTTTCACAGGTGATGCAACACAGTGCCTGGCTTGAGACTGCCAGCCGAGATAATTCTTCACATCTAAGCAAAACAGGTTTTACACTACGATGCTACTTTTCCTCTCCAGTTGGGTCTCTGAACACATCACAAAGCATCTGAAGAACAAAAGAAGTGTTTGAACATCATGAGAGGAGATTAAGAAAACATAAATAAAACAAAAACCTCTGGAAAACCTCTGGTACACATACTACAGAGGACTTTTTTTGTTGTGCACACAGTTTGTCACAAATTTGAAAAATATGCACGTGCGTAAAACCTGGAGGCGTATACGGGTCAAGGTATGGAATAGATTTCCATACAATCACCTGTTCTACATACATTACACACATGACTAACTGGCAGAGCAGCTCAGCAGTGCTACAGTACTAAACATCTGACAGCCAGCGTCACATGGACCTTGTAACACATGGGAAGGGGCTCAGAGCAAATCATATTCACAACCAGCCCTTAACCAACAGGACAAACTCAAAGATATGGGCTGATGTCAGTGCTGGCTTTCTTGCCACAGGGTGTAATCAGATCCTGCATGGCAAATTATGACGAGGTAAAAATAAATTACCCAACTCTGGCATGACGCGGCAATTCAGGGAAAAAACTATTATACACACACTTTGCCTCAAGATAAATACTTCATCTACTGCTGTGAACTCATATTTTTGCAGAGAGAGAGAGAGAGAGAGAGAGAGAGAGAGAGAGAGAGAGAGAGAGAGAGAGAGAGAGACAGGGTGGGATCGGGAAACGACCCAGGATGGACTCGAAACCAGGTCCCCGAGGGCACATGAAAATATTGGTTTGGGTGCTGTGGCCCGCTGTGCTCTCCGTAAGTTCAGTGTAAGTTCAGATGGCAAAACATGATCATCTTTTCTTTCATTACATTGTTTGCCTTTCATTCAATATAGCCATGCATCTCAATACTTTTGACAAGCCACGTCTTGATTCCAAACTTCCATCCCTGTGCGCTAATGAAAGAGATGCTTATTGAGAAAGGGAACATATATGCTCCACTCTAGTAAACCTTCCTAGAGGGCCCTTTTTAAGGAAAGATCGTTTTTACTCCAACTTTGTGGATGACTGACATGCGTAATGTGGGATGCCATCCAAAAACACACCTGCACCTGTTGAGACTAAGCTCCAGCTTGGCGTGATTGGTCCAAAACTTTTACTTGGTGGTCGGCCACAGTAAATAAAAACGCTGGCCAAGAAGGGCATCAGAAATTAAAAGCAACACTGTTCCCCTTTCTGTGTGTGTCTGTCTCTCCGACTGAGAGCAGTCTTTCACCTGCTACCTTGGCTAACCTGAACCTTGAGCCGAGCTACCTGCTCTTCCAAGAGGCAAAGGCGGGCTGAGGTCTTGCGCTAACATTTTCCTTGGCTGGCCGAGGAGGCCTGATATAGCTGTAATGGTCGCTGCAGCTAATCGGATTTGGTTGGTACGACCTTCCCTTGACCTCCATGTCTCAGGTCAGTAAGACTGTAGGAGGTCTTGATGCTCTAGATCCATATGTGGAAAAGGAGGTCTCGGCAGAGAGCTTCTGAAGGTGTTTGGCGTGACCGTTTTAAGGGTTTGGGGGACCAGTTGTTCACTGACTGCATTGGCTTCTATGAACTCGACCTCTGCAAACCATCTTGGCTCAACGCCACCCAGTTTCCTCATAGGTGGTTGCAGGCCTTGGCGCCCCTGAGTAACTGGTGGGGAAGGGGAGAGTAATGGATCCCTTCCATGGCCTGCTGCTGGTGGTGGTCTCTCCACCCCCACACATCAACCACAACTCCATCCCGCCCAAATCCACCATCCCCCCCCATTCCCCACCCCCCTTGGCCTGCCAGGGTAATGACGTGCTTTACCTTTCCTCCGAAAGGAACCTGCTCATGAACGTTCTCCCCCTCTCCTCTCCTCTCTCCGCAAATATTTTTCCACTCCACCGTCCAAACCATGAGGGCCTTTCTTTGGGGACATGCGGCATGATTTACGTCTCGTTTCCCTTTTACTGGAATATTTCATTGGGCTGGGACACTCTCTCTCTGTCTCTCTCTCTTTCTTTCTCTCCCTTTCTTTCTTACTTTCTTTTTCCTCGCTCACGCTCAGCTTTCACTGTTTTTGGCACCTGGAGGAGCCGGTGCTGCCGTGGCCTCCGCTGTAGATCTGGATGTACAGAAGCAGCCTCAGCGTCAGGAGAGATTAACTACTCGCTATTACAGTCGAATAAATTCAGGGGTTCTGGGGTCGCGACTGAGAGCGGGACGATAGGGGTGGAAGAGGGACTCTTCTGATAAAAAGACAATAAAATAAACATGCTGATGCAAACTTTTCTTCTCCTGCCAGAGTCTGGAATGAATATATGTATCCTCCCCTCGCCGTACCAAGTTTGTTAGAGGCATCACATTATCAGGGCAAAACAGCTGCTTGCCATGGTGGAAGTTCTAGCAGGTATACTTCCTCCAAGAAGCACAGGGCAGCATAGTTTCCATACACTTAACTGATAAGTGCGCCGCAGGACGTAGTGTGGTCTCCTACAGGCCAAGTGGCTTGTATTAGTGCCAGGCAAAACCACACAGACACACACACACAGACACACACATACCACAACCAAAAAGAAAAATGATGGCTGAGCGTAAAAGACAGTCAAGGTGAAAAAACGGATGTGCAGCTCGCACAGACCATATAATTCCTATAATTTACCATGCATAATATTTGTCTTCCAGACAGCCGATGGCACGAAATTGCGAAGCTCTTGCTTGAACACCATATTCGAAAGAAATAATTGATTGTGGTCGTGTTAACCTTTTTTTGCTGGGTTACATGAAGTGGTGAAAAATAAAAGGCTCAGATTCGACATTTGGCGTCAAGTTAGGAGTTATCAGAGTAGTCATGGAAACCACATCTTTCACTCTTGATACTCTGGCAAAGCACATAGGCAGTGGCAAGGTCTGCAGCAGTTTCTGAAACCTTTTCTGAGAGGGTCTTGGCGGGTGGATCTCTCAGGGGGGAAAGGAGGAGAGGGCCCAGTGGGGCCTGAAGGGGTCCGTTATTTTTGAAGAACTCTACTGAGGGACCAAATTAAAAGCAGAGGGGGCCCTCTGAGATGTAGTTCAGGACCAATTTCCTTCCCCAAACCAAAATATGCCACACTCCCACATGAGCGCTTCAATGAAAGGAGGAGAAATTAATGGCGGAGAAATAGACAGAGAGAGGGAAAAAAACCATTAGCTAACATACGCGCTTGGCTTTCTGAGAAGGCACCTCCACACTGGTGGGTCTAGATGGTAGTGAATCCACCCCCCGCCCCAAACACACACACACTTCCCACAACCTCGACCGAGCTGGCGTGGGCTCGTTGCTTCACGGATGGACGACCGTGGCGATTTACTGGATGCCTGTGATGCTTTCTCCTCTCCATGCAGCATCCCCCCCACACACACACACACACCACCCCCAAACCTCAGGCAAGAGGGTCTTTTCATGTATCAGCCGCAATGTAAATACATTTTTGTCCATCAAAGACACATTTTCCAACCACCGTCCAGTGGGCTTTTGGGGGGTGGGGGTTGATGAGGTAGGGAGGGGGCTGAGTCTCATTCCACTTCCCGCAGCGGGAACATCTGGCTCTGTTTATCGCCCCACTCTGCTAGGCGAGCAGAGTGCGTGGGGGTCAAAGATCAGGAGCAAAAGCAAAGGTGTGTTCACGCACAGAGGTAAACATATCTGAAGGAGGGGTGACAAAAGTGTCAGATTCGGAGGCCCCGGGCCAAACACACACACACACAAACAGACAGATTGTCACAAACAAACATACACAAACACACAAACAAACAAATAACAAATAAACACACACACACCCCAGACAGAGGGCCGGGGTGAAAGGCCCAATGGTTAAGTGGCATGCTCTTGGAGGGTGGTCAGAAACGAACCTGGCACATGACCCCAAATTACCAAACTGTCAACACCATGATTTCAGCCTTGGAAGAGAAGGTAGAGTGCAGCAGTCCCAATACCATTACTCAAGGATGATTGTGGTGCGTGGACAGTGACCATGACCTGAACCAACAGTAGGGAGATAGAGCAGCGCGGCCATTTCTATCAGAGACAGCCAGAGACAGTAGACCATTCTTGGAAGGCTGACTACAATTGAACAGATGACCACTGAGCCGTGCTGGCCAAGCGGGAGATAAAAGAGTAGAGCGGAAGAGAAACAGGAGACGGAAGATAGCGAGGTCGTCGATGTAATAGAAAGTCCACGGGAGGAAATCAAACTGAGAAGATAAGAATTACAGACAGAGAAAGCAAGTGAGAGAGAGAGAGAGAGAGAGAGAGAGAGAGATAGAGAGAGAGAGAGAGAGTGTGAGTGAGTGTGAGTGAGTAAGAGAGAAAAGGAGGATAAATGATGCAGAGAGGCAGTGAAAGAGTGAGATGGGGAGATGGAGAAAAAGGACAAGCGAGAGAAAGGTCCTCTAGTAGCAGCTCTGAGAGAATCAAGTCAGAGGAAAAATAAGTGAGGAGGAGGAGGAGGAGGAGGAGGAGGAGGAAGGTAGGAAGGAGAGAAACAAGAAGTGAGGGAAGGGAAGGAAGGAGGAAGACCGAAAGGGAGAGAGAGAGAGAGAGCGAGCAGAGTAGTGGCGTAGACAATGAGGCCCATTGATGAAGGGAGATGGGGCGGACTACCTCTGAGAGGCTCACAGACCTGCATTGATAACGGTCTGGACTCCAAACACGGAGTGGGGTTGGGTTAGGAGGGGCCAGCAAGGCAAGGCAGGAACGGACAGCCACTGAGCTGCCCAACATCCGATAGGAGAGAGAGGGTGACCAAATAGGCTGAGGCGGCTGAACTGCTGCTTGGCTGTGTGCACTGCGCCTTTCGGTTTAACCCTTGAGCTCTCTCTCTCTCTCTCACTCTCTGGTGCACGCACATTCTCTCTCTCCCTCTCGTTCTCTGTAAAGATATGCAAACCACAGACAAAAAAAGTCTGCACCACTGCCAACCTACTCATACACACACTCTCTCTTTCTCTCTCTCTATTTTGCTGTCAAAGGATATGCATATCACCTCAAAACAAAATCTACACCACTGCCTATCCATGTCCACACACAAACACACACCTGCCACACCATCAAAAAAAACTTGACCTTGAACTTAGCCCTACTCTCTCTTGTCCCCCCCATTCTGTCTCTGTCATGGACACGCGCACACACACAAAAAGAGAGAGAGAGAGAGAGAATTGGCAAAAATAGGACAGTGCCAAGTCTCCATCTACACAGATCTGGGAATGGGTGCATCATCCAAAAGCACCCAAACATTCCCAGATCTGTAGATCACGAAGCGGACACGTCTTCCCACAACCCTCCTGCACCACCTATGGGTCAGACGAGTCATTCTCTTCCTCCGGCATTACAAATCACCAGAGGAAACGATATGAATGCAGTCTACATCCACAGTTCCGGTGACATCCGCAGAAATGCACAGATTGTTGTTCAACCATGAAGAGGAATTTGTGAATTTGTTTTGCTTTTCTGTTCGAGCGGTAAACTGATATTTCTCATCCATATAGACATTTGTACATTTCTTTCTACACAGAAAGAGTCAACACTCTCAAGTTCTATATTTTCTAATTAGTAATCATGACGTGCCAAAATGTATCCTTTAAGTCTGAAATAATTTTAATTGCCTTTATAATATAAACAATCAAACAAATGATCCGAGTTAAATTTCTTGCATATTCAATCAGCTTTTTATGACAGCCCACATTGTTCAAGGGCAATTGTTGCAAAAGATTTTTGTCTCCATGAACAAACATGGCAAATCTACATTCCAGCTTGTTTCCGGAGCACTGTCCCCATATGTAAAAGGTGTTCCCTCATAAAAATAACAGCACTTTATGGAGTCATGACGGGAAAGCCACACCAGAGAGAGAGAGAGAGAGAGAGAGAGAGAGAGAGAGAGAGAGAGAGAGAGAGAGAGAGAGAGAGAGAGAGAGAGAGAGAGAGAGAGAGAGAGAGAGAGAGAATTTCATTTCAGGTAGCATCTGTGTATTGGGGAGGGTGGGTGGGCAGGATAGGAAGGAGGACAGGGGCTGTGAGTGGAAGGGGGAACGGGGGGGGGGGGGGGGGTTGTTGGCTTCTGAGCACGGAGCCGGGACCAAAGGGAAATAGTGCCCCCTACCTGTCTGTAGGTGGAGATGATGACCTCACGCAGGTGGTAGTGCATGGGCGTCATGGTCTCGCTGACGCCGTCCAGCGCCATATCCACCTCCCGCTTCATGCGGTGCCCGTCGGGCAGTAGCCTCACCAGCTGCATCACCACCTGGCATGCAGAGAGAGAGAGAGAGAGAGAGAGAGAGAGAGAGAGAGAGAGAGAGAGAGAGAGAGAGAGAGAGAGAGAGAGAGAGAGAGAGAGAGATACCAACAGGTGAAAAATTGATGTCAGAGTCATGCATCCAGTATACTCTAAAAATGTCTTAGGATGTAGTTGTCACCAATGTTGTAATTAAATCTGTGCATATACCTTTCCCCAATTAAACAGCTGAACAACAGGTGCAGGTGCACACTCTCACATACACACACACACAAGTCTACCCGATCAAGGCCTTCAGTGCAGTCTAAAATATGCATTTCATGTTGGCATCATCCTGTTCAGATGATAATGTTCCAAGACAAGAGCAGCTGCAGCCTCCTTCGTGGAGCCTAGAGTGCCCTCCACTTGCAAAGAGTGACCAGCGAGACTGTTCAGCTGAAGGGAGGGTTGTGTGTTTGTGTTTTGTAAAGGAGCAGTTGCTTATAAACAAACAAGCCAGCAGCTCAGAGAGTGGGAGAGTCCCACACGGGCAGACCTTTGCTATGTGCATTGATCTCATGTCTGTGTGTGTGTTTGTGTGTGTACAGTTTGGGGGGGGGGGGGGGGCTGAGCTCCTCTTAGTGTCTGGAGATTTGGAGCTTTGAATTTAAATGTGTGATGTGGCACAGAGGAGTAGTGTGCGTGTGGTGTGTGTGCGCCTGGAGAACAGAGGCGTGTGGCAGGGCTGATGGCTGCCAGCTCCAGCGCTACTGGGAATATCACCGGCCACCAGGCACCACTTGCCAGGCCAACATCGATGCCAGGGCCTGGCTTTGGCACGGGCACTGCACTACACTGCCACACCGCTGGCATTATTTAAACCATGCGACAACCAGCCAAACAGGCCATCCGGATGAAATGTATCTGACACATGGAGACAAGATCAGACAGAGACGCACGCACGCATGCACGCACGCACGCACGCACGCACGCCACGGGCACACACACGCATGAGCATGCACACACACACAATCGTATATTCACAACTATATGGTAAACGTGCTAATTACCAACCATTTCGGTCGAAAAATTCTAAAACAACGATGTATTTTAATACTTCAAAATAACATTTGCTAAATGAACCTTACATTTTTCAGTAGCCAGAGTGTAGATTTGAACCAAATCTGGTTTGGTTCTTACCATGCTCGGAGTTTAGTACTGGGCTGGTGGGTGCTTATTCCCAACCTTTCTGACGCACAACAATTAGCCCGAGAATTCTCTTCGCAATTCAAAATTCCACTGGAGCTCCAAGCGCTACACGCAGCCTTACAACACATAACACAACACAAGGTACATAGCTAATTTAGATCAAACGTATGGTGTGGGTGCTTGCGTTTCTTTAGGAATCCGCCGTCTTGCTTTGTAAAGAAATTAATATTAAGTGACACATACACGTAAGAGGTTGGACATACGTGACAGTTGGTAATATGTGACGTTACGATATGGGGAAAACAGCATTCAGATTCGCACACTACAAAAAGAATCACCTTTGCACCAGAATACTCAATGACAGGTGTAAGGTGCAAGTCGGCCGTGAGAGAGCAAACTAGTGCACGGACACACACACACACACACACACACACACACACACACACACACACAAGAATACTCAATGACAGGTGTAAGGTGCAAATCGGACGTGAGAGAGCAAATCTGTGACACACACACACACACACACACACACACAATGACATAACCCGGACGAGTGAAAGACGAAATCCGCGTAACAACATACACACACACACACACACACCAAAAACGTGATGTGGTCTGAGGTAGGGGGATTAGTCATGGCGCCTGTGAGCAGGCAGCTGGGCTTGTGTTGCAGACCCCCTGTGCAGACCAGCGCAGTGTGGCAAAATTGAGGATTAGCCTGTTAGCAGTTAGCAGGACACTCTGGGGGCTCGTCCGTGACGAGGAGCTCGTATAAAACACAAGAGAGTCAGGACCCCCCCATGTTTGTGTAAAACTGTGGAACCATGCCAAGCCATCCAAAGCCAAGCTTAAGGGCTGGGGCACCAAACACGGTGTACACACACACACACACACACACACACACACACACACACACACACAGAGCTCTTCCATGCTGCTTCCGTAGGGACAGCCCTGAGGGCACAGCCAGTTACCCCATTGTGTCCCTCACCAGCATACTTTTGTCTTGCTTCACTGAAGTACCGGCACCTCAGGACAACGCAGCGCAAAAAAAGAAGTCTCCTTGACAACGGAGTTTCGGGCTGCTATGGTGCCCTGTCAGAGATGGATCACTCCAAAGGGATGGGGAGAGGAGAGGAGAGGAGGTAGGGAGAGGAGAGGAGAGGAGAGGAGGTAGGGGGAGGAGAGGAGAGGAGAGGGGAGGAGAGGAGAGGAGAGGAGAAAGTGGGGAGACAGATGAAGCATTCTTTGTACTTTCTCACAGGGAATGGATGAGGGGGTGTTGACGTCATTCCCAAGTAAAGTGGCCCCAGCATGGGCACAATACCCTAAGATTTATAGCCCATGTACCCAAAAGCCTCCAAAAGGGAGTGACACAGGAACAGGTGTCCCAGATGAACAGAGGACAAAGGAGAGGAGGTAGGGAACAAGATCAGGAAGAAAAAGAAGAGACAGGCTGGATGTCAGAAAGTCAGAGGGAGAGAGAGAGGAGAGAGAGAGGAGAGAGAGAGCGAGACAGAATAGAGCATGGAAAGGAAAAACATTACTAAAACCAATAAAAAAAACTTAGTCTTGCATTCTTTTTAAAAATAAAGATACAAAGCAAGAAAAAAAAAAGATTAAGAAAAATATTGCCACAGGCAGCAATTAACGGGAGTCAAGCAGCATGGCAGCAGTTGCAACCACACAGCAGCACTCACAACCAGTGGCGCCAGCAGAAAATTTTGACAGGGGAGGCACGCCAAAACGCGTTATTAACGGCGTTAACGTACACCGCTTCGATGTGTTCTGTCGTTCAATCATTCTGTGATTGGTTCCTTCGTTGAGGTGAAAATTTGGTTCATGGAATCCAGGCTGCCTAGCAGCGTGAATAAAATTGTGCGTGTATGGCAGCATGGGGAAACCCAGGCTAGATAACGTGTAGAATTTTATGGCAATTTCAAAACCGGATCACTCAGGATCCGCTTACTGTACAGAGGAATATTTTTTTTTGTTTTGACCAAGGTGTTCGTGACCACCGAAAGTAAAGGGTGTGGAGATGGACGAAAGCGCTGTGTGCACAATGGAAATGCCATGTATATCCAACGTTAATTTTCTCGTGAACCGTTCATCACAACACCTAGCCGTTAAAGCAACACCAAAGAACTTTCCCTCTGTCGCACGCACGCTATTTGTTTATCCATCATCGGCTTTGCAAATAACAATGTCCACAGACAAGGTAGAATATGTTGCACGATTTATAAAAGTATGATGTATTGCGACATCAGATACAAGTCAAATTTGTAGTTTCTTATGTCTCATTCCATCGAACTACAGATCCGCTACCCGATCTGGCAAACTTATAGTTATAGTCGATAGAGGGCGGCAAAGCGAATGCAGAAGTGCCGTTCACCCTGTTACAAGTTGATGAACCACTGAAACGATTTTGGAAACATTATTTTAAGGTACAAAAAACTCTTTGGTGTTGCTTTAACATCATGGGATAGCTCAGGTTCTGCTCTTTCACGTGATATCTGTGTATCTGTAATTTGTGTGATAAGTACTCCGTGAGCAATTCAACAGAGAATAATGGGTGTGAATTTGGACACATTTTTGTCCGTCGGCCACATAGCCAGGGGTGGCCAGAGTTTATGTTGTGGTGGCCGCGGCCACCCCAAGCCACCCGTGCTCACAACCAATTTTGAATTCAGAAGTGGCAGTTACAGAAGGTCACAGACAAATGAGGAATTAATAAGTTATTTCTAACCCAAGCAGTTGCTGAGATGTAAGCTAAAACAGTGCTTATTGGAGTGCCACCCTTGGGATCAATTTGTTTAATATTTTGTAGCTTTAAAGTGCCATTATGAATTATGAATGAGGATCGGCCAGTGATATTTTCCATCTGTAAGGTGGCACCTACATGGCTAGTTTGTAAAAATTTACCCGGGTGTCATTTTTAAAGATGGTGGCAATTAAGGATATATCTGGCTAAAGTAGCTAGCCCAGCAGCAGCCATCAAAATAAACTGTTTCTATGAAAATCTGCCGTTCAAGCTGGCAAATATTGGCTACTGAATTCTGATTGGCTCTTCACACTTCACATCAGCACTTTTGCCAATTTAAGTAAAGGGGAGCATGTATAAGTATACCAAATATCAGATTTTTGGTCAAGGCAGTCCTACAGATATTGACATGTAACTTTGAAACGGAATGGCAAAACTTCATGCCAGCATTGCCTGGAAATTATGTACACCAAATTTCGTGAGAATCAAATGAATGGCTGCAGACATTTTCATTTCATATTCAGTTTTTCAAAAATGGTGTGACAATTTGGCATACGGAATGGATGTGCTAGATTAGAAGGGTTTCCAAGGAATTAGATGGAGATTTTGAAAAGAATTCCAAACACATGAGCCAAAGCATAAATGTGCTTACTGTAATGCACCCTATAGACCATAATTGGTAATTTCCTTTTTATGTGATGATTCACTGATTTGTGATCTGTAGTGAAAATGTGGTGTGTGTGTGTGTGACTTGTTCTAGCCTGTGCCTGGCATGTATGAGTGTAGTGCCTTAAAGCAATGTCACATCGCGAAACCATGAGACTTTCTGAATGTGGTGTGTGTGTGACTTTGTGGCCCTACCACTTTTACAGCAGAAGCCAGAATTATAATACTCTGTACAATAAACAGCAGAGCTCCTGCAACTTTTCTGATTTGACCCCTGAAGATAATCTCCACCAAGAAAAAGTTGTATAAATATACATATTTAATAATATTTATTATTAAATATTATTTATTATTAAATAATATTTATTTTTAAAGTGAAAGCAGAGCCAGTCTTTGCAAAAGCCTAGTCATTCCAATTAAGCACCTTCAGCACCAGAGGGCAGACAAGACAATGCAATGAAATCCTCTGAGGTTTTTCTTCAACTGCCCTGTGTCCATCTGCAGCAGCAAGACCCACATTCCCACAGGCCTTATTCTCCCTCTCCACCCCCCAACTCTCTGTATCCCACACAGCCATACACAGAGTAAGCACATTAAACATGTTTTTTTTTTTTTTTTTTAAAACTCAAGGCACACTCTTAGCAGATGGCAGATGTAATTGAAGTCTGTACTGTTTAAGTGTTGTGGTGTGTGAGTGACCTGCAACCCTTTCTGATTTGACCCCTGAAGATAATCTCCACCAAGAAAAAGTTGTATAAATATACATATTTAATAATATTTATTATTAAATATTATTTATTATTAAATAATATTTATTTTAAAGTGAAAGCAGAGCCAGTCTTTGCAAAAGCCTAGTCATTCCACTAAGCACCTTCAGCACCAGAGGGCAGACAAGACAATGCAATGAAATCCTCTGAGGTTTTTCTTCAACTGCCCTGTGTCCATCTGCAGCAGCAAGACCCACATTCCCACAGGCCTTATTCTCCCTCTCCACCCCCAACTCTCTCTGTATCCACACAGCCATACACAGAGTAAGCACATTAAACATGTTTTTTTTTTTTAACAACTCAAGGCACACTCTTAGCAGATGGCAGATGTAATTGAAGTCTGTACTGTTTAAGTGTTGTGGTGTGTGTGAGTGTGAGTGTGAGTGTGAGAGAGAGAGGATGGAGTTCTAAACACACAACTTTTGACAATATGTTTGTTCTGTCTAATCGCATTTCGGCACTATGAGTCATATTCTCCCATGCACTAAAGTCTAGAAAAGCCTGAAACTACGTATTTTTCAGCCTATGCACGTTCTGCCCTTGACTTAAGTCTGTGTCACTTAAGCGCCGTGAGGGCAGTTAAGTGCTTTGGAGGAGCTATTCCAAAATCTGTCCGTTTCTTGTGTACAGTAAACAACTCTTATCAGCATTCTTCCACTGAGGGCAGACAAGACAACACAATGAACCCTATCAAGGCACGGTATGCTTTTCTGTACCCGGGTCCGCTTGGGGAGTTGGACTGGACGCTTCTATGCATATATTCTAGAGCACAGCAGCTCAACTGTGTCTGGGTACAGTTTGATAGTATGCAGTTTGAGTGCGGACCAAGAACGGGAGAGAATCATACTCCGGCATGGTACAAGTGAACCATGCCTAGTGTAAGTATGCCCTTATAGTCAGGTACACTTCATTTCCTATCTTTCACTCTGTGTGTCAATGTGTGTCTGTGTGTCTGTGTGTCTGTGTGTCTGTGTGTCTGTGTGTCTGTGTGTCTGTGTGTCTGTGTGTCTGTGTGTCTGTCCTACCTCAAACTCCCCCTTTGTGTACTTGGCATCAGGGACGCTCACAATCTCATCATCGGCAAATTCTGGGAAGCCCTGAATGGGAGATAAACATAAATGAAATCCTCATTTGAATGAAAGGAGTTGAATGAGTTGATTTGTGTTTAACTTTTTACTTTGAAGCCGTGGTGAAAAAGTCACAAGGTGGAACTCAACAGAACACAATCTGACACTAAACAAATCTATATACATGAGTCACTTCACAACTTACATTTACATTTCAGTCTATCAGCCTTTTAGACACCAGACTTATGACTAATATGGTCCTTGCAGAGGCAGACAAGGAAAAACACAAAATTGCAAAAGCCCCGTTTACTTAAAACAACACAATATGTATATATTTTTTGTATATTTTATTTTTATTTATTTTGTTTAATGGAGAAGCTAATGGTATTTCAACTTGTGTATATTTATAGTATGCATCAGATTGGTAAACTAATAAAATGTTTGCTAGTGAGTGAGTGAGTGAGTGAGTGAGTGAGTGAGTGAGTGAGTTCATGAGTGTATTTTGCAGCAGCCCGCCTACATTGAAGTGCCAGAGCGTGAGCACGGCGGTGACCATGGCCGTGGTGGTCCTGCCTTTCCCGTTGGAGCAGTTAAAGACGAACGCAGAGCGCGGGTCCTCCGCTAGGCTGCTCTTCATGGCCTCGAGGAGCTGGTCAAAATCCTGGCAGTCAAAACACACACACACGCAAACACGCACACACAAACAAACAATTCAAGTTACACAGTTATGCACCGAATTCATTTGTCATCATAATATGTTAAGCCCCCCGTTCCTCGCTCATAGACATACACACTGACAACCATGAAAATATTATGCAGAAAAGGCACCAAATCAATCTGTTTAATCCGTAACCAAAACAGAGACATAGCCCCCAAAAAAGCAGAAATACACTGAGGAATTTCCAAAAATATATATTTATACAACACACTGACTCAATCGTCTTCCACAGAGGGTACAAACACAGGCACATTAAAAATTCCATGCAAATTTCCCAATTTCTGTGCCCCACATTGCTCGCTGTGGCAGACAGGCACCTCTGCCGTTTTCTCTCCTCTGAGACGATCAACAGCCTCATTTTGGGCTCTTCACAGATCCTACTATTGCGGCAAACTATTCAAACCATTAAGATGTTTTTAACACCGTTAAAGTAAAGTAACTACAGTTACGCCAGGGAGAATAATTAGTTGTCTAATTATAAATACAGTATAAACTATGGTAAGGACAAAGGGGGAGGGCTGGAGAGTTATAAATGCTATTGTTGCTATGAAGACCTAGGAGCTGTCATGCAAATTAAAAGCACTTGCCACATCACCAACCCTCTTGCAAGCAGACTAGCCTTGTAGCAATCTTGCCACTAGAGGGAGCACACAGACTAATGTTTGCTCCCTTGTTATCCTCATGGGAATCCATTCTCTGCTGGATTCGGTTTTCAGGTGTAAAAAAATATGTGCTTATTCGAGGAACAGTTGAACTGTAATCATTGGGTTCACCATGGCAAAAGCTTCCATAAGTGCACAGAGGACAGGCTAGCATGAGGACAAAAGTGCACAGAGGACAGGCTAGCATGAGGGCAAAAGTGCACAGACGACAGGCTAGCGTGTGGGCAAAAGGGCACAGAGGACAGGCTAGCGTGAGGGCAAAAGTGCACAGAGGACAGGCTAGCATGAGGGCATTGAATGCCCTCTGCAGTGCAGTAGAGGTACCCTGAGGGGTGCTATGGGCACAGTGATTCGGCCAGTGTGTGAGCGGGTCACAATGACACAATGAGTGGGTGTGGAAGTGAGACAGGAGGAGAGGGGGTGGGAGACTATGGCTGTCCCCTCAGGGCATATGTCTGAGTAGGCATCAAAAGAGCAGACATCTATTTTGATCAAGGGCACAAGAATGTGAGTGCGCGCCCATCTCCAACAGTAACTGTGTGTGTGTGTCTGTGTGTCTGTGTGTGTGTGTGTACGTACGTGTGTCCTGTGGAACAGAGGAGTCTGGCTCCAGCAAACATGAAATTGCATCCAGAGCTGCAGTCCTTGTTGAAATTGTATGAATGCCAAAATGCATGAATATGTGAATATGTTACACATGCATGCATGTGTGTGTGTGTGTGTGTGTGCACACACGTGTATGTGTGTGTGTCCGTCCATGTGTGTGTGCCCATGTGACTGTGCCATCACAGGATTAAATGACTACAGGGCCATCGCCCTGACGTCTGTAGTCATGAAAGTGACCACTGACCACTTTCTACTCAGCCATCACTCAGTCTGTCATCTGCACCTCCATCACTGTCAGGTTTGGGTCAGCCACCAAAACTGAAATGGGCCAGACTGCAGCAGACCATTAGGGCTGCAGAGAGGATCACTGGAGCTGACCACTCCAGTCACTCTGTTGAGCTCTCAGAAATAGCCCCCATCCTTATACTAAACAAAGTCAATCAACACCGTTCTGCTCATCTACCTCATGTATATTTCAATCTTACAATTACAATATTGTTATTAATATAACAATGGCATCAGGAGGCGTGAACATCGACCTTGTACAGCCCTACTCGGTTCAAAGGCCCTTGAGATCCTAAAATAAATGTATTCTGCATGTGTCATGCTCACGGCTCAAACAGAGGGGTGATCGAGCTTTTCCAGTTGCTGCTACACGTCTGTGGAACCAGCTCTCCCTGGATATTAGATCTGGCCCCTCCATTTCTGCCTTCAAATCCAGGCTAAAAACCCACCTTTACTCGCTGGCCTTCCTTGTTTTCCTAACCCTGTACTCCTGCTCATCCTATGTATTGTGTGTTGTGTGCCCCGATATTGGATAAGGTTTCCTTTTATTCATGTTTTTATGACTATTGTTCCAATGTGTTTTTCTGTATTACTTGTCTTAATCTTTAGTTATCCACTGTACAGCACTTTGGTCAGTTTATGCTGTGTTTAAATGTGCTTTATAAATTAAATTTACTTACTAATATATTACCATTGCACTGAACTGCCTTGCACTATATTTATATTTAAATCTTAAATCTCAGACTATACAGTAATTTCCTGTGTATTAGCCGCATTGTGTATAAGGCGCAGGACAGTGTTTTATGCAAGTTAAAATGAACAAAACCATATTAATACCATATTAACTGCCCCTGTGTATTAACCTCATAGCTGAAGAAATTTTGTGAAATCAATGTATAAGCCACAGCTAATAGTTGGGAAATTACGGGTACTGATATTGCACTATTCCTTCCCTCTCTACAATTTTGTGTAAATTTGTAAAATCGTTATATTGTACAGTTATACAGTATAACTTAACATTAACATATAAAGAATAAAAACAGAATGGAGAGAAAAAAAATACTGTTAAGTGAGTTTTGTACTTTGAGAGCAAAGATTAACCGGAGTAAAATTCCTTGTTTGTTTACGCAAACCTGGCCAATAAAGCTGATTCTGAATAAGCACTCAGTGGCCCTCATTTACTTACAACAAAACAACAAACTTACAACCTAAAACATGCAAAATATCAGCATATGAATAGAACAGAATGGAATGGAATAGGCATTTGGTCATCTCCACGCAAATCTTGCCATTTATCAGTGGTTGCTACACTCAAAGTCCCATTTGTAGCCTACTGTGTGTGTGTGTGTTGGAGTCTCCTCACCTCTTCCCGTGGTGCACAGCAGTCGTGCAGTGGTACTCGGCGGTACTGCAGGCCCTGGTGCGTGGCCTTGTGCTGGTTGAAAACCTCCTGTGGCGTCAGGCAGCTCTTGAACATCTTCATCTGCTTCTCCTGCTCCATCGTCACCTCCAGCCACTTCTGTGCCGCCAACACCTCTTCCTTCAGCGCCGTCTCCTGTTTCTGTGTGTGTGTGGGGGGGGGGGTCACAGAGGTCAAGGGTCAGATGGCACCGTGAAGATATGGTCCAAAGGTTTGGGTTTTTTTTATGGTGGGTTTTCAAAGCAGAGGCATAAGAGATAAGTGTGCTAAGAGTATGTGTGAGTGGGTGGGGGCGGTGGCCAACCATACAGTACCTTATGCTGACAACTATACACCCACGACAATAATGCACGCCAAAAGCATGAACGCCATTATACTGGGCATTTACAGATCAAAAAGAACACAGGCAAAACGCTGACAAAACCCTCTTCCTTTTTTACAAGGACAAACTTCAACCTGTACCAAAGACTTTAGAAAACAGTAGCTTAACATGTACCACCCTGTCTTCATTGCCCATGTGACTGACCTGTGTGTGTGTGTGTGTGTGTGTGTGTGTGTGTGTGCGGGTGTGTGTGTGTGTGTGTGTGTGTGTGTGTGTGTGTGTGTGTGTGTGTGTGTGTGTGTGTGTGTGTGTGTGTGTGTGTGTGTGTGTGTGTGTGTGTGTGTGTGTGTGTGTGTGTGTGTGTGTGTGTGTGTGTGTGTGTGTGTGTGTGTGTGTGTGTGTGTGTGTGTGTGTGTGTGTGTGTGTGTGTGTGTGTGTGTGTGTGTGTGTGTGTGTGTGTGTGTGTGTGTGTGTGTGTGTGTGTGTGTGTGTGTGTGTGTGTGTGTGTGTGTGTGTGTGTGTGTGTGTGTGTGTGTGTGTGTGTGTGTGTGTGTGTGTGTGTGTGTGTGTGTGTGTGTGTGTGTGTGTGTGTGTGTGTGTGTGTGTGTGTGTGTGTGTGTGTGTGTGTGTGTGTGTGTGTGTGTGTGTGTGTGTGTGTGTGTGTGTGTGTGTGTGTGTGTGTGTGTGTGTGTGTGTGTGTGTGTGTGTGTGTGTGTGTGTGTGTGTGTGTGTGTGTGTGTGTGTGTGTGTGTGTGTGTGTGTGTGTGTGTGTGTGTGTGTGTGTGTGTGTGTGTGTGTGTGTGTGTGTGTGTGTGTGTGTGTGTGTGTGTGTGTGTGTGTGTGTGTGTGTGTGTGTGTGTGTGTGTGTGTGTGTGTGTGTGTGTGTGTGTGTGTGTGTGTGTGTGTGTGTGTGTGTGTGTGTGTGTGTGTGTGTGTGTGTGTGTGTGTGTGTGTGTGTGTGTGTGTGTGTGTGTGTGTGTGTGTGTGTGTGTGTGTGTGTGTGTGTGTGTGTGTGTGTGTGTGTGTGTGTGTGTGTGTGTGTGTGTGTGTGTGTGTGTGTGTGTGTGTGTGTGTGTGTGTGTGTGTGTGTGTGTGTGTGTGTGTGTGTGTGTGTGAGTGTGTGTGTGTGTGTGTGTGTGTGTGTGTGTGTGTGTGTGTGTGTGTGTGTGTGTGTGTGTGTGTGTGTGTGTGTGTGTGTGTGTGTGTGTGTGTGTGTGTGTGTGTGTGTGTGTGTGTGTGTGTGTGTGTGTGTTTTAAATCACAGACTGAAATCAGGACATTCAGAGCATACATTCAACATCAAGGATGTAATAGATGCTGACAGTTATATTTATTGTAAAAGTATAGTCTAGTTTGAACTGTTAAAGTTAAGGAAAGGCTCATATTGTACAATCATCACCCACAGATTGGCTTTGTCTGACATTTTTCATTTTTGCTCAAAAAATGACAAAAAAAAGTTTTGTTTTTGAACACAGGATAATGAGGGTGCAAAAAAAGATTTGGACAAAACAACAGACCATGAAGTGAAACAATGTCTTTGATATGGTAAAGAGCAGACTTGCCAGATTTGGTATGCACAGGCTGTAACAGACAGACAAACAGGCAGGCAGGCAGGCAGGCAGAGACAGACAGACAGACAGACACACAGCCAGGCATTTGGTTTCTTTAAATGACATGAATGTAGCCTTCACAGAAAAACACAGCTGTGAAAAAATCCAGAATCCAAAATAAGTTGGATAAGTTAATAAGTATACTTCTAATTTCTACTTATTTCTATTGTGCACTAAACACAAATAAACCCATTATAATTGAGAGAAAGATATCACCTGATGGATTTACTGTAAGTGGCTGATATAAAACCAACATAAAATGTACAACGTATCCTGCTGCATCTTTTCACATACTGTAGGCTGCATGGGGCATGTGAAAGTGCCACTGCAAAAAATGAATTCTAACCAAGTGTTATTGATCTTATATTAAGATTAAAAAATCTATTTGGTATTGTTTTTAGTATGAAAAGACTTACCTAGCGCCCTCTCAAAAGATAATTTTGACTTAAAATAAGTTGAAGTCTTCTTAAATTAAGGAGTCTTATCAAGACAAATTTGCTCAACGCACTGGCAGACAAATATGCTTGTTTTTAGGACAAATTTGCATTACGCACTGGCAGACAAATTTGCTTGTTTTCAAGATGAGATGTCTTAAAATAAGTCAATTTTCTTTTTAAAATTAAGTCAAATGATTTCACAAGAAAGCGCTAGGTAAGTCTCTTTATACTGAAAACAAACAAATCAACTAGTTTTTTTTTATCTTGATATAAGATTAATAACACTTGGTTAGATTTTGTTAGATAAGCAGTTTTTGCAGTGTGGCCTTTATCCAGACAAACAGAATGTCAGACTGATTAAAAAGTTAAGGGCTACAGGGTTTGTGGGTAAACGTCAGGACGCTATGTTTGCGCCATGAACTCGGTGTGGTCAACCATGTGTATCCCCACCTCTGATGTGGGCTGGGCCATGCCATAGATGGGCATCTTAGGGACCCGCCTGAAGTTGGCCACTTTCATCTCCTTCATTGTGCTCAGGACATCTGGGGCCAAGTAGTCCTCAGACACCTGGACAGGACGCAACACAAAATATCAACACAAGGCCACACACACACACACACACATTTTCACCCTCACACAACTGGACAGGACACAATCCAGCATATCACGTAAGGCCACACATCCTCACGACACAGACAGAGTATTTATATAAATTCAACATGCAACATTTCTGTCATATACTTGCAGCACACTTTCAGTTGACAAATACACAACGAAAGAAAGAAAGAAAGAAAGAAAAGAAAGAAAGAAAGAAAGATTGTATGCAATAAGCCCAGAGAGGCAGATTCTCTCACCAGTACTCTGGTGCCCTTGGTAACCAGGTCAGCGGGCGTGCAGAGCTCCGACAGATTCATGCGTGCCAGCAGCCGGTACACCCACGGGTGGGCACACATCCACTGGCTGAAGCTGGACGCGAAAGCCAGCGGATACTGAGGGACACACACGTTTTATACATAAGTTTCATTACAAATCAAATTTTCTGAATAATCCAGGAGACTCAAGATTCCTTATGAATTCAACATGCAGTTAAACTTAAGACTATTCATATCCCTGGCAAATTTTCATTTGATCAACAGGTTTCCTCTGACTAGAACTGATACAGATATTCAGCAAAACTGAGAATGATACAGATGTTCAGCAAAACAAGAAATGATTAAGACAAAATAATATCAACCTTTCAGAGTGGCCCAGACAGAGGGCAGACTCCATCAGATTATCTGATGCTGAACCACTTTAAGGATTCATGTGGTGACCAGATGGTGGCGCTGGAGAGCCACACAGGGCCAGATTAGGACACTAAATTTTACTAGGAACCAATTCCGTTTCACAACAGCGAATTAAGGCCACTTTATTTCAATTAAGCAGTGTTGCAGTGTTTCCCACAGAATTGAATTCTATTTGTGGTGGTAGGTGATGATGGGGGGGGTTGCTGGGGAGTTAACTGGAATGAACCCTATTATGCATGCAAGTTCGTTGAGAGACGGAGAGACAACGAGAGGCTACACAAAGGTGCACATAGCTCTAGAATGAAAGGATTTCATCCCATTTAAATAGTACGTAGAAAAATCATTGTGTGGTGGTCAATGTTGATATTGTGGTGGGCCGCCACAAATGAGTATGAGAAACACTGTAGTGAACACAAGCTAAATGGTCCTTTTCTTTTTTTAACAACTACTTGCTGTTGATGATGACCCCTTGCACCTCATCCTTGTTGGACCCTGTAAAAGCACGCTCTCTCACTCTCCGGCACGCTTTCTCTCCAGTGCCTCGGCTTTGCTGAATTTGACAGCACCTCTGGCCTTGGTTCACTACTCATCTCGTTACATAGTATAGGCAGTATATCCTTGCTCATTGAAACTGTGAACGTGAATGTTAGATCTTCTGTGTGAGCAGGACCCAAACCCATATTTTGATATGATTTTATTTTCAAGAGCTTTTGAGATCTGAGGGTTCTTAACTTCATTGCGTGTCTGCCCTGCACATACGAGAGTTCGTCACACTAGGCCTGTGCTTGAGGAGTTGAAGGGTTTTTGTAAGTGCTTCTATTCAGGGACTGGAAACAGAATGATTTGCATTTCGGTTCATTCAGAGCAAAAAAAAAAAATCGTTCCTGTTCCAGTGTACCAAGGCCTCTCCTCTAAATGGTAACCGGTTAAAAACGTTAGAGAAGAATGGTTAATAACGTTCCTTTAAAAAAAACATTGTCTTTACAAATTGATTTATGGCTGGTTGCACAATACTAACAGCCTTAGAGCTTAAATCAAAGCACATTAGATATCAAGTATCAGGTATCAACAGGCTAACTGTTAAAAACCACTGTGCTTGAATTCAGGCATGGGGCGAGATTTAAAAGTAGGCAAGTAGGCCTATGTAATTTTAGACCTTAAAAAATGTCTAACTTCAGGCACAGAAAATGTCCTGGCTTTAAGCCCTGTAATAACATAATCTATGTGTGGTGCTGCCAATTGCATGCCATGCCTACAGATATTTTCCTAGTGTCTCTGGTAGCCTGTTATTTCACACAATGTTTCAGTAAATTAGGCTACACAGTGTTGGATATGAAAATCCCTTTTATCAACTAGTAGTTCTAGCCTATTATACAGGGGAGACACTGATTCATAAACTGAACTGACTAAATTCATCCTATAAGGTGTCTGGGGAACACTGTGTGGGCTGGTGACTTGCCAAGCCCATGGACTTTTGAATACTATTCAAGCAAAGGTTAATCAGAACGATAAATACCGTTAATTAATCGGTTGTCTAAAATTGAAAATAATGTTTTCAGTCCAGAACAAGTGAAATTGGTTTTGTTTCCGTTTTTGGTTACGTTCATCCAAAAATTGTGTTCATTTCGGGTTTTCGCTTTCGTCCTTTGAACCGTTTCTAATCCCTGCTTCTAATATTTTGGTGAGCAGTGAGAGGTGGTGTGACCGCACAGCCCAGGCTGCAGAAGGGCCAAGGGGTAACAACAAAGAAACTTCAAAAACATTATCTTTATGTTCACAGTACTCAGACCGGCCTCAAATTTTAACGGCCCACCAAGAATACTTTTCTAGCCTCTCGTCCGGCCCATGCCTGCCTATGGCTGCAGAGGTGAGCTCCAGACTTGAATTTCCCTGTTCATGCTGTACGTGGCATCTAGAAATCCCACCTGCTCATGGAGATAAGCGTTGAAAACGATCAAGTAGAAGTAGCGCTCCAGGCTCTGCAGGGCTCGGTGAAGGAAGTAGTCCTTTGTGCTGCCTCCCTGTGACACGGGGTGTGGGGTGTGTGTGGGGGGGGATGGGAGGGTGAGACATGAGGACCATGAGGCAATGCATAGGTAACAATTATAAGTGACAGTGCATAACACAAACCGCTGCCTTCCTCATCAGATATGAACAAGTGTTTTCTGTAACAGAGATCAAGCTTCAAACATGTGCCTAGATTCCAGAGCTGGGGAAGCCATTCTTCTTTAACTGGCCACAAGACAGTGGGTGATTCAAGACAATGCCCACTTGCCCTCTGATGTCACAAGGGGTAGTGTAAGGGGAGTAGTGCAAGATTCCTTCTCATTTCCTTCTCATGCCCCTTCTCTGGGCACGCACGCACACACACACACACACACACACACACACACACTTTCAATTTCGATCTCACTAGGTGTGAATTTTAACCGCATGTTCTCCGCTTCGTTCAGACACAGCACATTTACATAACGTCCGGAGGAAATACTAGGAGGGGAGCAGTAGAACAACCGGCTAAGTTCGGACTTCCATATGACCGTTTATGTTGTTCAGATATACGGCCCAACCGTTTAACATCCGCAGAACCGCCGGTCTTACACGTATGTCTGAAAGCCCTATTTGTTTGCACTAAGTCTGCCCTCATCCTTCACAGGGCTCGCTGCGTGATAGCCGAGTGATTCATCATAGAGGAGGGCCAGCACAGAGTAGGCTTCTCAAGATCGCAACAAGTTGCTTTAATTCTGCATTACTGTAACAGTGTAATGTTGTGTAACTCGCAACCAGTTGCTTTAATTCTGCATTAACAGCGCAATGTTGTGTAGCTCGCAACCAGTTGGTAACGGTAATCCAAGTAATATTGTGGTTTCAAACTGTATTCCCTCAGTTTTAGCCCGTGGTCAACAGAGCGCTGAATGACAGATAGGGGGAAACCTGTACAAATTATTTAGGTGGCGTTCAGACTTTTTTCACCTCCAAGCACTCAAGTTCAATTGTTTCCCCATGGAAAGGTGTGAGTGACCATTGCAACGAGCCTCGCATTTATAAAACTGGAGCACAAGCAGGAAAAAAAAGCAAGGCTTCTAAAAGCGTGAGGCGAGGCAAGTTAAAAATAGTTCAACTTCTGAGGTCGCAGTGGGTCGTTGCTTAGCTGCCTGCCTTAGCAAATCAGGGAGCTAGAGATTTAAAATAATATGACTCTTACCTAGATATATATAACTATATATCTTAGCAACAACAATATGTGCACAATCAATTTCTGCCTCACATGTTTTTAACTCACTAATTCAGAACACTCACGTTCTGGAGGTGAAAAAAGCATGTCAGTGTGATCGCCACCTTAATCACTTTATCCACAGTGCAGCTCTTCAGAATGCTGCAAAAAGTTTCTCTGATTTGAAGGGGGCCTTGGCTTTGCATCAGGGCCTTATTGAGCCTGTCTGGACTTATTTTCCAATACTAACTGGCAGACTATACATTATCACCAACATCTATCATGCTTATTTCTTATTTTCTTTAAACTTCATGGAATATTGTACGCATCATGTACAGTACATATGCCACATACGTGCTAAAATGTTTTATCGTGACACGAGTATGAATTTTTCTAAATTCATAACTTGATGAGATTAATTGATATATCTATTTCTATGTATTTTTATAGAAATGTTATATTGTGATACGTGTATGAATTCTTCTGAATTCATAAATTGATGAGATTAGTTGATATATCTATTCTAAATTCATGAGATTAATTGATATATCTATTTCTATGCATTTCATAGAAATGTTTTATCGTGATGCGTGTATGAATTATTCTGCTTGCTTTCTGCTTCCATCTTCTCTCTCTCTTCTCGGCAAGCCCCAGATGGCCATTCCTCGCCCTCAATTGTGGGCAGCCACAATTTCCTCGCCCCCAATTGTGGGCAGTCGTGGCCTAGTGGTTAGCACTTCGTACTTGTAACTGGAGGGTTGCCGGTTCGAACCTCGACCAGTAGGAACCGGCCCTTCAGCAAGGCACCTAACCCCTCACTGCTCCCCAAGCGCTGCTGTTGTAGCAGGCAGCTCACTGAGTCAGGATTGGTGTGTGCTTCACCTCACTGTGTGTTCACTGTGTGCGGAGTGTGTTTCACTAATTCACGGATTGGGATAAATGCAGAGACCAAATTTCCCTCACGGGATCAAGAGAGTATATATACTTACTTATATATATATATAAGTAAGTAACTTATATATATAAGTAAGTAAGTGTGTATGTGTGTGTGTGTATATATATATATATATATATATATATATATATATATATATATATATATATATATATATATATATATATATATATATATATATATATATATATACACACACACACATATATATATGTATGTATATATATATATATATATATATATATATATATATATATATATATATATATATATATATATCTATATATATCTATATATATATATATATATGGACTATTTCAACCGTTATTGGCGCTACATCAATAAAATGAGATTAAATTGACAGACATAGCCCAGCGAGACACTCAATTCAACTTTGTCGCATCTACGGAATCAGATAACTCAATCAAGTTCAATTTGTTGTCTACCCACGTGAAATGGATTTTCAGACCGGTCAAATATTTCACAAGAACACACATTAAACAAGCAACTGCAGACGCAGACAGGAGCATGATGGGACAAGAGACAAAGTAAATTTAATTTCAGAAAATGGACAGAATCAGAGAGAATGTCAACAGGAGTGAGAGAAAGAGAGACCGAATTAGCAGATGCTTTTCATCCAAAGCGACTTATAAAAACGAGGAATAACATTCAAGCTACAATGCAAAAGAGACCATAGGGTAGCAATCAATACTATATAAATCAATATTTTTAAGTCAGAACTTTTAAGTACTAGTCAAAGTATAGTCAAAGGAGAAAGTGGTAGAGGAAGACTGAGGTAGAGGATAAATATAAAATGAAGTGTGAAGGATGAAGGGCACAGACCTGAAACTGGTAATCCTCTCCGATCCCCTCCAGCTTCTTCTTGTTTTCGTAAATGGCCTCTTTGATGTTGTGCATCTCTGAGCACAGGAGAATGGCACGGTCCACCTGCGGGCACAGAAAAAGACCATCATGAAATGAAGCCGCTTCCTTGACCAAATTTGCCTCATTGCCACAGGCCATGCAAGACATATCATCACAAGTTTGACCTTCATGAGGCCAATTCTTAACAGCAAATGTTCTGCTGAGTATTGTGCAGTTATATCATTGGGGGCCAAAAAAAGTACTGCAACATTCATTTTAATCCCTCAGGGTTAAGCATCGGCGGTGGCAGCCGCAGCAGCATAAATCATTTGGGTGCAGCAGAGCAGCGGGGAATCTGTCAGTGCAATTGACCTGGCCTCACCTCCTCCAGGATCTGCTGTCCGCTCGGCAGCCTGCTGATTAACGCCTGAATCGCTCGGAAGAGTGGTCTCACTTCCTCAGCCTCGACGGCCCTGCAATCCAATTAGACACACAGCATGTCATTTCAAAACACTGACAAAGGACTCCTTAGGGCTCACCTCATGGCTTAATGACATAGTGTTGGGTGATGACACATTCATAGTGTTGTAGGCTAACATGTAATAGAGGCCAATAGGGAGTCTGATTATGAAGTAGGCCTAAACATAGATTCCTGGTCCGTAAATGGGATGGCTAAAGCTTTATTGGTTACTTGGTGTTACTACAGCGTCTAATCTATCTGTCTGATAGGGATTGCTGGTTCACTTTCTATATGGTAAAAGTTACATAATATTCCACATAGCATACCGTTATCTTAGGAAAATAGAGGGGGAAAAAATGCTTAAAATTCTTCAAATCCCAACAGGGTGACCTCACCAGGACATCACCAGCTAAGGCTACATTGTAGAGTTTTATAATAATATATATATATATATAATATATATATATATATATATATATATATATATATATATATATATATATATTTCTATGTAGGTCCATTTTGGTCTTGAAAAATAAAAACAGCAATGTGAATCAGGTTCTGATCAGGTAGACAATATTCATTCATTCTGAGCTGGGAAAGTCAGCCTTCTGCTATAATGCCCCTACTTCCTGGAATCATTTTCAACGCATCAAAAAATGGCTGCTGCTCAGTCCTGCACATTGTTGTCAATTTTGTCTCCATTTCCTACTCCATCCCCTAGTCTTGCAACTTTTGTGTATGTAAATGAGTGTGTGCATGTGTGTGTTTGCTTTTGTGTACTGTATATGTATGCTCCTCTGTGTATGCTCCTGTGTGTGTGTGTGTGTGTGTGTGTGTGTGTGCGTGCATGTTCGTTGAAACAGCTGGAGTAGGTGTGTCCTTACTCTGGCTGCTCAGGTGCAGGTGAGTCGGGGCTAAGGTGGTTCAGGACCAGTGTGCCAAGGATCATGCCCAGGTTGGTGCGTCCGACGCCCACCTGGCAGCTGAAGACGAGGGCCGGCAGGGGCTTGGAGGGGTCGCGTCGCTGTGAGAGGCTGGGCGTCTCCTGCAAAGGGTTTGAAACAATGGCTACTGTCTTAAAGAGGCTTCACACACATAGAAGAGCAGTACACTCACACAAAGGGAGTGAGCCTTCATTATAGGTGGAGTGTAGCAGGCTTACCACACACACACACTATTCCATTAGCATACTACCTCTGCTGTCTAACAGAAATGAATGAGCCCTTCATGACCTTTTTGAGGCTGAAGAGTGGCCATAGCAGGCATAGTGGGCAAGCAAGCATAGTGGGCAAGTATTCTCTGCCCCGTCAGCAAATGTCCTTGCTGCCTTGCCCAAAGAAGGCATTTCATGGGTCTTTTCCTCATTCTTGTCTGAACAGAGCTGAAATATACATGATACAGGCCAGAGAGAGAGAGAGAGAGAGAGAGAGAGAGAGAGAGAGAGAGAGAGAGAGAGAGAGAGAGAGAGAGAGAGAGAGAGAGAGAGAGAGAGAGAGAGAGAGGAATAAAAAGAGAGAGTTTGTTTGTTTATTTCATTTAAGGCCATTTCAGCAACTAAGGCTATTTAATGGCCAGAGCATTGTGTGTTATAGAAGCTTAAATATGTTTGTTTTTTTATCTATGAGAAAGAAAGAAAGGAAGAAAGAAAGAAAGAAAACTGACTTACTTATGACAGGCCACATGATCCATATCCATGACATTAAAGATCCATGACATTAAAGCGTAAGGGCTCTGGACCTTACTAAAATACAGGCCAACTAAAAGAAAAATGCTTCACAAGTAAAGGACTGCGGACCAAGGCCAGAAGATGGCACAGAAAGAAATATAAAGGTGACTAAAAATGAGAGAGTAGTGAAGACGTATAGGCTGTGTCCAAAACAAAAAAAAAAAAATCCAGCCTTCTAATACACCTTCTTTTTGCTGAATTTCAACCAAAGATTCTTTAGAATGTCTCTGCCTCAACCTCCCAACAGAGAGAGACAGAGACACAGTGAGAGATAAAGAGAAAGAGACAGAGAGAGAGAGAATTTGGTGTAGAGCCCAGAGATGAAAACCAGACATGGAGTGGGGAGAGACGACCTGACAGCAGCCAACCTGGAGCGTCCGTGTGAGCCCATCAAATCATGTGCCACTTTCATAACTATTATGATTACCTATGATTGATGACCTGCGAAGGATGTTGAGGCAAGGTGCTGAAGGATCTAGTCCTATTGTTCTCACCTACTTGCCAACCAGCATCTCTGACACTCTGCAGATGTTCTAGAATTTTCCGTCCTTCCATAAGTCACTCATGCTCAAGAAAATGTTTGCATAACCAAAGGGAATGGTCAGGCACCAGCTGCTCATGCTTGTTATATTCATGCAGAAATTCTGACGGAAGTGTTCTAAAGGATGGGTTCGGTTACATGAGTTTTGTTCTCGTCTGTCTGTTTGGTTCTTTAAAAAAAAAAAAAAAAAAAAAAAAAAAAAAAAAAAACTTACCCTGAGAATGTTCACAAAGGCATCAAATTCTGCTTCGAGGGGAGCTCCTTCCATTGGCAGGGGCAATCTCTGATACCTACACAGACAGATGACACAGTTCCTTATCAAAATAAAGCCAAAATTATTCTGCGCTTTCTTTTTATCCATTTTCCACAGTAAGATATTTAAAACAAATCTGCCATTAAAGGTCACCACATAGAGCTACAACCCTCTCCCCTACTGTACAACACGCTGCTCTTTAGCTGTTTAGTGGTCCTTTCCACCGATGTCAGGGCGGGTCAAGGGCAAATTATCATTCTGTAAACTGCCCCAAAGAGACTGCAAACAATGATGAGGGGCTACTCCAGAGGCTCGTTCATTACACACACAGTCCATAACGTCATTTAGTTGAAGGAGTTGGCTGTGGTGTGTGTGTGTGTGTATATGTGAGTGAGTGTGAGAGAGAGAGAGTGCAAGTGTGTGTTTGTGTGTGTGTTTGTCTGAGCGAGAAAGTGTGTGTGTGTGTGTGTGTGTGTGTGTGTGTGTGTGTGTGTGTGTGTGTGTGTGTGTGTGAGCGAGCAAGCAAGTGTGTGTGTTCGTGTGTGTGAGAGAGCGAGAGAGAGAGTGCAAGTGTGTGTGTGTGTGTGAGCGAGCAAGTGTGTGTGTGTTCGTGTGTGTGAGAGAGAGAGAGAGAGAGAGAGAGAGAGAGAGAGAGAGAGAGAGAGCGAGCGAGCGAGCGAGCGTGAGAGAGCAAGCACGAGAGAAAGAGAGCAAGTGCGCATGCGTGGGTGTGGGTGTGTGTCTGTGTGGGCAAGCACGAGAGAAAGAGAGCAAGTGCGCGTGCGTGTGTGTGTGTGGGTGTGTGTCTGTGTGGGCAAACTGACAGTGTCTTCACAGCTGGGACCTCTGTATTTCTGTTGCACTGCTCCAAAAACCCAAAAAGCCTCATTCACATGACCTGGTCGCTCATTACATTTCAATAAACAGTGGGGGCTTGATCTGATTACAAACAGGATGTTGTGGACATGGTGGGTCTTCAGAGAATGCTTGGCCCCGGCAAAAACAAAAACGGCCGTCACACAAACATCCCCCATATACAAACCGAGAGGGAGGGAAAGATGAGAGAGAAAATATTTCTGTGTATTTGCTGCAGATAGAAAATGAGGTGGGGGAGCTTCGGAGAAAGACAGCTCTGTGTGTGTGTGTGTGTGTGTGTGTGCGCGCACACACACACACACACACACACGTCACAGAGAGAAGATCACAGAGCTCAAAACACAGGTTTTGCTTTCTGCAGCAATTGGGGCAATGTCGTGCTGACATACATCAATACAGGATATTAGATGGCTGTGTATAGTTCGCTGACTAATGACTGACTAATTTGCAGTTCCCACTAAACATGAGGTCATATTGATTGATGAAGCACTATTCTTCACTGTCCAGTAAATTGTTAAGGATACACATCAGATTTGTGTGTTGAAGTGCAAATGTAAATTTACATCAGAAGTCAAGAGATTAAGTGGAACTGTACTAGGAGCTCTTCACAGAAGTGGACATCAGCAGAGTGCCTTCATCCAACACTGATTCATATGCTGTGCTCACTCTAGAGAGACTCAACGCTTAAGATTAAGTAAAGAAGTGACAATTAAGGGTCCTTGATGAGTCTCATAGGAACAACGAAGGTGACAATTAAAGGAAAATTGAGTGAGTTGCACAGTTTTGAAAGGGTTGTTTTAGGACACGTTTCAGTATGCCCGTAGGCAGCCACTCTGACTAGTCAAAGGCGATTCAAAACGAGTCAGAAAAGTGCGTAACACCAGTTGCTTTGTGCTTTGATGAATAAATAGCAGTGGTCAGACATGGTCAGGCACCTGTAGGCAGGCATGGTGAAGATGGGCCTCTTGTAGACCTCCTCCGTTATGTGGATGTCCTCGTCACAAGAGATGGAGATTTTCTGAGGCTCGTCCTTGAAGTGCTCGATGTCGTTGTAGACGTAGAACACATTTTCATTCAGTTTGGCAAAGTCATGCAGCTGGTGGGAGGAAAATGGAACAAAGACAGTAAGCAAAGCAAATACTGAGACAGTAAGCAAAGCAAATACTGAGACCATAAGCAAAGCAAATACTGAGACCATAAGCAAAGCAAATACTGAGACAGTAAGCAAAGCAAATACTGAGACAGTAAGCAAAGCAAATGGCTCTATTACGGGAGATCACTAGAGACTAAATCTGCTATCAAACAATGTAAGCACCAGTTTTTTTCCAAGAGTCATCTAAATAAGGCATTTTATATGGTCATTACCAGAGTTTTAAAGCAACACTATGCAGTTCCTTTATTCTAAAATAATAGCTTCAAACCCATTCTGACGCTACAGTGACTTATAACATACAGAATGAAGTCTCTGACATTGGCAATGTGCGCTTGGATTGCTGGGTATTGCACTATTTAATGATGCTGATCGGGTAGGCTAATGAACCTTTGAAAAAAATTGTATGAACCGGGGACCGTCGTAGTGTGAAAAGGCATTGAATATTGATGCCAAGAGGCATAGATATAAAGTCTTTCATGATGTTGGTTTAAGGGAGAAAAACAAGCCATCTGCCGCAAGCTCACCTCCTTCCTGATGGTCACCTCCAGTGCCTCGGCGGTCAGCTCCTTGTCCAGGCTGTGGAGGTTTTCATGGAGGTTCTCCTTCCGGCGGGGTGTGTACGGGACAAAATCGTCTGCCAGGCGCAGGAACACCACCGGTTCTTCGCGCACGCAGAGGAAAATGATCTCCTTGCAAAAATAGCAACATTAAAGGGATGAGGGAAAGAGTGAGAGAGAGAGAGAGAGAGTAAAACGGTTTGCCTCACCCTGTCTAAGAAACCAAAATACACCCTCTAGAGAGGCTGTGTCATTGCCACAACCTTCATCCTCAGAGTACCACATGGTTCAGGAATTCAGCAATGCCCCTGTGTAATTAACCATGGCTTGATCTGCCACTTCACTTTCCATTTAGGGACATGGGAGAGTCTTTAGGGCATAGTGGCTGACAATGTTTATGTAAGAACCCCACATTTCTGCACCATGTCCTTAAGATTACAAAAATACTGGACCACAGGCACATATATATGGATTCATCCTCTTACAAAGCTATAACCTATTACTAACATAAGGAAGGAACAGGAGACTTACCTCGTGGCCTTGGCTCTGCAGCCTCTGGAGGACCTGTTTGAAGCCATTGAGGCTGGGCTGTCCCATGCCAAAGAGTGGGTAGCTGCCCTTGACTTGGCGAAAGTTGGGAGCTCCATGACTCGCTGTAGTGTTCAAAACATCTGCCTTGCTATACACGTCCTGCACCATGAAGTAGTTCCCCTACGGATGAGAAAAGCAATCCTTTAAAAAAGTGCAATGAGAGTCAAAAATAATTTAGAATATAATCTAGAACAAAACATAATCTAGAATGTTCATCTCTTCACTCCAAAAACCAGAAACCATAAATTATTTAAGTTAAATTATATTAACTTTAGTTAAGGTTGCTTCTAGCAATTAATGTACTTGGTGTGACCGTTAATAGATGAAGAACCACATACACCTGCAAGTATAAACGTAACTACTTAAAAGTCTAAATATGTCAGGGCAAGAAAAATACAGCAAACGACAGTGAGGCCTTAGTAGAGATGTGTGAATTTTTCCCTCTTCTGAACTTATTCGCGTCAGGCCCAAGCGAAACCATGCCCACTTGTCGGCAAACTGAAACTCCAGCTGAAACAATAGGGTCACTCACATGACCTCTATGGCCCCCGGAGATGGGCTGAGCCAGTTCAAAGCGTCAAGACGAGGCTGATCACGCTCCAAACAGCCCTCGTCAGATCAGAAGAGCCAGAACAGCTTATTTACAAGCCCATCACTTCATATGACGCTTAAAAGGCTGATGCCTTAATGAACTAGGGGCAGGAGTGAATATGTATCTCTGTGACAAGGTTTCTGGATCAAATTAACAGTTAAAGTCAATCAGTTATATCTAGCTATATTGGAGTCATTGACAAACAGCTGAGTGTTTTGGAGGAGTAAGTCATCTTCACTTACCTGCACCAAATAGTGCTCAGGCATGGTGTCAGAAATTCTGCCCACTTTGTAATTGGTTTTGTGAAGGTCATCGTGAATCTGGAACTCTTGCCTACAATTATACCTGGGGAGAGGGAGAGAGTATTCACAAAAAGGCCCCATGTCCTACCACAGCACCACAAACTATAATGACTAATAAGTGGCATGGCTCCATTATCCATTGCTTAGATGCTGGCAGTGAAGTTTAATGCTCTGATACATACCGTTGACAAATGCAAGGCATTAATAAAAAACTAACCATGTGCCTTGAGAGTCAATTCAAGATGTAGGCTAACCATTTCCAGACCTTCAGACTATGGATGTTTATCTAGATTCCCACCTCCCATCCACAATCATCTGGGAGGATTAAAGCCCCCTCTGCCCCCCACCCGACCCCTCACCCACGGCCTAATCAGATGTTTACCCGCTGCGTTGACGCTCGACACTTACGTGATGACCACCGGTGCTACTTTGTTGGTGATGATGGACTTTGCCTTGTTGTTGTGGATGCTGACCGTCTGGAGCGAGCTGACACTTAGGGATTGCCTGCTGTCCGCCATGCCGTTGCCGTTGCCGTGGACGCCCTCATGCACTGCAGGGGGGTGTGGCGCGGCACTGGCAGTTGTACCCATACTCCACACGCAGCTGTCAATCACCACCATCACCACGGCAGGAGCAGCAGAGACGCCGCCGACGACGACATCACAGCAAACACAGGAAGTAAAAAACACAGCAGAGTCAACAACAAACAGACGAAAACACAACGGAACAAATGAGATGGCGCTTCACATGATAAACTCCAACTGTGCCAAAGGCTTGAATGAGTTAGGGGGTGTGTGTGTGTGTGTGTGTGTGTGTGTGTGGGGGGGGGGGGTTGTGTTAGATCATTCACACGTTTCTGTCTGGCCAAGGCAGTAAAGGAAATGCCTCTGCCTCTTTGGTCAAGAGCGTATTGAAAAGGTGCAGCATGTTTTTTTATTGTTGTTGTAGCTAAAAATATAAACGCTCTTGTAGACTTACAATAATAGTGACAGTGTCTCCTTGTAATAGCCAATGCTACATTTCAAATATGCATCCTGCCAAAAATATACATAGCTGGCCATTTTTCCTTAATTATTCATCAAGTCATTTAGATTTCATTCTTTCCAGACACTTCGAGTGATCTAGTGAATCGTTTAAGCAGTCGGGTATGACAAAAAGGGCCAAAATCAATAAATAATAAAGATTAGTGTGAAGTCCAATCTTTTTTAAAAGACAAAATGGCAATTTCTGGCCTCAGCATCTCACACTGGTCTGTAGATGGTTTGCAGTCTAAAGTGGCAAACTAAATATACTTCTCACCCTGACCACAGACAAAGATCTATTATGTCAGGGCACATTCATGCGCTCCAGCCGTAACTCAGAATCACTCCGCGTCTTCGATGTGCTATTTCTGTGATGCGGAGCTTAAATGGGGGAAGTGTGGCAGTATTTACACCTTAATTAGAGGACACTTGATGCACAGCAGGCCCTCCTCTAAACAATCCAAACATTTCTGCAGGCCCCATCCACTCCCGCCAGAGCAAACAAGGGATTTGCTGCAAGCACAGCAGATAAACAAACCAGGTCTGGCTCCTCAGCACCACCCTACCACCACCACCACCCCTGATTTGCCCTCCCTCTGTGTCTGTCCATTTCCCTCCTCCTTCCTTTTCTTTTCTCATCCCTTCATCTCTGCTGCTGCTGCTACTCCCCCCCCCCTTTCCTCAAGCCGCACTGCAGCCAGAGAATGACTGTCTGAGGGACACACACTGGAAATTGTTATGGAGACTGCTGAGGCATGTCTGAGACACTCACACACACAGCTTTATGATCACAGGCTCAGAAATCTCACCCCACAGACAGACAGACACACACACACTTATCTCCACATTCCATCTCCCAGAGATACCCCAACCCACTAACACAGAGAAACAAAATATTTCCCTTACACACACACACAATAAGCACTCTAACTTGCACAAATACAGTACCCACACCTTCCCAGTAACTCAAGTATGCACGTCAGCACCTACACATAATGATGTCTGTGAGCTGGCTGAGCTTCCACGTTCACCACTGAAGGCTGTCTGATAAAAGACCTCCCCCCACACACACACACACACACACGCATTCAACACCACCCAGCACACAGCCAACCACTGAAGAGTGAAGGACACAGCCATTCTCTACATTCAAAGAGTTGACATCAACAGACTTGAAAGTTTCTTAACAAACATGACTTGCAGTGAACGGACTTCCCTGGCAAAACATTGATGACCTGTTTTTCATATCACCTACTCATTCCGTTGTACCATTTCTGGTAAACCTCCTTTATTTCGATTTAAAAGAAGAAGCAAAAAAAAAATCTAATCAACAAATCTGAATGATGTGCAAAAAAAAGATTTTAAATCGAAAATCGAGTTTTATGTGAAACAAAAAAAATTCCCCCGTTGTGCCCTTGAGCAAGGCACTTAATCCCGAGCCAAAAAAGATAAAAAAAAACAGCCCAACACATGTCCTGTCTACACAAATACCCCATCCAGCCCCTTTCTTACAGCTGTTACGAGTCATTTAAATTAAGCACTCGACACTGTCACCCAGGCCCAGACTGGGTGAACAGGGAGAACTCAAGGCTCCGACACATGATGCAGCACCATCTTGTCTTAACATAACCGCTGAGATACAGAAAGTGACAGGGAACACTGTGTGAAGTGAACAAGGGCTGAAAGATTAATCAAATCAAAACCGCAATTTGAACTTATGTAATTAGCAAATCTCAAAAAAGGCTGCAATTAATTGTGTGGCTAGCTTAACCAATGGTCAATAATGCTACATATTAATTTCATCTTTATGTGACGCACAGCCATACTCATCAGACAGAGGTACTGTGCTTTGCATGCTAACCAATTAAATCGCAATCTTGGAAATCGCAATTAGATATTCTCCCCAAATCATTCAGCCCTTGTAAACAACAGGACCATCATTGTGTCCTATGAGCATCATGATGACCAGAATGAAGAGGAACAGATTTGTGAAGAGCAAACGCTGCATTAAGACAAACCGGTCAATGGCCGTGGTTTTACTCAGATTAACAAGGCAGAGAAACAGACCTGTATAGCATACAATAGGGTTTCACAGTCAGTGTATTTCTAGGGTGTTTCATGAACACATTTTATGTGTTAACTGAATTCAGTTCAAATAGTGCTTGCATTACACCATTAACAATGGCCATTGTCTAAGCACCTTAAAAGCCGATGGTGACACAGGTGGCGGCCGGAGGGTTAGTCCCTTCTAACAGGAAGAAGGCCTCATCAACATCTGGCTGCCAGTGGGTGAGGGGGGGGGTCTGTTAACCACCTGAGGCTGGCACAGAGGAGATGGAAGGGGAACAGGATGTAGGGAGACCCCAGACAAGGTGGAGGGCAGACAGGCACAAAGTGGTGCGGGAAGAGCAGGAAGTGGTGCGGGAAGAGCAGGAAGTGGTGCGGGAAGAGCAGGAAGGAAACAGGACACAAGGACTAAGGCACACACAAGTGAAGTAGGGCAGTCAGCAATACAAAACATGTCCCTCCCTTTAGAGATCATAGAATATAACATATAGGGGCAGCTGTGGCCTACTGGTTAGCGCTTCGGACTTATAACCGGAGGGTTGCCGGTTCGAACACCGACCAGTAGGAACGGCTGAAGTGTCCTTGAGCAAGGCACCTAACCCCTCATTGCTCCCCAAGCGCCGCTGTAGCAGGCAGCTCACTGCGTCGGGATCACTGTGTGGTGAGTATGTTTCACTAATTCACGGATTTCACGGATTTTACTTATAGGGTCATTCCATGTGAAATATTGGGGTATCATGTACATGGTACCTCTCAGATTTTGTTGAAAAGCTGTGAAAATATGCCTTATGTTACCAAATGAGGGAATCTGAAGTTTCAGGTCAATATCTTTGCCCGTGGCGTCCATTTGAATTTCGGGTGCCACGGCCCTAATTGACAGATTGGAATTTCACATTTCATCTTTTGCCATTTTTGGAAGCCCATAATGTCTGTTCTAATAGTGGTAGAAGGCTGGAAACATTCCTTACTGTTTGGGTGAGAGTGGGTCACCAAAGTCCTAAAAAATGTTGACGGCATGTGTGATTTTTTACTTTTTGGGTGGCCTTAGCACCACAATTAATGATCATATTTATTCTAAACAGGATTATTTGTTATATGTGGGAACCTTGCTCTTGTCAAAATGAATTTGAAGGGTATGGTACCACTGGTGGGGGTTTTATGGGGGTCCAATTTCTGGACTTCTGGAAACAATGCCCAAAATGGTGCATTATGAAGAATAAAATTCACATTATGGAGCTTCATAGTCAAAAATTTCATTAAAAGAAAGAACAAATATGTATCTTTATCTGGTGTAAATCCCATTAGGATCATCAAGTGCCCACATGGTCATTTGGGGATACAAATATGGGGTTCCAAGAGTCACCTCTGCCGGAGAGGGTTTTTGGACCCCCATAAAACCCCCCATAAAACCCCCACCAGTGGTACCAAACCCTTCAAGTTTGGCAAGCGTTCAAGAGCAAGGTTCCCACATACAAATAACAAATAATCCTGTTTAGAATAAATATGATCATTAATTGTGGTGCTAAGGCCACCCAAAAAATTAAAAATCACACATGCCATCAACATTTTGTTGACCCACTTCTCACCCAAACAGTAAGGAATGTTGATTCTGCCTCCTGAATTGTGTAGTACAGGCTACAATGAACTACCACACCAGTTTCCAGCTTTCTACCACTATTAGAACAGATGTTATGGGCTTCCAAAAATGCCAAAAGATGAAATGTGAAATATCAATGTGTCAATTAGGGCCGTGGCACCCGAAATTCAAATGGACGCCACGGGCAAACCGTTTTAGATATTGACCTGAAACTTCAGATTCCCTCGTTTGGTAACATAAGGCATATTTTCATGTCACTGAATGCCATTATGAATCTTGTATGGATGGATGCTGAATCACATTATGACAGCACTCCCACAGTCATGTACGTCCTAATTTGATTTCAATAAACATTATGAGGGAAGGGGCCTATCCTGAGCATGACTCACATGACCTGAATTCCTGGACAGTAACAGTAGTTCAGTCACACTGATAATCCAACTACTACAGACTATCTGAACCAAACTGGAGTAGTTATAACATGATTCACAGCTTGCTAGAATAACTGGGCTCCTATGAGGACTGTGCTCTGCCATGGTTTTCCCAAAGAGGGGCACAGTGGACCAGAGAGCTAGCCTCCTTTCTCATCACTGGTGCATGGAAAAAGGAATAAAAATCTAAAACGTTAAATGATAAAATTGATCATCTCACGAGTAAATCCTCCTGTTCCGGATAATTGAATTTTACTCCCAAAATGTCACCACTGGTGAAACACCACCCCATAGCAATAAATCCCATTAGCGCTGTAAGCGCTAGAAGGTCAGCACAGATGCAGCACAAAACAATCTTTTCAAAGCAAATCAGAAACACTGTCTTGCTGTAATGAGAGGATTTGACCTTTCTGTGTGACCAAACATCAACAAAACACTCTGCAGTTCGCCTCTAGGCCTTGCTCATCAAGCACAAATCTTTTGACTGAAAGGAGGAAAAAGCCCTGACTGATAAACATCCACTTATAGAATATTATACAAAACCACACTTCCCTCCTCTGTTTATTCTGGAACCTTCTCTAAAAGGAACATATTTATGATCTTACTCATGCAACCTGGCTTTTGTAGCCATCAGCTAATCTGGAGATATTCTCCCCAAAGCATGATATTCTCCCCAAGACAGCATGTCAGGCAGAGTAGACACAAACAGGCCTGTTGAATAGCCAGTATTACTTTGCCCAGGGCTGGACGGTTGGCAAAAAGATACCATCCAAATATGACTATTGGACTTGGATTATGACATGAAGATTGCACTTGTTGCACACCAATATGAGTATGATCATGCAGTACATACATAACCTGGTCAGGATACATGGGAGTACTGACTTCAAGGTGAATGCAGCATTTGATTTATCATTTAATTTCAAAGGTCAGTTTAAGCAGAGTGGAAGAACAACAGAATGGCGGACAATAATTTAATTAGACATGTCCATCCTCCAATGTCCCGTTCCAATGTTAACAAAAGGTCAGTGGAACATGTGATATGAAATGTGATCCAAATCTATCCATCCGTTTCCCCTTTAACGTCATGCAGTTCTTGTTCCAGTTAGAACACTTGGGGGAGGGTGGCTTGGGTGGAGGGGGGTTGTTTAGTGTGGTGGGGTTAGGAGGGAAGTTGCATTCTTCCAAAAAGCCAATCTTTTGTGAGCCATTCAAATGAAACTGGTCTGCCACTAGCTTGACAGGGTCCAACGCCCCCCCCCCCCCCTCCTCCTCCTTCTAGCTGGCCAGTGAGACTTTTCCTGACACCACAGAGAGAGAGCAATGGGTGGGGGGAATGTATGTATGTATGTGTGTGTGTGTGTGTGTGTGTCCAACCAAGCCCAGGCCCCACTTCGCCTCTTTTTAGCCCTGGCTGATTGAAATTCCGGCAGCATCCTGACATCGCTGAGAGAGCAAGAGCAAGTGTGCGAACCAACCAACCAACGAGCGAATGAGAGAGCGAACGAGAGAGTGAGTGAGTGAGTGAGCGAGCGAGCAAGCCGGACAAAAGGGGGCTCTAAAGAAGCAGACAGGAAAGAGAGTGCAGCTGCAGGATGCATCTGTCCTAGGGTGCGCTAATAAGAGGAAGGATGCAGAGAAGGGGGCTCCTCATTCTTAGGAGACCAAGAGGGGTGGGAGAACGGCAAGCAGGAGAGACAGAGAGTGTCTCTCTCTGTCACACACACACACACAAAGTCAGACCCAAACAGAGGCCTACACTACACAGCAGACGATGAGGAAACACATTTTGTTTCTTTTTTATTTCCACTTCTTCTCTATTATTCTCCGTTTCGGATAAAGTGTAGGAGTGGCATCAGAGCCAACGCAATGTTAAAAACACAGACCTGAGAGTAAAGACAATATTGTTGTCATATCAGTTAACTGTGATCTTGAAGATGTTGACAACCTGCAACCCGCTGTGGGTAGCGGTGACTGTGGGCAGACAGTTCAGGGTCAGGCCGGGGTAAAAACAGGGGAAGAACATTCAGAATTATTCAATGACAAACCAGCGACAACATCCTGGTCACACATGACAAAACATGCAAAACTTAACAGACTGTGGTTTCTTTGTTATTGCAGGTGGTCGGATATGCCTTGCGCCACCCCAGAATAGGATCCACTTATAGAACCCATTGATATATTACATACAAAGTTATTCATGTGGAACTCTTCAAAGTTCAGGAAGAATATTCTACTACTGTACACCACGTTTCCTTGATGAATGACCATGCAAATGTGTGGTTTTCAGTTAAGAGCTTAACACACTGAAAATGTACTAGAGCCAGTCTCTCTTTGGACCTCCCCTCTCACTGACCATATGACACTATGCAAAAGTGCTTTTCCTGAAAAACTTGTTTGCCTGCATGTCCACTACGAGCAAAGGTTCTGGATAAAACACATCTATTGTTGTGGAAAACTAACAGCGTATCCATAAAAGTCACCGTGAGGTCATGGCACCGTTTTGTTTGCTTGTTTGCGGTGGTAGCTTAGTGGTTAAGGAGTTGGGCTAGCATGCGGTAGCCTGAAAAAGATGGTGGGTTCAGTTCTCGGCTTCCACCGTTGTGGCCATGAGCAAGGCACTTAACTCCAAGTTGCTTCAGGGACAGTGGCCCTTGTAATATAATTGACACATGCAAGTCGCTTTGGATAGAATTTGGATTTTGCATCTGCTAAATGAATACATGCGAATGTAATGTAAATGTTTTTCTCTGCAAAACCCCACAGCAAGGCCATGGGTTGCACTGATGTAGCATCTAGACAAGGTCAGTGTCCAGAGGAGAGAAATGTGCACTAGAGCAGCAGGCCAGTAGAATCATTTCACTTCTCAGCTCAACATTAGCAACGGGCCCTTACGCAGAGGCCACTAAAAGCTGCGCTTGGCGAAGGGCAGCAAAAATCCGCTGATTGTCCAAATGTGACCACAGTCACACACAGCCTCACCACTGCAGAGCCTCCAGGACAATGTGACACCATCATCTAAGACTCAGGACATCTTATTTAAAACCGACCATTGGAATCAGTGGAACAGGGCCCGGAGCAAAAACCAAAGCTTTGCATGACATCATCATCAAATCATCAAACATCTAAATGACCGAAATGAGCCTGGAAAATGAATTTATGCTTTAAATAGAGGAACATGCATTTCATTCCAAGCAAAAAAAAATGAATTAGAGAACAAAGAAATATCCTGGCAGTAGGCTATTCTTTGAAACGCCCCATATTCCCATTGTCTCATGAATTTATCAGACACAGAAAAATGGTGTTTTGCCAAGTAGGACACACTGGTCACCAGTGAGACAGCAGTCCACTCTGACACAGGAAGAACTAGCTACAGGAAGAACTAAACACCTTCAGAGGAAGTATGTGTGAGTGGTGGTGGGGGGGGGTGTAGAAATGGCTCCTGAGTGGCTCTCTGTTGACTATCTTTCTTCACGGTGCACAAAGTTCACGGAGACATGCGTCTCTACAGGACGTTGCAAGATGTCAGGGTGGACTGCCAGTGTTGAGGTCATTTCCGCACACTTTTGCAGAGACGGAGGGGTGCTTCCTCCCCGCACCAAAAAAAAAAAAAAAAGTCTTGTTTTCATTCATTATTTCCTCTCTACACACATACAGACAGACTGAAAGAGAAAGACAAATAGCACTAGTCAACAGTGAATTCAGTGCCATTGCAAAAAGTTTCCTCTGAAACACTGGCCCACAGACCTCACGCACAACCTCCCAAATCATCACGACTGCCACACAATCACAACTTCCCAAAACCGTTTTGTTAAGCTGATGTGTGTTGAAATTGATGTTCCTTTATATGAGCACGTTCATTATCCCTTTAATAACTATGGACGAGCCTCAGCTCTGCAATCACTCATTTCAAAATAATAATCCACATTATGAGGCCATCCTTAAAAATATTTTCGTTTGCCGTAACCCAACCGACCCTGTCAATTTAGAACCGACCAAATATTATTTTTTTTCCCCTTTTAGTCCGACCGACTTGCCGGTTGTAAACTTGCGTTAATACCGACCGATTGTTTTTTTTTACTTTAAACAACCAATACAAATGCAATAAAATAATATTTCTTTTAGTAGGCCCAAGTATTGTGAATATAACTTGCCTACATGCAAACGTGGCTCACTTAAAAAAAACCTGTGGCGTCATCTCTACACCATTGGTTTGACGATGTCACACTATGGCCTACGCCGTTTCATTCACACAAACTGATAACGCTTTTACTTGGCACGAAGTTCTGGAAGAACTGTGGGCAGATCTTTTTCTCATCCCTTTCTCCCCTAGTCTAGCGGTGACCGTGTCGGAGTATTGAAATTGGTTGTGGTCTATTCAGCATTTCTCAAAATATGGGTCCGCAACATGGAGACTGCTGGTCCGCTGGAGTCGTGGAGGAAATTAGGCCCGGTGCTTCATCTGATAATTTGCCGCGCAGTTGATCAAGAAACCGCGGATCGACGAAAAAAAGAAAACAAACGTTTCTGCTATCGATGTCATTAAACATGGAGCCCTACAATTAAGTGGTGGTATGAGCATTCATTCAATGCGCGTCTGCGCGAGGGAAACTGAAACTAATCGATAACGCTGGTATCAAAGCTCCGCTTCAACCTGTTGGAAGGCTATTTATTTATTTAACTTAAACTTAATAGAACGATGTTGTTTTTGGAACTTCCTTAGAAACAGAGCAGAGACTGTATACACTGCATAGCATTGAGTATTGTATAGTCAAATTTCAAAATAACGTGGCCAAGAGCTATTGTAGCCTTCTTTCTGGGTACATGTAGATGAGCCCTATGACCCAAAAGTCTGCCATGACCGGGCCTCAGGTCAAAGAAGTTTGAGAAAGGCTGGTCTATATAACCTGCATCAGAATGAGGTTTGCAATGGTGCGCCTGAAGGCACTGGTTGAAGACCCAGTCAGTTACGTCACAATATGCACATTTGTGTAAATTCATTCCTACGTAATCACCATGACCAAAATTGAACTTTTTTTTTTACTTTGAATCTTGAAAAAAAAAATATTGACCTACCTACCGACCCATTTTTATTTTGGCTGTTACTGCAAACAAAAATATTTTTAAGGATGGCCTGAAGGCAAGCAGAAAAGCCTTCATGTGTTGACATACTGGAAAAAGCACCGTCTACTTCGTCTGCTTCCTGTTTTGTTGTGATCTATATGGGTCACGCAAAGCACTTGACTTAAGATATCTAAAGACCACAAACAAACCAAACAAAGTTTCTTCAAAACATTATTGGAGTTTGGGAACCAAATTATTACATAGATTTATTATTATTATAATCTGGTGAAATAATATATTCAATAAAGCTATCCATTTTTGGTCCACCCCCATCACTTGTCAATATACCATGAACTTTTCAAGGCAATTTTTAGTCAACCTTGTCAGGAAAAAATATATATTAATAAATAAATAAAATCACACCCCACTGTAGAGAAGTGACTTGCCTGCCACAGCCAGTGATTTGACTCTGCAAGTGCTGCTAGAGAAACCAAACCTCAGTCTGCGTTTGGCCCTCGTGCGCTGCGCTGCGCTGTGCTGCACTGCTGGGCGTGAGGCGGCGGAAGCGCCCACTTCCTCCCCTCACTTCCCGTGTTTCGCCACCGAGGGCATTTCAGTTAAGGGCTGTGCCTCTCAGGTGCTGTGCGGCTTCTCACAAAACAACAACGCAACAACTGTGTGACAAGCCACTGATACAATCTGTACCCGTTTCCTTACAGGAATGGGTTCTGATTGTTGTTAACAGGATAGACTTCTGTGTCAAGACTTGGTATTGACGAGGAACAACAGCCACAAAGGGTCTTCAAAGATGACTCTGGCTTTCACAGTCCTCAATCGCCAAGTTTGAGACTTGAGCACAATTTGGAAAAAAGCGAGAGAGTTTGATTGGAAGTTCTTTTTGACTTCCCTTCCCTTTTGCAAGACTTCAGATTAAGTAAGAGCTGTATCCTTGATATATATGTACTCTCCCATCAAGGCCATACTTGAGTGCTTAGCAGACTTAAGCCAATGTGAAAACATTTCATAGAGCAGGCTACTGACTCATGATGCTTTCAATGATGCTTTTATCCACCTTGAAACTGCCAAAATCACATTTCTGTCCCAGCAACATGTGATTTAAAGCAACACCAAAGAACTTTTCCTCTGTCGCACGCGCGCTATTTGTTTATCCAGCAACGGCTTTGCAAATAACGATGTCCATAGACAAGGTAGAATATGTTGCATGATTTTATGAAAGTATGATGTATTGCGACATCATGCAAGTCAAATTTGTAGTTTCTTATGTCTCATTCCATCGAACTACAGATCCGCTACCCGATCTGGCAAACTTACATAGTTATAGCCGATAGAGGGCCGCAAAGCGAATGCAGAAGTGCCGTTCACCCTGTTACAAGTTGATGAACCACGGAAACAATTTTGGAAACATTATTTTAAGGTACAAAAAAACTTTGGTGTTGCTTTAAAGGATACAAGGACAAGAGGAAAGTAGACAATTTAAAGCTTTCGGAACACTAAGGAGCCATTTAAAATGAACTGCTGTAAGAGCAAATTAATTTTAAACTAGTTATTAAACCAGGGTCTCTTCTGAAGGACTCTGCATTAAAAGAAAGCTGTAAAAAAACACTCTAGATCATTTTTGAAAACGCTCACATATATATTAGTTTGTAGCAAATGTGCCCAGGTGCAATTGTGCTCTCAGCTTGATTACAAGACTTAGAAGAATGGAGGGGCAATGGTGTAGATTATTTTCTAGCAGTGGGACTTTCTGGGATAGTCTACCCATCATGATATGCCAGACCACGTATGGCAACCCCACAAACCTGCCGCCAGTTTGACTGAAGCACACAGAGGGCTTGGTGTGAACAGCTGAATAAGCTCGCTCACACACACTTTTCTGTGTTCCTTCCCAACTGTCATACACACCCAGCGACACTGTCATCCTGTGCCTAAACCATGACCCAGAAATGCCAGCTAAAGTTCTGGCTCCGCTAAAAAAAACCTTTCAACAACAGCTTGTCAGATGAAAAAAAACAACAGATCACAAGAAGGAAAGAAAAAAGCTGACAGTGTGACATCTATTTTGGTGCCTATAATTTTATTTTCAGTTGGCAGTTTCATCCACAGCGATTTGCAGGGCCTTGTGAAATGTGGCTTTCGTGTCTCAACCACAGTGTGCTTTTAGGAGTTGCACAAGTCCGCACCATAACTGCTGGGTTTATTCATCGATGGCAAAACACACACACACACACACACACACACCCCAACATATTCCTCCCAACCGTGCCCATCACACTGATGTCCCATGTTTCAGGAAACGCTTCCATACAATGACAAGAACACACATGCTACATATTTTAACTATTAACTGTTACTGTAGACTGTAACAAAGTCAGGACAAAGTTTGAAGTCAACCACCTTGACAACCGTATACTCTAGGACAACTGTCAAGACAAGAGATCCTTCACAAGCTGAACAACTGCAAACCTCTAAGGGTACAACTGTTTGAGGCATGAGGTTATGCCATCAACATCCAGATTACGCTAACGATGAAGGTAAAATACCATTCTGACTGACTACGCACTTTATCAAGTTACACAATCATGAAAAGTTGGTCATGAAGGCAAAAGAATGGCACTTAATGTCAGTTTCGATAGCTACTTACCTCTAATGTTAGTCCTGAACTCACTTTCAATTAAAAAAAAACTGAAATACCGAGATATACCGACAATATATAAGACACACCGAAACAAGTTCGCCCCACAGGAGCAGAGAACGTGTCACCGCCGAGAGCTGCGGTGCACAGACACACAGACGCACGCACACACACACACTTCAAAAGCCGTCCGCCCTCTCTGGCACTCGAGAGCTCCTCAGGCACCGGTGGAGCGGGACCTCGAGAGGCTCGAAACTGAAGTCATCCGTTCGAAAATACAAGCAGCACTTGAGCGTACCGTGCACCACGTCCACGTCCTTGTGACCATCCGAGGGAGCCCTCTTGTTAATCCTCGTGTGCGAGAAGAGGGAGAACACAGAGGAGAGAAGGAGAGGAAGAAAAGGAGGAGGAGGAGGAGGAGAAGGAGGAGATGAAAGAAGGAGGAGGAGTGGGTGAAGAAGAAGGAGAAGCAATACAATCTCCTTAGTGCCAGTCTTCCTGAAACACCGACTTGGGCTGACCGAGCCGGCAAGACTGTCAGTGTGTGTGTGTGTGTATATATATATATATATATATATATATATATATATATGTCTGTCTGTGTGTGTGTGTGTGTATATATATGTGTACACACGCTAGAGAGAGAGGGGAAGGCAGAGAGAGAGGAAGAGAAGAGAGAGGAGGGAGGGAGGGAAGGTTGGTGATTCCCAAACGCGGGGGCAGGGCTCTGAAGGAGCGCCGTGTCCTTATAAAGAGAGCGAGCTGTAGCGGTGGCAGTGCCTACAGCCCACTGCAGCGGCAGCAGACAAACAGAAGCACCCAGAGACGAGAGGAGAGGAGAGGAGAGGAGGATGAGGGGGACGCAGAAAAGAGGAAGAGGGAGGCAATGCACTTCAGTAAATCAGCATGTGGCTGTTAGTGGGAGGGTGTGGGAGAGTGAGTAGCAAGGTTTGTGCACCCCCATAGCCATGCTTCTACGAGCACATAAGCACAACCGTGTGTGTGGGTGAAGGAAACCGTGTGTGTGTGTGGCCATTTCGATTGTGACGGAGGTCATGTGTCCATGAGACCCCCACCCCCTCCCCCTCCCCCTCCACAGACCTCTGCAGCCAATAACAATCTCTCATCACAGCTCCTACACAAGACCTTTTAGCCCAACACATGACAGGAATCACCACCCTAAGCCCATCCTGACAAAGAGACCACTGCACCACTGCCATGGACTCCCCTGGGGTTTGAGGCTGTTAGGTGAAAGGGTTGGTGGAGGCTCAGGTAGATGGTGACGACGGTGGGGGTTTCCAAGTCAAACACTCTGACAAAGAGCCAGAGACCTGTGCTGGTTTGTCTTGTGTAATTCAACGTGATGCTCTAATTGCTTCATTCATTGGCAATTAAGTTGTCGCTCCTTGCACTGCAAACAGTCGTACAGCTGGGTAAACACTAGCCGCCATTAACGGTGGGCTTAGTGGCGCTGGCATCTTCCTCATCCCCAAGGATGGCAAACTGGCAACCAGCCTGCGCACTTCCTGGTTTGCTAAGCCACTTATGGTAAGCCACCGACCTCTTCAAACAAGCAGTGTGGACACAGGGCTCAAGGGACAAACTAGCTCTCACCAGGGGAGGCCAGGGGAGAAGGACATCACACCTGTATGGTAAAGTTCAACTAACGCTGCGGTCTTCTGTCTGGAGAGTTTGCTGAGTTAACTTAGCATTTCAGTATCAAGTTATGCGTTTCCACAGATGAACCCACATTTCGTCCATGAATGGTACAATTTGAAGGTGTGTACCATGAATGGAGGGAGATGTGCAGTTAATGAGTGCAGATGAGATCTCTGAACTGGAGTCATGACCCAGGAGGTCTCTGGTATTGGGCATAGAAGCATTTTTACCAACTGAGAACATATACTGAACATCACTGACACTACTGAAACACATACACTTCAACACTGAAAGTCAGTAGCATGCATTACTAAACCATTCAAGGAACCACAGTACCCTAAAACTTCATGGGATCTATAAAAAAGCTAAAGGTTACCCATAAACACTTTGCACACAGAGAGCCTTGGCAGGTGGGTTATAGGGGGCCTTGAAGTGGTTTTCATTTCACAAAACAGCTACAACATACAAATTCTTCATCAGAAGGATCCAAAAGATCTTACGGCTCCTCTAATGGTTTCTGGACGTTAACCTAGGAACTCTTGAAGCCTTTGGTCTGTGCCGGGTAAGATCAGTCATCATGTCCTGCAGAACATCGTCCACAAAACCGGGCCTCGCTCTCAAATGTAAGGCTCATGTTTCTAGTCCCCTCTGCTAATGTGTCCCTGCAGTCCCTCCTAACAGGCAGCAGACGCAGGAAATGAGCCTGTTCTATATCTGAAGGATCTCCAAACGAACTCCTCTCCCCCCTCCTCAAAGGGCGAACGAGAGCGCAGCTTGATGCAGAAGTCAGTACATAAACAGCGCTAAATCATACAAGAAGATGACATGACTGATGCACACCAGAGGCACTGTTGGCTCTCTCTAGACATGATTGGCTTACAGGCGCTGAACAAAAACAAATATGTTCTTCAATACCCCTTTCCCTTCTCTTGCTGTTCTGAAGCTGCAAGCTGAGCCTCCGGCAGGGACGAATGCGAGTGCCAAGCCATTATTTTTTTAAACTCTTCCTCTCTGGAGTGTTTGCGCTCCAGATTGGCAGGGTTGTTGAGGGTATGTGTGTATGTGTGTGTTTGGGGGTGTTTCTAAAAATACAATAGGCCCTTGGGCTCGCCAGTGTTTCCCCAGTCGAGATCGGATTGGCATCGGCCAGCCGACGTGGGCTTGCACAGCGCCTGCTGCCACCGCTGCCGCCACACCTGTTCCTTCCTTCCTGTCCCAGCCGCGCTGGCAGGCTTTGATGATGGCTTAAGTGTGCCGCCACTCCGCAACGCCGGCTCCTACGTGCCTCTGCACCTCTACCCTGGCGTCACCCCACTACTGGGGGAAAGAAAACTTCAAAAACATCACGTTGAGGGACAGAAAAAAAGATACTGTCTTGGCCTTCCTTCCCTGTTCCATTGGCGTGACCCGGCCGTAAGCATTTGAGATATATCATCTCTGCTAAATAAGCACAGATTTCCTCTTGTCCTTGTGATCTTATACACAAAGCAGGGATACGGTTGATTTATGGATTCATAGCTCATTCCGTCGCCATAACTCACCGGCTATAACCAAAAAAAGACTGCCTGGTCTTGCTGCTGTCATTTAAGGACAACTGGATTTATTCAAGAGGACCGAAATATATGATAAAGCAGTGTTCACCTCAACCCCTCTGTCTGTCTCCATTTGTCCATCTCTGTGATATGAATCATTCATGTAAGAATATACAGCTTGCTCTCCACCTATCTCACACAGAAAAACACAGTGGGATTTCAGGCAGAGAGGATTTGTATGTATGTGTGTGTGTGTGTGTGTGTGTTCCTTTTTACATCCTCTTTTCTGTCTGGTCTCAGCCTCCTCTCCTCTCTTCCAGAACTCTGACACCTGTGTATACAGACGTCCTTCTCCTAAGCCCGAGCGTATAGCCGAGGAGCCTCAACACAAGCATCTGGACGAGAATGTAAACACAGACGGGAAACCAAGCTGGGAGCAAAGCAGCAGCCCTTCTTACCCTCACGAGGAACATCATACTGCTGGCACTTGAAGACAGCAAAGGCATAATTGACTGCCATCATCAGAACCCTTCCTATTCTCTTCCCACACGCACTGACCTTGGGGCTGTGACAGATCCATGTGCTCTGCTAATTGGCTCAGGTTTATTGCTTTGGAAAAATAACAGTAGGAAAATAGAAACAGTAGCCTAATGATATATGTGCACACAGCTACTGCGTGTTAAAGGTAGCCTACAGTTTGAGTGTGTGATTCTAAAGAAACATTGAGCTCAACAATCACTGAAATTACACTGAGAATTTGATTAAAACAACTGCTCAACACAATGGGCAGAGACATCCACAGTTTCTCTTCAAAGTTGGATTGTAGGCCTACTATGTATTCGGGACCTGGACCCATCTTGTGTTGTGTTGTGCACAGCCCACCTCTACATCAATTAAATAAACAGATTTGGCAATGGGAACAATGTGTATCAACTACAGAATGTTCACCACCTTGAGAGAGGAGTCTTTAAGAGTTTCATGGAGTTTCCGAAACCGTATTATGGTGCTGCACAGAAATAACTCAGACATTTTTTTGAGGATAGTTATGTTGGGAGAAAGCTGCCATTAACGTGTTGGGTTCACAACAAGGGAGATGTTAGTATGCCTATGAGCCTTTTAATGCCCATTTCAAACTGGCGATAGACATATATGTACACTACAAGTGCTTGCATCCATTCAATGCAACAAAGTAGGCCTAACAAAAATATTATGGACACAACTATTTGCATGTTGTTAATCTGTAGGGATCTCATTTCATCAAGGTAAGAAATTTAGTCAGGCAGGTGACATCTGGTGGCAAAAGTCAATCCTGCATGCACAACATGGCCAACTCAACCAAGTCATTGCCCGGATATGCTCATATGATGTACAATACACATTTATCAGTAACACTGTCCTTTAACACAATAGGAAATGTAACATACATTAGGTTCCTAAGCAGAGAGCCATGGATATTCCACAAGGACAGATTGCACCAGTTGTATCCCCATCATATCCACGCTAACTCACATAAGCCTACACCATATCCCCAACACCCATTTGCAAACAATACATTAATAAATAATGTGTATGATATGAGAAAGTGTGAAGAGCTGTGATGTATATGTGCTTGTGTTTCTACATTTTGTATGGTAAATTATAGAACCTAGTGGCCACATACCAATGTTAGATTGAAAGCCCTTTAAGGTCATAGGTTAAAAGTGGGAAATACTATTCTATACATATAGAATGACATACAATACCTTTATAATAACAGGGGGACTTTGAACAAAAACTGTGTACAACCAGACATAGGGACTCTCATAGGGACTCACATGGGGTGTCTGATAAGGCTAAATTGTATGCTTTGATGAATGATGAATAGCATGAAACCTTATGCTGGCTCAACCCATGTTTGTATGACTCATATCTTCAAAAAGAATTAGGCCTAATTGATTAGGGGCATTGCAAGAGCTTCTGAATAGTATCGACTCCTTGACCTTGATTAATCCTAGCTTTCGATGGCACAGGCCAAGAAAGAGCATTTGCATTACAACAGTTGCAAATAAATCGTCAAAATAAACCATTTTACTAAAAAAAAAAGATTCAAAAGTAAGTTTCATCTTGGCTAAAAAAAAACTTGACGTCAGCCTAGAGTTTGTTTCTTATAAATAAAATTGGTTTCCTTCATGCGCAGCGTGAATAATAACTTGCTATATAGTTGACTTCAGAGCTAGTCTGACAAAAGGCTGTTATTGGCACTTTTAATTAAAGAAGTGATTATAGTTGTCCAACAAAATAATTTGCATGAAGTTGTCCATCTCATAGGAGCACTTGTTTGTAAATACAACTGCGTGAACTGACCCCGCCTTAATTAAGATAGTAGAGTGAGGCTTAGCTATATAGTTAGCGGTAAGGGCCGACACTACAGTGCAAATGAAAATACGCGCTTAACACAAGAGGTGCGAAAAAGTTGGTGAAGTAATGTATCAAGATAACACTTCTGATATGGAAATTGCCATGCCATGTAGCAATTAGCATTTTTCGCAACAAATATTGCCACAGTCAACACGCTACAAATGAAACATCAGCCATCACGTATGCACTACTACCATGGCATTAAGGATAGCCTAAGGCATGCTAGTGTCCCAAAATCCTATTGTCTTGTTACGGTGAAACCAGCTCAAATAAATAGATTTAACGTCAAATGCCAAGTAAATCTGATTCTGTTTCATCGTATCTCGAAATCGTTAACACCTAATTCGCATCATCCGATAGCTATACAAGCGAATATCCTTTGATAACAAAGTCTGAGAAAGTTCCCCCATCGTTGTTAACTAAGAGCTTGTTGGTAATTCCAAGCACATGCCACGAAACAACTGTTGCACATAAACTACGCTACTATAGCTCTTAGCACAACACATAATTGAGCACTTGCCTAACTCAGCAACACAACAATTTCGAGATTAGGAAAGATTGAGCATCACGCTATTATCAAGAAGTAGAGTAGCGTGGCTTCCCAGGGTCAGGAAATGCGATCCCAGCAAGCAAACTCTAAAGACTTACCATTGCAGCGCTGGCAATTGACTACCGACTATCCAAAAACAGAAAAAGGTTTCCTTTGCGTATCTACTGTGCGCCGAACTTTCCTGCCACAAGATCACTTGTTTTCGGGATGAACTGTTGCTTTTTGCAGTATGTTTCTTGTCATTTGGTACCGTCTTGCCCCTTTTTTCTCAAAAGAAAGCGCAGCACTTTGTGAATGATCAGGGACCTCATGGGCATGCGCACTCTCCTAGTTAATTCAAGTGTGCCTCGAATCAGTGCACCTCCCAATGTGTTGGCAACATAAAAGTTAAATTGTAGCAGGGGCTCCTCATTTTTACGATTTGATAGTATTCAATAAATGTGGGCACTTTGGCCATTTTAAGTGTATGCGAGAGGTGTCTTCACTGATCATGTGTAGTGCAAAGACTTGAAAAGTTTTACATCAGTAGTTGTGTCTGGTTGCTAGAAAAGCACATTTGTGTTGCATAGTCACTGGTGCGCCATAGAATTACCTATGGTAGAAATACCACTGTTTGGTTAACAAGGGCATGTCTGAGTTAAGCTTATAACTCCTTCAAAGGGTTAAATAAAATATCAATTGCCCCTCAGTGTAATTCAGTACAAGGTGTTCTGAAGACGTGATATTCATCGCGCATTCATGCGCGCGGTCCCCTCATTAACAACTCAATAGCTGATGACCTGTCATGTCAAGCCTTGAAGAAGCACGTCAATTTCCTTTAATGTCCTCTGCTACTTGTTAAGTATGCATCATGGGGTGGTGACCGTATAAAACCCTACCTGCCCCGTATCCAAGGAACCTGTCATTTGGAGCTAGGTCGTCATCATGCATGTGTTCGGAGTATTGCGTGTGCTGCTCTACTCTCATATCCTCTTGGAGGCATTGGGATTGCAGAAAAGCACGGATGGAATCCTTACGTCCCAAAGGATTTCCACAAATCGCTCGCCAAGGCATCAGTTACCTTCGTACATGATGCACCTTTATCGGACTTTTACGAGCAATCACACGCGACCGGTGGATTTTATTGAGGAGGATTCAGCCAAGCAAGCGGACACTGTACGGAGTTTAATAGCAAAAAGTAAGGTTTTGTGTTTTACGTTTTTTCCCTTTAAAAACATCTTCTTAAGTTGCTGTCATATGGGCCCCATGTAGGAGAGCCTAACATTGTGTATAGTGAGCAGCCTAAAGCACATTTAGGTTGGATGGATTTGGTTAGTAGTCTACTTTTATGTTTTAGAAAATGTTAGTAAAAGCTTTTTCCCCTCTGGAATTCATTTTTATCCACAGTCGTTATTTAAGGACAGCATGGTGTCTAAACGCAGGGGCCAGACAACCCTAGCTGACCTCAATTCACATCCTTTTTCTTGTGAGAGAATAGGCCTAAGGATCAGTGTTGGAAGTTTTAGGTCTAATGCTCAAAGCAAACCTCTCTTGCTTTAAACCACTGATGTTGATTACGCATCTTGTCAGACATTCCTATACAAATCAGTTGTTAAACTCAAATCAACATCCAGTCTCAGTTCTTTTCACACGTCCGTTGATTAGATTAGCGGTCGCTGGCAGGCGGGCTCTAACGTACAGGGAAGGGGCGCCTGCGAACAAGCTAATTTAACATCGCTGGTAGGTGAGAAAGTTGTAGCCTATTTGTTTACATGAGGATATGCGGAAGCCGAGCAATAGATGTGTTAAATGATTGGTTTCGATCCGGTGTTTGCTTTGAGTGGATTAGTCCAATGGCTCTGCGCAACTTTTAAGGCTTCTTTTTATACAAGCTTAAATTATATAATTGCCGAAACCTCTTAACTAAAAATTAGTGAAATAATAAATGAAACCATTTAGGGCCTATGCTTAATGTGTAACATCTTTAATGACAATATAAATCGTTGGATTTGTGTCTTTGGCTTAATTGTAAACAATTGTCAAGTTGATAAAGTAGGCCTTGTAGGCTAACTCTACTGCCTACTGTAGAAACTGAAATGAATTATGAGGGAATAGTATAGAAATTAATACTAATAATTAAATTAAATACATCAAATTGCCTGTAACAGTATTTGGTTAGTTTATATTACTTCTAGTAGGCTAAGCAGGGGTCTGCTTAATAGTCCTTTGATCTAAGAGACATCTTAATTTGACCAGGGCTATTTGCAGTTTAGTTCATGCAAATGCACAAGACCTAATACACTACACTCTGCACATCAGCTCTTTAATGAATATGGGTCTCAACCATGTGTATTCCTTCACTTTTCTCATTCAAATTGTGTTGTCTCCCTGGCTTTCAAGACAGCAGTATTAACAATCGTTTAAGAAGAATACTGAAAGCTGCACTCAGCTATCCAACTGAAGAAAACTAACTTCAAATGTAAACTAATTAACTAATTACTAAGCAATCTGCATCAGTAACCTATACCTTTTTGGTTCATTAAAGATTTGTGGACAGGTTGCAGCATGACAATGTCAAATCATTGAATTCACAGTAGCCTATGAAAAAAAAAAAAAAAAAAAATACTCACATTTCAGTGTGATTCTGTTTTTTCAGGCCTGGACAACATAGGCAGACACTGGGTGGTGACCTTTGACTTCTCGTCGCTGCTAGCCGACACCAAGATCCAGGCTGCCGAGTTGCGGATCCGACTGCCCCAGGTCTCTCATCACGTGGACATCGCTGTGGAGCTCCAGCACAAGCAGGACCGTGCATGCCCAGCACAGGACCCCTGTCGGGAGCAAGAGTCCCTGGGCCTCCTCCCATCCACTTCCATGGTCAGCTCCACGGGTCACTGGAGGGTGTACAATGTCACCAGTCAGCTCCTGGGCTGGATGAGAGATCAACCTCGGGGTGGAACGTCGAGGCCAGAAAAGGTGAAGAGAAACGTGGAGCCTCTGCACACCTCACTCCCCTCTCCCTTCACCAGGCCTCTGCATTTTATCAGCAACCGGGCGCTTTTGGTGGTCTTCTCAAACACCCTGTCGGACAAGGGTGAGCAGGACAAGGCCAGCTTGCTGCACACAGCCGAAAAGTCCAAGTTCCTCTTTAACACCGAGAACAAGGAGGTGAAGAAGCCCAGGCGGCAGAGGAGCAGGCGTGGGCGCCGAGGGCAACCCATGAGGCACTTGGAGGCACCCAAGAGAGAGGAATCTGCGTCACCCTGCCGACGGGTGGAGATGCAGGTGGATTTCAATCAGATAGGCTGGGGCTCATGGATCGTGTTCCCCAAGAAGTACAACGCCTATCGGTGCGAGGGAAGCTGCCCAAGCCCACTCGGAGAGGAGTTCAACCCAACAAATCATGCCTATATGCAGGTGAGTGGGTTATTTAAGGATAAATTGATATGCACACAGACTTTTTCTGCATCTTGAATACCCTTAGAAGAATTTGTGTGAAGGTGTGCGTTTTTAACGGAGCAGGCATTAAGCAATTGCTCAGCTGTCTGCACACTGATAATCTCAAAAGCATTTTGATTCCTCCTGATTTCCTTTTGATGTGTTCTAATTTGATGTAAATTGAATTGGCGTCCAAACCAATTTTCTCAGATCTGAGAACAAAACCTCAAAACCTCATGCTTCCTCTTGTTTGTTTTTGCTGTTACAGAGTCTCTTGAAGTACTACCACCCAAACCGAGTCCCCACTGCTTGCTGTGCCCCCACAAAGATGAGCCCATTGAGCATGCTGTACTACGAGGGTGGAGAAATGATTCTGAGACATCATGAAGACATGATTGTGGCCGAGTGTGGCTGCCACTGAAATCAAATGAACTTCTCCACAGCGCTGTCTGGAGCAGATGAAAATTCTACCACAGAGGGGGGAACATCAAGGCCTCTCTTATGTGGAAACGTATCAAAGGATGGTGCAAAAGAGTGAGACAGAGAGACTGGGAGCCATCGTCAACAGAATTGACAGGCAAGTCTGTCTTCTGGGATTAAATGATCTGGAGGAGTTTGCTCATAGAAACATTGCTGGAGGGCTGAAATGTACGCGGACAGATATACCTTATCTGGAGGAATCTAATACACTTAAAGGAAAATATGTGAGCTCTTCCATGTTGTGTTGCCCAAAGCACCTAGTCTCACCCCTAGGAAAGAACAGACAACCTTAATGCCCATGGATGCGCTGAAAGCAATATTCTGTGCCATAAGCCATTGAGCTCATAGACATTTCAAGCACTGCTGATGTATTTTCAGGTACACCAAAGGTGTATTTGTGTATACTTATTGTAAATAAGATTTAACTAAAAGCCAATATATTTATGTCTAAATTATTATTCATTCAAAAGTGAATTTCATGGAAAAATATATAGAATGTTATTTTTTACAAGTATTATTAAAACAATGTGAAAGGCATCTGTTACAAAAAATTGAAAATGAATCCTTATTATTTAACATAACTACATTAAGCATATTGTGGTGTTTTGTCAGTTTAAAGGTGCTCTAAGCAATGTTGGGTAACGCCACTTCTGTTAACGTTCAAACAAAAGAGAGCTAGCTGCTCACTACTCCCTCCTGTGCAATGGAAACTCTCCTAAACACGTCGGTGATTGGCTGGAACAGTTTGTTATGTTTTTATGGTCCAGGCTGGACTAGGTTGTTTTTGTTGCTGTTTTTGGAGCCTGGGCTGTCCACAGAGACTGCATTTTTTTACAGTGTATTTAGGGCACAGGCAGCTAGTGGATGGTTAGGTGATGTTTACTGTATGTAACAAAAAACATTTCAGCTTGAAACCGCGTAACATCGCTTAGAGCACCTTTAAGATCTAGTGAGGATCTAGCCTAAAGACACTTGTGATAAAATCATCATTATCATAATTGTGCAATATGAGGATATGGTTTTGAAAAAAGAAAAACAGTCCTCTGAAACTTAAACATCTTTGTAATTTTCATTAGTCATTCAATCAGTACATTCATTAAAATGTGCAAGGCACCCAGGAATCTAATTAGCTGAATCTGCATGGTATTAAAAAAAGAGATATTACATCAGAACATATAAAAGAATAATGCAGAAATAATGCAGAAACAGGATTACTAGATAGTCTATGCTATATTTTGCACATACAGTACAGTACAATGTAATGTAAGTATAATGTAAAACAGACGCCAGCAGCTGCAAAAACTAACACTAGTCTTAACACACCCTAAGGAAAGCTAATTTAATAACTGGGCAAATCTATTTGCTTATTATTGTGTCAAATGTTGTACCCCAGATGACGAAATTTGTGCGGTATGTTGTCTGAAGGAACCGTAATAACCCAGCCCATAACCACTCATTTCAGGATTAGTGTCACCAAGTGAAAAACAAAAGCAAAAATGTGGCACTTCAATCGCTAATATTTTGTGATGAGATGTTACAAACCACACAAAATTTGACGTGTACAGTAGGATCACTACAACAGCCTCTGGACGCAAACAACTTCCATCCATGGGGGCACTCCAATTAATGCATAAATGCACTCTCACTTGATTTACTGTCAAGAACCACCTGGTTTGACACCCCCATGTACAGGTTGCCAGATGAAAAGACAAAATAAAACCCCCATGTACAGGTTGACAGATGGAAAGACAAAAAAATAAATACAAGTAGGGTAGGGTTGTCACACACACATATGTACAGATGGCACTGCATCAACACCAGACCTGTTTCCACACCTGTCATTGTATGGGCTCAGGACAACCTCTGATAACCATTGTCTATGTGCACAGTTTGATACTCAATTCAAAAACTGCAGGCAAAATTTTAACAACCAAAATTGTATTGAGACACGATACAGAAAATACCACCGTCTTATCTGGGCCTTAGCTTGTTTAAAATGGACTGAGGTAACATGGAAAAAGGTCCTGTGGGTAGACCAATCAAAATTTGCCATTATTTTTGGAAATCATGGACGACTCTGGGAGAGGGCCTATCCATGTATCCAACCTATCCAACTTGTTTTAGTGCTCAGTTCGAAACCCAACATCTATGACGGTGTGGAGGAGCATTAGTGCCTACAGCATGAGCATCTTGCACATTTGGCAAAGCACAATCAATTCTGAAAGATGTATACAGGTTTTGAGCAATATATACTGCCATCCAGGCAATATCTATTCCAGGGAAGACCTTGAATATTTCAAGAAAACAATGGCAAAATAAATTCTGCACATATTTAAATAGTATTTATCCATAGAGGAAGAGTCCATGTGCTAAAATGATCTGTCTGCAGTCCAAATTTGTCAAATTAGGTGCATAATGGAATGAAAAACATGACTAAGAATACCCCATACTGTTGAACAACTGAAATTGGGCAGTAATGGGACAACATTTCATTCTCAAAACTCTAGCAAATAGTATCCTCAGTTCCTAAACATTCACAGAATTTTGTTAAATGAAGAGGTGAAGCAGTACAGTGGTAAACATGCTCCCGTCCCAACTTTTTTTGAAACATGTTGCTGGCATCAAATTCAAAATGAACATATATTTTCCATGAAATATTCCACATTTTCATTTTCAACATTAGATATGTTGTCTATGTCCTTTTTGCTGCTAAATATGGCTTTACGAGACTTGTATATTATTACATTTCGTTTTTATTTGCATTTTGCACAACGTCCCAACTTTTTCTGTTTTGGGGTTGTAGAATACACTCACTCACATACACATGTAAGGAATTGCAGGAGTAGGAAATGCTGAAAAATTAAGAAGCATAATTTTTTTCTGCAGAGAAAACATACAGGACTGAGTGACGGACATATTCTGTACCGTTATGTGGTGTATATCCCATTTAATGTCACAAGTAAGGTCCTAAGGTGGGTCACCGCCGAGGCTCTCACACACCACATGCTGGCTTCAGTTCATGGACAAGACACTTTGCTCACTGGCTATAACTTTATAATTTGCCCAGCCTTTGAATTAGGGCCCAGTCAGTTATGTAAGGGATAATGTATAGAACCCCGGTCATTATCGGGAAATAGGTCCTGACAGGGCGTGCAGAGTTGGGGTCCGGTTCACCCTGTCAGGACCTATTTCCCGATAATGACCGGCGCTCTATACATTATCCCTTACTTATTTGATTACTTGAAGAACTTAGAGACTGACATATAAAGTGTGGACATGAGGATGGTGGGGGGAAAGGGACTTAGACCTGGGTCATTCTGTGTCAAATCAGACAAAATCCAGGAAAATGGTTGCTGCACCATCTCAGATTCTGCTCAAAGTTTGTCTACCTATTCATTTAGATCCCAAAAGACCTGTAAAATATTTTTTGTTAAATTCCAATGTTTTGATACATTTTTTCACCCTTGATTTTGTAATATTTCTACACTCTCAGAAAGGCCTTATCTTGGAGGCCATGTTTGGGCATTAATATCTTGGAAAGTATTATTCCCAGCCTGCTCAAACTTTATAAGGTGGAAGACAGACATGCTATAGTCATTTTGTGTATAAAGTGCCAATGATGTACCATGTTTCATTCATACATAAATACACTTACTTGGTTATATTGTATACCAATGTGTTTTCATTCTTGTCTCTGTGGCAAAACAATGATTTATCTATGGTACAAAAAAACAATGATTTTGACTCTATTTATTTATCTATGGTACAACATTGGCTCTTTGTACACACCACACACACCACTCTTTTTGCACTTTTTTTCCCCAATCTAGGACATTGTAGAAAATCAATGAGAATGTTGTACTAAATTGTAATGGTTCTGAGAACATGTTTGTCTTCCACCCTACAAAGTTTGGGCTGTCTATGAATAATACTTTTCATGATATTAATGCCCAAACATTGCTTCCCAGATAATGTGATTTTCAGGCTGTAAAACTGATGTAATTTCAAGGACTGAAAATAAAATGAAGACATAGGATTTGAATAGAAATATTTTACAGGCCTTGGTTTTGGAACCCATTCTTGATATAGACAAGGTTTGAACAAAATCTGAGACGGTGTTGCAATAACCTTATCTAAGCAGTTGATGATTAAATAACAGAATGTATTGTAAACCCCATCCTGGCAAATGTTTGAAGTTCACATGCAGACATCATGAACCAGCAGGGTAATCAGGTGTGTCTGCTTCACTGACGAGGCCTGCCAGAACTAACCCAATACTGAACTTTCCCAACATTCCTGTGCATTCTATGGCTCTTGTTCACCAGAGGTTCAGTGATTTGATGGCTTTTGATGCATCCTATCATTGAAACAGTAGCCTATGGAATCAGTATAATACAGAATCAGTATAATGTAGAGCTATAGCTAAATAGTTCACTGTGCTTTCATTATGTTTCTGTGTCCAGAAGTATTTTTTATTTCAGGAAAAAAACTAATTATGTACTTTTTTTATTTAGTTTTTCAACCAGAATGGCATGCCAAAGGCAATGGTCTCTATGTTTTGTTGCTTTGATTGATCAAACAGGGTGAATACATAACTTTATTAACTTATAATTAAAGCCTTGGCTAATGTAGGCTATGGGATAGGTGAATAACCACCACAGAAATGATCATTTTCATATTGACACCCCTAGCATGAATATATTTAGTAAATAACAATGAGATAATACTTAATGTCCTGGGGCATTCACCATGAACCTGTTTAAATGGACTAAAAGCAATTTGTACAATCACATGACCACTACACGAGTTCTATATTCGGTGTATTATCAGACAATATTCTATTTGTATTATCTGTGTGAAACAGTAAAAACAAGAAGTTAATAGTCATGCAAACAGAATAACCATATTTTATCAATCATGTTTTCATTCCCTGCAGGCCTGGAGATCACAGGCTCATAAGCCAGGACTGTAAAACTATAAACTATAATAATAAGATGTTTTTCAGAAATGCTTCGGGGGGGCATAATATAAGCGGAAAACATCAGTGTGGCATGCAGCAAATAAAAATGGGTGGATTTTCAGCCTTTTTCTGTGCTTGGGAGCTCATTTCAGTCACTGCCCACCCAAAGAAAAATATCTTGTCTCAAGAATGTTTTGGTTCTCACAAGAAATAAATCACCTCTTATTCAGATCACATTTCAAATTTTGCTCTACAATGGGCAACTACCTTAAAGCTCATTGGGTGATGATCCAAAATACTCTAAATGACTGCCAGATTCAATTTGAAGGTTTTTTTTTTTTTTTTTTTTTTTTTTTGCCACTTTCACCTTCTATACCTATGCCATATGTTTTTCATTATCTCAAATCCTGTATGATCTCCTCCCTTATCTCCACCAATTAGAACAAATCAACAGATTCATCTGATAAAACATCTGGTTCTCCAAAGAAAGATTATGCCAAATTAGTGTTATTACAAAAGAAACCATAAAAGAAGAAATCATATCACCAAAGCTGGTTAATGTCAAAACAGCACATAATTGATTCTATTTTCACATTATAGTGGCAGTATAGTTACAGGTAATAAAGTAAAGTTGAAGAAACTGAAAAGAAATCTATCAATATCAACTTGAAGAACATGACTTAACTTCAAGGACACCACAACACACTGTAGTTTTTCACACAACCATTACCCCCCACTTATTTGTGCATGCTAGCCAAAGCATATTCCCAATTATCAACATAATATGTTGATATAGCTCCACTGTTTATTCATTATTATACTTATTATTAATAATAAGTATTATTACTTAGTATTATACTTTGTACTATTGTTTGACATGTGTGTGTTAAGATAGCTATAGCCTAAATGTGCTGTTCCGTTTTTCATAAAATGCAATTTACTCTTAGGACTAGACAGCAAGGATGGGACTCTGCTTACTATCTCACTGCACAAGCTTTCATTCATTTCTACTAAAATGAGTAGGTCTAGCTGGTTCAACATGGACATTTCTAGGGGAGGCACATAGGCTATTTGGAGAGGTATGTGCACTGACAGCATAGTGGACACCTCATGGCTTTTTCATTCAGGCCCATGGTGTTCTGCATCCCCTGCTCGAACTGGCTTTGAGGACAGCGAGTCATGGGTTAAATACTAGGTGGTCCTCTTTTGTTCTGCAGAACATGTCTGTATAGAAATGTTGACCCATCATGGAGGTTCCAGAACGATATCACTCTGGCCAGTGCCTCGGACAGCGGGCTTGGACTGATTCTGTGGGTTTGTGGCCAAAATCTCATGTTGTAGGCTGAGTACAGGAACATCTGCTCTGATACAGGTAACATGGAAGCTACAATCATTATTTCTCAGAGATTGTGTCACACTTGTTTGTTACATGTAGGCTAAAATAGATTGTTTTCAGAGGTAAACGAATTACACAGTTTATGAGCAACTTTAATTTGGTAAAATGTATGTTATAAAGCTGGAGAATTCTTACATTTGCAGCCTATGAACAATGGGAAGTCAATCTGTTGAGAGACGCGCATGCGTATTAATTCATAATGGCGAGCCACATAACCGCATGGAAACAAACTTTCTGTAGTCTATGTTCTCAGAGCTTGGTAGATTGGGACACTTTGGTTTTAGAAGCCATTGATGTCGATTTCTAGTAGTTTCTCAGATATGTTCAGAGCTGTTTGTCGATAGACAAATAGATTGTGGGTGACTTGCGCATTTGTCCGTGGGGTGCTAAAAATATAATCACAAATCGCCAAATTTGTCGATGCCGCACTGTAGTGTCAGTGTGATTGGCTGAAAGCGGCATAGTCGCCAGCTTTGTTTATATGCACGCCTGAGGTCGGGAGTTCTAAAAGTCAGTCGTCGCTACAAAGTCATCAGGTAAGAGCCAGAAAACGAAACAGTTTAGTCACAGCTAGCTGTTACAATGTTAGCATACCGAGCACCAGGATTTTCTCAACCCCTTTAGTTAACTTCCGCCTCAGCAATGAATGAATGAATGAGTGACGCCAACTACGTTAGGGGCGAGGAGGCTGTTCAGTAAAATCAGTTAAATGTAGGTTATTGTTTTTTTTCCGGAAAGAAGTTATTGCAATCACCATAGTGGAAAAAGAGTCTGAGGCAGAGATTCGTTTGCTGTTACAATGTCCATACTGAATTAACTTTAGAGCTATTTTTACTGAGGAATTCTGGTTTGTTAATGAAATTATCATCTAGGCCTACCTAACAACTTATGTAGCCTATTTCAAATTAAATATTTCTTAGATTGTTCAAACACCTTTCAAGATGGCCCAGGATGTTGCCAATGTTGCCAGAAGAGTCAATGAAGCAGTTGAAGAAGGAAATAATCATTTAGGTAAGTGTAATGGTGCCTGAATTGGGCTGTCCATTTGCAAGATCTTAAAGTATTAGAAAGGTTGGGTGTTAGCAGTCATATGAAGAATCACTTAATAGGCTATAATTGCTTTTATCCAGACACAGTAGCAGGTCCAGTTTTAATCATGTCCACCATCCTCTTATTAAAACAGTATTATTAGGCCTATTGATTAATTGATTTCAGTGGCAAAGTATAAAGCTATAACATTATTATGACTTCACGACTAGGTTGGTAGGCCTAACATCAATGCCTCAACAGCTTCAAGACACCTCAGGGTACACCTCAGGGATGACTGACTGCAACACATGGGAGTTCAGTCTCAAAATATGGTGATTTTGATGGACAACAGGTGGCAGTGTTGCTCTAGATCAGAAAGATGCCCATCAGGATTGTGTTTGTTTTGTGTGTGTGTGTGTGTGTGGGTGGGTAACATTATGGCACATTCCCTGATGCCATACCTGACTCATTAGGTAGACTGAGGAACAATCAATAAATCACTAGTGTTCAATCATCTAGTATCATCAATGTGGGATGGTGAAGGAGGCCTATGTTTAAGACTGGTCACAGACAAGGGAATTTTGATTAAGGTTGCAGTTTAGTAATCAAGCCTTTGAAAGCAAATGAGTTGAGTGTAAATGAGTGTAATCAAGGAAAAGGTTTGCAGCTTTGTGGTTTTGGTATAGCCTAAATGTAGCCTACTACTGTGGCACTATGGCTGTGTCCAAAACAGAAACTGTTCCTTCCTTCTAAGATATCATTCCGCGGCAGCAAGGGATTGAGGCATGTCCGAATCAAATACTTGTATGAAATTCTAACTCTAAGATACCTTTGTTTTGCTGAATTTTGAAGGCCGTGTACAACATGTATCCTTCATGCTGCTCAACCATTTATTTAGAACCTCTCTGCCTCAACTCCCACTGATTAAGACAGCTGTCAGTATCCTGGCAGCGGCGTTCTGTGCAGCGCCATAGAAAGAGAGAGTTGCGACAGTCTTTGATGTCGCCGCCACAAGATCAAAAGTTCCAAAAGTTCTGTGCTAAATTGCTGTATCGCAGGAGGGTGGGATGTATTTCTGGATGTTGGAGGGCATAATCTAGTAACTCATTGACTACTGACCAAGTGATTGGTCGTTTTCAGTTTCAAAACTCCCATAATCCTGAAACTGGCATGGAAAAGCGCTGCCATCTTTTTACTGGGTCTCTAATGGGAGTGTCGCCACTCTGTTTTCTCTACCGCTCTGGGGTGCGTTTCCCAAAACCATAGTTGCTAACCTGTTAGGTTACTTAGTTAGCAAACTTAGTTAGCAACTATGGTCTTGGGAAATGCGCCACAGGTTCTGTGTTGCCATCTTACAGTCAGGGTTGGGTAGTAATGGATTACGTAATCAGATTACAAAAATCAAGTAACTATAATCAGCCCAGATTACAATTAAAAAAATGTGTAATCAGATTATGGTTACATTGTTGAGGATTACTTGATTACATTTTATCATGCAGACAATGAAAAATGCGTTCTGTACTTGGGAATATTGCCACAACTTTGAATTAAAGACAGTTGAAAAAAAGAATGTGTATGTCTTGTGCAAGTTGTGTAAAAAGTAATCCTAAAGTAATCAGATTACGTTACATGTTTTGGGTAATGCTATTGATTATGTTACTGATTAGAAAAAATGGTCAGTAATGGATTATATTTCAAAGTAATCTGACTCAACCCTGCTTACCGTCCAAAACAAAATTCCTAGCTGGTACCTTGATGCCTACTAAGGCAAGTGACTTGTTGAATGCAATGAGGCAGCAGGTAGCTGCCTTCTGTTTCGGACAGCCCCTGTGATTGTACTTGTCCCCCCAGTCAACAGTCCTGTTTGTTTTTTACAGACTTGTCCAACTGCAAGTTGATCAGTTTCCCTGATGGAGTCTTCAAGGTGTTGAGGACCGTCACTGAGAATATACAGAGTATAACATTGGCCAACAATGAACTAAAAGCATTGACCAATAAATTTTTCGCCACATTTGTTCAATTAAGAGGTATGTACCTGATTCTGTAATAATAACTTAAACATTTATGAGTTTGTAAAGCTCGTCATTCCTTAGGTATTTTGTGCACTGCACAAATGCACTATTAATTGCAGTTTAATTTCCATGTATTAAGCTTGTTCATTTTTCTTTTTTATCAGGAGCTTTCACACAATATTGACAGTTTTACTGACTTGAAGGGAAAAAATCTCATATTTATCTCATGCTCATATGTCGTATAACTTCCGAACAGAATTGGACCTGCAAGGCAACGTGCTCACCAAATTACCAGATGCTGTAGGTGAGATGGAACATTTGACCAGCATCAACTTGTCCCAAAACAAGCTCACAAGTTTTCCAGATAGGCTGACAGACATCCGTACACTTGAAAACATAAATCTGGAAAACAATCAGATATCCGGTAGGTACATTCCTCAAGAGAGGAAATACAGTTGAACAATTGCTAGTGCTTATTGACAAACAGTTGAGTTTGAACCCAATTGCAGAATTTGAAGTTTCAGGTAGAAAAACACTTTCATATCTCTAAATTTCTCTTCTTTATATCTATTTTACACACAGTGTTACATTTGCTTGCCTCTTGAAGCATCTTTAAATGGTGTGCATGCAGTTACAGAATATGACATTATGGTTGCATACAAGTTATTTTTTATACGGCCGTATGAAAATTTATCTCTGGGCCAAAACAAAAGGCTAATCATTCATTCTCATTTGTGGTGGTAGCATAGTGGTTAAGGAGCTGGGCTAGCATGTAGTATCCTGAAAAGTTGTGGGTTCAATTCCCAGCTTCCAACGTTGTGCCTTTGAGCAAGGCAGGCACTTAACCCCAAGTTGCTCCGGGGACCATGCAATGATGCCCTTGTAATATAATTGACATAGGTAAGTCGCTTTGGGAAAAAGTGTCTGCTAAATCGAGAGAGAAAAAAAAACATTTGTAATTCTAGATACGGTTTGCTGTGACAACGTATAACGCAATCAAGGGACCAAATTGTGATTAGTTCCTTTGTCTTCACACTAGATGACAATTAGATGAGAACTAATTACAGTGCTATTGGACTCAGAGGCACACAACACAGTTCTCCTGTGGACCAAAGAGATTATTAAACTGGGTGGCAGGATATAAATTAAAATGAATAATAGGGTGTAATCAAACCCCAGTTATGTTCCTGGAAGTGGGGAACACAAATTAAATCTAGATTAGTTACATTGTCCCAGTGGCAAGTGTCTTGATGCAACAAGTTCGGCAGACCTAATCAAACCTTCCCCATGTTCTGTTGCTCTCTCTGTCACTGACTTAAGGCTTTTCATTAAATATGTAAAAGATCACAGACAATCTGCAGCTGATTGATAATGATGTGAAATGCCAAGGAATTGGAAATACCATAAGGTAAGCGTCATGACATTTCTCATGGAATATTTTCATTTTCAAAAGGCCATTTGCAGAAGCTCTTATAATGTTTTGTAATTACAGGTACTTTCATGTCATAAAGTGTCTGAATGGTAGAAAACTATATTTTGGAAGTCAAGAAAGTGAGCATCAGCTTGCATGCTAATTCCTTCCCCTCTGTCTAAATGCCTGCATGCTTGACAGGCACACAGAAGATGCTGGTTTCTGATTATAGCTTGTCATCATTTACATTTATTCAGTTAGCAGACGCTTTTTTTCCCAAAGTGACTTACACATGTCAATTATGCTCAAGGGCACAACGGTGGAAGCCGGGTATTGACATTACTTTCCAACCTTTTCTACATTTGGTACAGTTGTGGCTGAATTTGTTTCTTCCTTAAAAGTGATGAAATTCAAAGCAGTTTGCTGTTCGTGGCTGGATACCTTTGGTATGTAATAGAGTAAAGCAAAGAAAGTTTGAAAAGAGACCATTTATTGTGTATTATGAGCGCTGCGAGCATAGCTAGAAAATGTAGGTGTCCGAACACCATACCATGGAGGTTTGGTCATGTTTTGGTGCAGCTATCGTGCACCTAACCAAGGGTGCCTTGAATCTGTGAAGGGCACAGTGACATCTCAAGACTAGAAGGCATCCTGGAGTGAAACCTACATCCCAGAGTCATTGGGATGGTTATATGATTTTTTCTGGGTTGAATGGTGGCAGTCTCCCTTCCCCCTAGTGTCTGTGAGCGGGAAAAACAGCCTTACAACGTTAGTCCCGCAAGCCGCCGGCCTCAGTCAGAAAGTCTTGCGGTCTCACAATGTAACAAATTGCTTTACGGCAGTGTTTCTCAAACTTTTTCAGATGAAGGACCACTTAACCAATAAAAAAGAAACGCACGGACCACCTAGCTAAAAAAAAAAAAAGATTAGACCTACTTCAACAGTATATTAGCCTACACAAGGCCTACTCACTGAACCACCTTGCTTATTGTCTTTGCACTTTGGTTATTGTGTCAGAGGATTCATATGATTTAAACTGGCATAGCTTACATAGACAGTGTTCCAGAACTGTTTTGATTTACATACAAGTTGGTTCAATATTGCAAACAACTCATCTATATTATATTTTACCACGTCTGCCAACACTGCTTTACGGCACTACACACATACATGCCAAGCACTGACTAGAACAAGGTACCGATGGAGTTTCTCGGACATTCGTCATGGCAGAGCCGGCAAAATATATACCTATACAGTATGTTCTCCATTATATGTATATATATACCTATATAATATACCTACAGTATGTTCTCCATCATATGTTCTCCTTTTGGTGGTGTTGAATGAAGCTATCCAAATAATTCCTAAAGTTCAGCTCCTTGGGGATACCATTCGCTGGAGATGGGGGATATTGCCCATAAGGCACTCCATTTAACTCAACAGCTTGCACTAATTATGGCTGTCGTGCTGCGGAAACCACACAGTGCAAGCAGGTGATGATATCACTTTTGGCTATTTTATTGTCACATCTTGCAGCGAAATATGTTTATTTCTGGGGGCATGTAGGCTACATGGGGACTCACGGGGGGCATGTAGGCTACATGGGGACATGCCCCAGAGTGTAGCTGTAGCTGCGTGGTTGCATTAGCTGCAGGCTGTAGCAACTCGAGTTAGGTAAAACTGACTGTTTTTGGGGTTTTTCATACCGACAATACTTTGTGACCTCGAGAAACTGAGATCTATGTGAAAACTCGCAGAATTTCTCCTTTAATCAGCTGAGTAGCGTTGTATAGTTTTATTTGATATCTAGAGAAACATTACGGAGGTTGACTTGAGTCAATGAGTTTGTCTTCTATGATTTTTAGAAGTATCGTGTACGTGGTGTGACTTCACCATGTCCATGATTCATGTGCTGAGTGCGCTGACCCACCGGTGCTCCCATTTAGCGTGGTGTTGCATGGTGTTATTTTGGTAGAAATGTTTTGTGTGGTAGAAATGTAAAATTTGTGACTACAGAGTTGTGTTTGGAAAATAGGCTCCCGCTGGATTTCATGTGAAAATTGATTTTTTTTTTTTTGTGCATATTTTGTTAGTATAGAGTCTAAGGAACAAGATTTTTTTTGTCTTCAGATTTTCACGATCCATCTTTTAGTGTTTTTATCTGCATGTTTTAAAATAAGCGAATTATATCTAGTCCGAAAAGTTTTTACAATTAATTCCACTTTTTGCACACAAAACCCCGAGTTACTGTAGAAAGGTTGTTGGTTCTAAAACAATCCATAGTTTTCAAACTTTGAGTGTCTGAAAAGTGTAAAAACACCTCCTCCCTAGTGGCCTATCTCCTAAAACGATTTCTTAGTCTTTGCTTTTTTTGATGTTTTCCTTGATGCTTGGGGCCAGCTCTGGTCACCTTATGGTTTTTCCTACATACAAAAGCGCTCCCCTTTGAGAGTAAGGGGTAATGTATTGCTCCCCGATCATTATAGCAAAATAAGTCCTTACAGGGCCAACAGGACCCTGTCACAAAGCTGTGTGAATAAGGTCAATAATACTGAATTATCAGACCTCTGAATGTTGTTGTTTATGGAACTTTCTGCAGCATCCCTAAGAGCAGTATGAGTAAACATACAGTATATCTCTGATTATTTGATCCTAGGTGTTCATCACGCTTTTCTCTTTTCCTCACACAGAAGTGCCTGTGCAGAAGCTGTCCAGCATGCCTGCCTTGAAAACGGTCAATATGAGATCTAATCCACTCGATGGACAACCGCCCAGCATCTCGTCTCTCAGTTTTGAATTGGTCATTGATCAGTGATTTTTCTGGTGTGTGTAGATGAAATTGAGTTTGATCATGAGAAGCAGTTTTGTTGCGGTTGTTGTTTTTAACAATTTACACTTGCCTTTTTTAACACTGAAGTAATAACAATATTTATTAAATACAAACAGAAGAAAGGCCCAGGAAGCAATCTCTTTATATAAATGCACACTGTATATAGGCCTACACCAAGATGTGATTCCTTTTGATGTAGTAGAAATTAAAGTGAACTTAACATGACGATAATTGGCGATAATTCCATGCATTAGCAGTGTTTCCCATACATTGACTAATCTGTGGCAGGGGCGCCACGAAATAAAAATCGGCCGCCACAGATTAATATTATATGTTTAATTTAATTTAAATTAAATATAAGGTCAAATCCTTGCATTGCCATTGAGCTGCGCTTTTTACGCACGCAGCCTTTCCTTGCCCCGCCCCGCTCTGTCTCGTAGCCGGCTGCCCCTCCTCTGCATGTGCATTTAACAAAATATTCACGATTGTTGAAGGATTGATGTTGCCACATAGAACCATTGCATAGAAGATGATGGGCTAAATTGCTATTAAATCCGCTTAGCATCGTGACCATGCTGCGCAAATTTGTTCAAAACTGCTGCATTGAAGTGAATTCTGTGAGGTCTTATCACAACATAGTAGGCTACATTGAAGAGACTAAACTAAGTTAAGTTATGAAATCAAGCAGTATCTCAAAGCTAACATTAGAATACTGTTTGGATGTCGAATTTAGCATGTTTAGCCTACTTACAGCTGCTTGTCAATTTTGTTGAAGGGCTCATTTTATTGACTCTGACACTGTTTTCCAAAATTCAAAAGTGCTTGTCCCAAGGAGAAGTACGAACCTTTATTTTAACTATGTAGAAAACGTTATGAATTGCATCCACACATCAGCAGCCTTTCAACTGTGTTACAATTGCAAGGGTTCCCTCAAACGTCTTAAAGTGACAGGCACTCAATTAGACCTATACACTACCAAGACGATCTTAATACACCCCCCACCCCCTGTTGTCCAAGTCCGCTACCGCCACAAATTGAATCCAATTCTGTGGGAAACACTGCATTAGTGTTTCAGGTGTTATTAACTGAGGCCTGAACATTGCCTTGTAAAAATTAGAATAAATACTGGATTGAATAATTATTTGAATCAAGGTTGTCAGGTAAAATTATACTTTGCACACAGACTGAGAGCTTTGAAGGCTGCTACTACTGTCATTGAAGTACAAAATGGAATTGTTCTGTGCCTGTAATAAAAAGAAGAACCGCGACAGAAAGCGCTACTGCCAATGGATGTACACTTGAATGAGTGTGCTAGGTTTATTGGTTCTCATTATAAGAGGAGACAGACATTTTCAATTTGATTACCTCTCGCCGTACAATTTTTCCATATTGTTGGATGCCTCCCATTGCCCCTTTCCCTCCAGCTCTTCCTTTTTGTCTCCCTTGGAATATAAAATGATTTTATACTTCTAAACTTTAAGTTTTACAACGAAACTGTAATGCCTGCCAAGCTCCGTTTGATCCAATGCATCAGTAGCCGCTGGATAGACAAAATAAGTCTCTCAGTCAGGCAAAATGTGTTGTGTTTGTCCTCCTTGTAATTAGGTTTGTCTTCCATGTTAAACAAAACAAAACAAAACAATCACATTCATTGTCCAGAAATCAAACAGACCAGGGTTAACAGGTGTAGGAACTGTATTAAAAGATTTTGTGTCCTTTGCTTGTCATCTTCTTTCAACATTTTTGGCTCTTGAGGACTCAAAATGCAATATGGGAAGTTTCATTAAACAGAAGGACATTAAGTTTTTATTGCTACCAATGAAGAAGATCCTTAGCCTAGAAATCTAGACGCACCCTAGCGGCAGCAAATTAATTTGCTCAGCCTGTACGTCTAGTATCAAACCATAGGGATTTCTATTGGCTGACGCCGTAGACTTCATCCAATCACAGTGCTCTATTTTGTTAGAGAGTCTTAAGGCGAGCTTAACAGGATAACGACAGTCCTGCGACGGTGAACAACAAGGAAGGTGGCTATGGCGAACGAAGAGCGGTTGTTTGAATCGGCATTGCCGTCAACTTTGGAGGAGTTGGACTTGTGCTTTTCTTTGAAAGTTGAGCAACACAATGCACTTATGTCATTCCTTTCGAAGAAGGATGTATTTGCCGTTTTGCCGACCGGATACGGATATGGTCGTAGCGCTGGCCTATTGCATGCCTAGGCAGTTTGAAAGACAATTCTCTGCCCGCCCCTTGGATTAAGCGAGGTGAATGGTTTGATTCCAGACTATACATTTCAATGATATAGGATGGCCCGCCAGGCTAGAAGATTCTCTGATGACCAGACAAATTGGAGTCTGTCTGCACGAAGCATGGTCTTTAGGGACTGGGGCAGATAAAGCCCAAACTCACTGTTAAAACAACACATACCTACCGTATAATAAGCCACACTTGCACAGAAAAGGTTAGGGCAGTTTGCTACATGAAGCAGTTGCCCATGAATTTCAGTTGCAACTTATGTAGCACAATTCATTGGCTAAATTAATTGAGGTGTTCTTGTAGACTAATTGAGACATTCCATGTCAAGTGGTGCCATGTCTGGTACACTCAGATCTTCAGTAAATGCCTATTTCAATAACTGCATGCAGAGGTTTGAAGACAAAACCATGAAATGAATGTGTCTACACTTGTCTAGAGAATAATTGAGGTCACTGTCTGTATGTTTGGGCTTAGGATCTTTCTTCTGCATCAGTTACAAACATGCCCTCCAGGACCCCTCACTACCAACCCTCCAGGAGAGAAGAAACCAATTATGCAGAGACTTGCTAAGCTGCACAAAAGACATGCAACCTCCTTGAGCCCCCTTTCTGAAATTGCCCCCAGCCAACCCTAACCCTAACCCCCCCCCCCCACACACACACACAGAGACACACGCCAGAGCTAAAACATCTGAGTGGTCCGTTAGCTAATGGGCATAATTGCTGACTCTCCAAGCCAGAGCAGAAAGATATAGAAAGTTTCCCATCCCATTCCTGACTAGACATTAAATGGAACATTAAAGTAATTATCCTAATAATCCTAATGAATGTATGTATTTTAACTTGTTTAACCTATTTAACGTTTTAACTTGATTGCTCACACTGTATGCTCATGTATTTCAGTTTTCCTGGTAAAACTGCCATGTGAGTATAAAATAAAACTTGAACTTGATTAAATTTGCAAATAGATTTGGCATATTCATTATGCAAGTTTTAGTTACACTTTAGTTCCTGACAGTGCCTAGAACTGGGCTAAAACTCAGAGGAGAACAAGATTTTGCTGTTGCAGCTCCAAAACTGAATGCATTGCCACTCCACATCAGACAAGCCTCCTCTCTGTCTCATTTTAAATCTCTGCTTAAAACCCATCTTTTTTCTCTGGCTTTTAACACCAGGTAGAGTGATCAATGTGTTTTAAATGTGTTGTGTGGGCAGTGCAGTTATTTATTTATTTATTTATTTATTTATGTATGTATGTATGTATGTATTTGATTTGATTTTACTTATCTAATTTTATGTTGTTTTATTTTATTTTATTTTACTTTTATCCTACTGTGTCTTTTTATTGTTGTGTGTACAGCACTTTGGAAACCTTGTGTTTGTTTAAATTGTGCTATATAAATAAAGTGGATTGGATTGGATTGGATTTAGACTTTTCACTTTGCCAAGCATCTTAATCGGGGTCCTTGGTATCACTTGACATCGAGTGTCTCAATTACTTTGAATTCCCAGCCTTTCCGTGTACAAAATAACTGATGTTGCTGTCTGTATGAGATTCACAGACACTTCATTCTGCAAAGCTTTTATGTTCTTTCCATGTTTACTATGCTGATCCATAAAAAACATTTACCAGACATGGGGCCCTAATTTGCATGCTTACTGTTATCTCTCTGGTGTTCGTCTGAGTCTGAGACCAATATCCCATTCTTTTCTATTACACTTTGTTTCAGTCTATGCCTTTTTTTCTTCTTTTTTTAAACAAGCCTGCTGAGTATTCATTGAAATGTTGCATGATAGGCGGAAAATAATGAAAATAGGAATTTCTTTTCTAATTGGTTTTAAAGCTGTTTTTGATATCCATTTGTCATGTTCTTTTCCAGCTGGGGAAGAAAAGGTAGCCTGCTGTGTGAACAATGGCAACTCACACATGTTCTCAAGAGAATCTAATTGCTTACTCTTAATGTCTCTCTGAGAAAATCTCAGAGGTTTTTACTGTGCTTTGTCCACTACTGAGTGCACTCACCGAAGCATTGGGTCTTTTGTTGTTATAAGCTGCACAAAAGACATCTATTTTTCATAGTTGATGGTGTAAACTAAAGCAAAGGTCTTTTGAAGGACACAGTGACAAATAGTTGGTATGGCATTAGTTGCCCGACAACAAAGATCTTAATAAGTACAGAGCCAGGTAGCTTTAAGTCGCGACAACGAGAATGTCAATGAGTGGTGAGCGTTCTAGTCCAAACAAACATTTAGAGATTTAGAGAAAATGGAATCCCCTAATGGTCTCCAATCAACCTGTTAGTTTGACAGAATCCACAGAGATGAATTAATGGCAATAAGATTCCAAAAACCAAGTGTGCAAAGTATGTGTCAACATTTCTAATGCTGTTATCTTTTGAAAATATGCTATAGCCTACAGTCTATCTGAATTTATTTATTTTCCACCATGTAATGTCATATATAATGTCTGAGACCTAATCTTTAACATTTACATGAAATCACACAGTGCCCTGGTTCAAATGTTTATGTGGCACACAGGGTATGCCCTCTTCTTTTTCCTTAGGCACGGCTAGGAAGAGAAACTGTGGTTGTGAGCACCAACACAGACTAAGATGTTCTAGAGGCCAATTGTATGTCTGTATTGTATTGTAATTGTATTGTATGTTGTATGTAATTGAATGTCTTCTGGCCTGAGGACATGTTCAACAGGCATTCAAAGATTGCTTACAAAAGATGAAAGATTAAAGATGATTGCAAACAAAACAGTACAATGCAGTACAATAACATTTTGCAGTAAAGTGCAGTAGGTCAAATATGTAGTGCAATGCCTTTTTTTATACCCAAAACATTGCCTTTACTACACGTGAGCCACCAAAATGTTATACTTGAAGTAGCCTAATGCAGCTATTTTTTGTAAGAGCTACCCCACCATTATTCAATGTCTCCCATTATTTGCAAAAAGCAAAGCAAATGAGCCTTGGCCATCACTGCAGTTTTTGTTTTCTGGTCGCTGTTATGGGTTTGTATCTAGCCTACCTGCTGCGAAGGCTATTAGTACAGTATTCTGCTCTGCTCTCTAGCCTACAGCACTTCAGTCATTGAAAGTTGTGCTTAAATATGATTTTAAAAATACAACCCCAAATCAGAAAATGTTGGGATGTTGTGTAAAATGCAAATAAAACAGAATGTGATAATATACAAGTCTCTTAAACCCATATTTACAGTGCGGAAAGTATTCACAGCGCTTCACTTTTTCCATATTTTGTTATGTTACAGCCCTATTCCAAAATGGTTATAATAATTTGGAAAGGCACACACCTGTCTATATAAGGTCCCACAGTTAACAGTGCATGTCAGATTACAAAACAAGCATGAAGTTGAAGGAATTGCCTGTAGACCTCTAAGACAGGATTGTCTCGAGGCACAGATCTGGGGAAGGGTACAGAAAAAATGTTGCTGCTTTAAAGGTCCCAATGAGCACAGTGGCCTCCATTATCAGTAAATGGAAGTTTGAAACCACCAAGACTCTTCCTAGAGCTGGCCGTCGCGAGTGATCGGGGGAGAAGGGCTTTAGTTAAAGAGGTGACCAATGATGGTGTCTCTGACAGAGCTTCAGGGTTCCTCTGTGGAGAGAGGAGAACCTTCCAGAAGGACGACCATCACAGCAGCACTCCACCAATCAGGCCTGTATGGTAGAGTGGCCAGACAGAAGCCACTCCTTAGTAAAAGGCAAATGGCAGCCTGTCTGTAGTTTGCCAAAAGGCACCTGAAGCTCTCAGACTGTGAGAAACAAAATTATCTGGTCTGATGAGACAAAGATCGAACTCTTTGTCGTGAATGCCATGCTTTATGTTTGGAGGGCACCAGGCACCTCATCACCTGGCCAATACCATCCCTACAGTGAAGCATGGTGGTGGCAGCATCATACTGTATGTGGGGATGTTTTTCAGCGGCAGGAACTGGCAGGCCCGTCACTAGAAGGCAAGCAAACCAAGCAATTGCTTGGGGCCCCAAGCTGGCCAGGGGCCCCAAGACAATGACTGGTTAAAAATAAAATGCAACGACAAACTGTGAGCGCCCCTTTGATAGTCAATGCAGTGAAGTGCAACAACACTGTTACCGGCAATACCGGGATCCCCCTCAAGGGGGCCCCTCTCAGTAGTCGCTGACAGCAGCCAGCCAGCTAGGTTTGTGGTCTCTGCTGCTGCCGCGAAAATATAAAACCTCGGCAGTCATAATGAAGCGGAGTTATGCATCAAGACAAGAAAAAACAAGATAGTGGTAAGGGATAAATTACACTGGATAAAATAGCTCTACTTGTCTTGTACAAATGGTGTAATGTCGCAGCAGGAAGGCTAGCCTAGCAAAAAAATTTATGTTAACTACCTGCCTGACGGCCCATGCTGCTTGTAACAAACTAGCTGCTAGAACAGTTAGCGCAACTTTTTTTTTCCGAACGGACAGGGATAACGGGATAAGGAAGACGCAGATCTGTTCCAGAATCACTGTTTATCATATTTAATGACATAACATTGCTATAGCTTTGTAATAAGTATATATACTTTTTTGATCCCGTGAGGGAAATTTGGTCTCTGCATTTAACCCAATCGGTGAATTAGTGAAACACAAACAGCACACAGTGAACACACAGTGAGGTGAAGTACACACTAATCCCGGCGCAGTGAGCTGCCTGCTACAATGGCGGCGCTCGGGGAGCAGTGAGGGGTTAGGTGCCTTGCTCAAGGGCACTTCAGACGCGGCCCACTGGTCGGGGCTCGAACCGGCAACCCTCCGGTTACAAGTCCAGAGTGCTAACCAGTGGGCCACGGCTACCCACAAATAGGTTTTGATGAAAGTGGCATAGCTTCTCTGCTATACTAACTATTCGACCGTGATAATCTATTTACCAAATGGGGGTTAGGAAAACCACACGATAAATTCTGTGCATCAAAGCAGACTGGAACATTCATGTCTAGTAGTATTCATGCACGCCAGCTGTTTACTGTCTTTAAAGCATCAGGTGCGTCTGTCTAATTCTCAAACAGCAGAATGCTTAAATGCTATGTTAAGCTACAAGTAGGCCTAGGTCAATGTATAACATTAGCTTGGGATGTTTTTACAGTAAGCATTGGTAGTTGTGAAAGCAGCTGCATCCCTTCTAAATATCAAAATATGGAAATGCTAACATATCTTTTCTTTCTCCCTCAAGGTGCTTTGCTTAAATTTCTCAGCCCTCAGGCTCTTCCTAAGGATACCTCCACTGATAAAGATGGCCTGAAAGGTTAATCTTATGTGTGTGTGTGTGTGTGTACTTGTATTTATGTTGGATTTTTAAATTGCCATACAACCTGCACTCTTTATAGTTTGAACAATGCATCCTTTTTCTGCATAAGATGGCAGTGTTTTATTTTTGGGAGAACTGAAAAATGTTAATGTGAGTGTGTGTGTGTGTGTTTAAGTATGTTGGATTTAGTTATTGTGCATTTTTTTATATTTATATTGGATTTTATGGTACGGCGGTGTTTTTGCAAATGTTCAAAACAATGCACAGTATATATATGCAACTGCAGTATTGCACTGTCAACATTTTGTATTTATATAAACTGTGGGTGAACTTAAACTTTATGGCTATGCGGTGGTTCCTGTAGGCTTTGGCGTGGGGGGGGGGGGTGCTCCATGTCCATTTTGCTTGGGGCCCCCACATTCCTTGAAACGGCCCTGGGAACTGGGAGACTAGTCAGGATTGAGAGAAAGATGAATGCAGCAATGTACAGAGACATCCTGGAAGAAAACCTGCTCTAGTGCCCTCTTGACCTCAGACTGGGGTGATGGCCCCATGAGATCAACATACAAAAAAAAAATGGTTGTTCTAAACCCTACGGTTCTCGAGATATTCCCAGAAAACTGTGTCTGCCCTACCCTCCTTTCGGGGGTCCAGTCCAGCGGGGGGACTACAGATCAAAACGAAAAACGATGGTTCCATGCTATCCATGTGGGTTTACATGCCCACCAAGTTTCGTGTACCCCGGTCTTTCAGTGTCCCGAGAATCCTTGACGGAAATTTGGACATGCGAAAAAGAAAAAAAAAAAGAAAAAAAGAAAAAATCTGACTAAACCTATATGACCGCCGCTTCGCTGCGCGGCGGTCAAAATAAATGTGTTTATTGTAGCCTACAGAAAATAAATAGCCTACTATCATACTGTCAGTTAATTGGCTGCAGTGAAGAGTTTGGAGAGTAAAGTTATAAGGCAACTTGAAGTTTTATGAAAATAATTTACGAACCAGAACATAAAGACCATGAAGCTTCTATTTCTTGCAACTGTTAAAACACCCGCTAGATAGTTTAAATAGCCTATCCACCAACATTCGTTTTTGCAGTAGGCTACAGATTATTTCTGAAAGTTATTTGTCTACTAGGCCTAGCCTACTGGCTGATTTATCAAACGAGTGCTTTCTCGTTCGTCCTCCGCAAACTACAGGTGTTTCGGTAGAGAGGCATTGAATAAGCGATGCCAAGCAATTTCTGTAACACTTTTTGTGACATTCAGCAAATATCTCCTCATTTAATGTAAGTTCCTCTGGACAATAGGCCTACGTTCTACTACTCTACGTAGAGTTGTCCTCCATCTCAGTTGCATCAGTTTTCTAATTTTGAAGGTTCTAAAATATGGCGATATGCTTCACTGAATCCTTCTCGTTTTCTTTAATTTGTCCAGCTAACTTTACCATTGAAACTAGCCATTTATGATGGATTACACAGTCGACATATCAAATGTTGAAAATGAAAATGTTTATTTCATGGAAGATGTAGGCCCAGGCTATGTTCATTTTGAATCTGATGCTAGCAACAAGTTTTTTTTTTTTTTTAAGTTGGGATAGGGGTATGGTTACCACTGTGCTGCTTCACCTCTTCATTTAACAAAATTCTTCATAATGTTTAGAAACTGAGGAGACCAGTTACTACATAGAGTTTTGAGAATGGAATGTTGTCCCATTCCTGCCCGAAAGAAGATCTAGTGGGCGGGGCCAGGCTAATATAGCCTATAAGACTCTGATTGCGATAATACAGTAGATAGATAGATAGATAGATACTTTATTGATCCTCAAGGGGAAATTCAAGGGTCTCTGTAGCATACAGACATAACACACAACATGCACTTACAACAGAAATGGTAAACATTAGTATAGTATAAACATATAACTAAACTCCACTGTACAATAAAGACAGTAGAAGATAAGATAAGAAACTAACAAAACTAAATACTAAATACACTATATAAGTTAAATTAAGAAAGTCCAATGTGCTTGAGGGTGATCAAGCATAAGACGCTTGTAGTGACAGAGCCAGGACTGGTGAGGTGCTAAAGGGAGTGAGTAGCTCCCCTTTGTGGAAAAACAAGCATATTGCAACGGTCATTTTTTTCCAGATGACTACTAGAAGAACTATGATGACATAGCCTACAATTGTTGTGAATATACCTGGAATAAAATATCAAGAGACCACCAAACTGCTATTATCTCTGACAGCTTATACAAGTAGCCTACCTATAGCCTATCTGATGCAAGATTCACATTCCCTGACCCTCCCTCTCGCGGATGCTCCAGCTCCCCCCATACACGAGCAAAGGAATAGCATCGCTCAAACCATACTCTGACTGGACTGGAGAGGAGTGCTTGATAACGGATGAGCACGCAGTGTGATTCAGTCATCTCTACAATGAAGTAATTTTTACGACAGAGGGGCACTTTCCACGCTCGAGGTTTGATGATGGATTGCGGATATTCTTTTCTGTGCGACAAAGTGGTGCAACCCCTTAAAGTCTGAGAGGACTTTACCGCAGTCTGATTGTTTTTTCTCAATTTCCCCTCAGTTTTTCTTATCTCCCCACGGGATCGAGTACAACTGCAGTAGTCTGGGATCATGACATCCGACCCACACGATAATGGTAAAAAAGTTTATTTTTCTTTGATTGGCAGGTATTTCGTTGGACCAAGCGCACAGATGTGGACACGTGTCCGTTTAAGGAGACTGAAATAAGCATTAAATACGAAAATAATCACAAAAACTTACATTTATGGACTCATTTACCTTCGTAATTCATTTTCTTCCAATGAGTGTGATTGTTCTGGCCTGTTTGTGTGTTTTGTAGCCTATAGCCTAAATAATGTAAGCTATTCTTGTTGTTGCACGCAGTTTCTTGAATATGGGTTCAGTAGCCTACCTGTTGATGAGACTCAGGAAGAGGTTTGGGGCTTGGGGCTTTGAGGCTTGGGGCTCATTGTGACCATGAAGTCAAATATGGCTTATGTAATGAGCTTTAGGCCTACTTCATTTGTTTTATCTCCGCTTTTCTTCCTGACAATCAAAAAGTTTCGATGATGTGAAGAAGACGAATGTAGCTCTGTGAATAAGACGCATTATCCAAAGTAGCCTATCCAAGGGTGCTCTTGCAAAAAAAGGGAAAATGAGTTGAGAATGAGCCTTAATTATAATTGCTACATTGATTAAAAAGCCAACATATTTCGACCACAACAACCTGGCCTTCTTACCAAAGGAAACACCCATAACACGAATCGGTAATTCGGATATTCTTGAATTTCCCCTGGGGATCAATAAAGTATCTATCTATCTATCTATCTATCTATCTATCTATCTATCTATCTAAATTGATAAGGAGACTGCCTAATTTGCCTGCACAATATTATAGCCTACTACTAAGCAAAACTGAATTAAACCTTGTAAGGTGTTCGAGTCTGTGGGACCCGTTTCCAATGTTTGCAAGAACACACACACCGTTTCCAATGTTTGCAAGAACACACACACATATACACACACACACACACACACACAGACATAACTATATATGTGGTGTTGGCGGACTTGGGTGTAACAATTGTAGGTGCTATTGTGCCTTAACCTTCTAATTGAGCCTGCTGTGTGTGTCTGTGTGTGTGTGTGTGTCTGTGTGTGTCTTTGTGTCTGTATGCATCTGTATGTGTGTGTGTATCTGCGTGTAGGTGTCTCTGTGTGGGAATGTTGTCTTTCTGCACCTGCTATTCCAACACAAAGTTACAAAATTGTTCCATTTCAACCGCTTGTACCTGTTCTGATTAAGTTCTAAGAAATAATCATCAATAATCAAAAATCTTTTTTTTTACATAAATTGTTATGGCTGTATTAATTTAAAAGGCTAATAATGTCCACCAGACCCGGGAACATTGGCTGATGTAATTAATTTTTAACCTAATTATTATCTGTACAGTCGGACCCCAGGAGGAATAGCTGGGACTCATGCCCCAGCTAATGGGGGATCATAAACAATAAACAATTGGCTGAATAACAGAAATATGAACACCTTACCAGGGTTAATCCACAGGCTGTTACAAAAGGGTAGAGTGTGGATTGATGCAACACAAAATATTGACAGTATACTAAGGCTATATACTGTACCCTGCTGTGTGCGTGCGTTTGAGACAGAGGAGAAGAAGGGACAGTGGAATCCACACTTTGGTCAAAGCCTTTGGTCAAGGGGAGAGTGAATGCTGGTTTCTACATTCAGCCTGTTTTTCTCAGCAGCTGCAGTTAAGCCTTGATATCTGTGGATGCTCCAAGAGCCCATAATCCATAGGATCGTCAGGGAGCAAAAGATACACACACACACACATCCTGGCCAGAGCATGTTTGAATGTTGCAGCACTACCTTTTCTCTGGTCTGGTGGTCTGAAGATGAGTCGGAGGTCAGATTGCTGTTTTATTTCAGTCTTCAGCTCTCTGTGCATGTGCCACTGGCCCAACATGCTCAGTGCCCCTACTCTGCTCCTTTTCCACCTCCCAGACATGGCCCCAACATCGACCCGACTCATCTGTGGCAACGTATCTGAATACATCTGATTTAATCAGGCAGATCCAGCCCTTTTTCATCAAGCCACAGATAAATAGATAATCACTTCAGCCCCGTGGGAAAATTGCGGTTTTGCAGCAGCAATTGACATATATCACAAAATACACAGTTCATACAATCAGGCCTGATGTAGGTGTATTTGCAGATGCATTGCACAGATGCACATTTACGGAACCCTAGAGGGGTTATTGCAAGATTGTTTTTGGTATATATCCAGAAAACATGCATTCATTTTACTAAATTGTGTGCACATTTTACTAAATCGTGCACATGTTTTACTAAATTGTGCTCTCAATTTAGTATATTGTGTGCACGATTTAGAAAATTGTGAGCACATTTTACTAAATAGTGCGCTCATTTTACTCAATTGTGCCCTCATTTTAATTGTTGTAAAATGAGTGCACAATTTAGTAATACGTGTGCACAATATAGTAAAACGTGTGCACAATTTACTAAATCGTGTGCACATTTTTCTAAATTGTGTGCACAATACACTAAATTTAGAGCACAATTTAGTAAAATGAGTGTACAATTTAGTAAAACGTGTGCACGATTTAGTAAAATGAGCGCACATTCTCTCGATACACAAAAATATCTTGCAATGACACCTCCTGGGCTCCGTACACATTTGATTACTAGAGACAAGATTATTTGGAGGGAGTTCAAGGTCAGGATGAAGGACTAATTTAACAAACAACATATATGTTTCTCCAGTCATCCCACCAGCTAACTACTGCACGCATTTGAAAGTGAGCTTGTGCCCTCTGGTGGGAGATTGAAGTATTGCGGTGTGGCCAGCTGGAGTCTGATTTATGGCTCACCTGTTTAGGAATGGGTCTGTGTTAAACTGCAGCCAAAGCTGGGATCAGGCAAAAAGGAGAAACCAGAGCCATAGAAGAAGAGAGTTGCAACACTCTTAGATGTCGCCGCCACACGATCAACAGTTCCAAAAAACCTGTGCTGGATGGCTGTATTGCAGGAGGGTGGGCTGTATTGCTGCAGGGCGTAATCTAGCAACACTTTGACTAATGACCAAGTGATTGCCAGTTTTCAGTTCCAAAACTGTCTCCATAACCCGGAAACTGGCATGGAAAAACATGCTGCCATCTTTTTCCACGGTCTCTTATGGGAGTGATAGCCACTCTTGTTTTCTTGTCTGGGAGAAAGCTGCCGAGAGGATGGTGGAAGATGGTGCGATTGAAATCCACCTCTCAATGCAGAGCAAATGTTAGTGTAAGGAGAACTTACTGATAGAGTTGTGAGGGGTAAATGATGCTCAAGGAGTTGTGTTCGGCTGGTGATGGATGGAGACTGATCTTATCAGATACGTATGGGTTTCTCTTCCTGAAGAGCTTAGATGATGGACGAGGTGAGGCAGTGGGTTAATTAAAATGAGAATTGATTAATCTCCCCCTAATGCCCTGTGTAATATTCAAAGTTTCTTCTTGTTTCTAAAGAGTCACAAATATGCTAATTTGTTAAATTGTAAGGGATGAAAAATATTGTATACATTAGATAACTGCTTCTGGAAAATATATGTGAATTGCAAATAATAGGCTACTCCAAAAGTTTTTTGCAAATAATACTCCAAAAAGTAAAATCATGAGCATATGCGCAAATGTCAGGAACACTTCAAAAGACATGCCTTAGTCTTTCAGCATATTTTTCACAAAAAAAAATGTGTACATTCGAATACATCCTGAAAGAAAAAAAGAAAAGAAAAGCAAAGAATATATATACAGTGGGGAAAATAAGTATTAGACACATATTAAATGTGTATTGAACATAGTATACTTCCAATGAGGCTATTTGCATGAAATTTTCACCAGACATTAGTATTAACTCAGATAATCCACCCATATGACAAAATCCAAAAATTAATGTCCATAAGTAGAGTTATGTGTAATGTTATGTGTAAAGTGGAATGACACAGGAAAAAAGTATTGAACACGCCTACTGAAATTTGTCAAATACTTTGTGGAAAAGCCTTTATTTGTAATGACAGCTTCAAGGCATTTCCTGTATGACGACGAAACTAATCAGTCGCAGTATTCAGGATTGAAGGTCAGGGCTTTGATTTCCTTTCTCTGAAATCAATTGAGAGTCTCCTCTGCTAAATGCTTTGGATCATTGCCCTACTAGAAGGTCTAGCCATGTCTCATCCTCGTCATCCTGGTGGATGGCAAGATTCTCCCGGAACAAAATGACTCCATTCATCATTCCTTCAACTGTATGAAGTCTGCCAGTAGCATGAGATGAAAAGATAACGGCTCCAATACTGCTTACTGGATGATTCTGAAGTTTTGAAATGCATCTATAACCAGTTCCATTGATCTATTTTGCAACAATAAGGTTGCAAAGGTCTTGGGAGAGCTCTTTGCTTTTACCCGTCATGAAATGTTTCTTGTGTGACACCTTGGTAACGAAAAACCTTTTTATAGCCCATCAATATGTACTAACCCAGCTGATATTAATTTGCACAGATAGGAGGGATAATTACTCTCTAACTACTTCTAGATTCCAGCTCCTGTTGAGGCCAGCCCGCTGGCTAATGGACTCTCATTCTCACTAACTATTATAAATAATTTGATACATTTACCATGTGCTGTTACAAAGGGGGATCAGCATGCCATCTACTACAAACCTCCTTACTGACTGAGTAACATGTCACATCAGAAGACATCTGGAGAGTTTGACCATGTTAAGGGTCAGATGAAACAATAACAGTGTCTTTTGTTTTGTTTGTTCATGGCAGTGTGTGGAGAGTTTGACCATATTAAGGGTCAGATTAAACAATAACAGTGACTTTTGTTTTGTTTGTTCATGGCAGTGTCTACAGACGCACTGGACGTGGAGGTAGGAGCCTTCCACCTCGTGCAGGCCTTCAATCAGGTGGTCACCAAAGAGCCCAGCAACTACACTTTCTCCCCTTACTATCAGCACTCGCGGCCAGTTGCCACGATTGTCATCTTCGCCTACATGCTCATCTTTTTCCTGTGCATGATCGGCAACTCCCTCGTCTGTCTGATAGTGGTGAGGAACCGGCAGATGAGGACGGTCACCAACATCTTCATCCTCAACTTGGCTATTAGTGACCTCTTTGTGGGCATCCTGTGCCTGCCAATCACGCTGGCTGACAACTTGATAACAGGTGGGCACTCATGGAGTCAACTGCAGTATGCAGATGAGAAGCACAAAAAATATATATTTATTTTTCATTACTGTTGACATCTTGGTTTGAATATCATTAGTTATTGATGTATAAATGCCACCGTGTACTTAACTGACCATGAATATTCAGTAGCCACCAACAAAAAATAAACAAAAGTTATGTAATTATTATAAACATCATCTTCCTTCTGAGACGTCAGCAGATGGGTATCAGGAAGGATATGGAGTTGAAATAATAACACTTCTGTTTTTCTATGGAACAGTTTAGCAGATTAAAAAAATGAATCTTCTAATGTCCTCATTTAGCAGATGGTCGAATGCTAATGGTATTCTGTTCTTCGTCCCCCAGGATGGCCATTCGATGAAGTTGTTTGTAAAATGAGTGGACTCGTCCAAGGAGCATCTGTTTCTGCATCGGTGTTCACCTTGGTGGCCATCGCAGTAGAAAGGTCTGTAAGGTGTTTTGACCCAACTTTGACCATAAGAGCCCAATGCTATATTTTCTAAAATTAAAATATGGGGACAACTTTCCATTAGAATGTTCAGGCCAGGAGCAATAGTTTAAACTTTCTCATAATGCAGATGATTTTCTTTTGTCTTACCCAACTTCTGCATTTTAGATATTTTTAATCAATTTCGGAACATCTCTGGGTGGGTGTCGGTTTTACTTTTTAATAAATCTAGTTGGATCTACAAGGCCCTGCTACGTAGACCAAAGTGCTCCAGAGGTTTGGAGGCACTTCCTCTGTTATTGCATGCAATATTCAGAAGCTAATTTATATACATAGGCTAACTGAAATAAAACCTTTTCTTTAAACTTCTTGATTGTGGAATTCTTCAGAATTGTCTACTGTCATGAGCTCTCTCTCTGCCTGGTAACACGCGCTGATTGAAGTCTGATGACCTCCACCTGTTCCTGCTCTGCTCTGCCTCACCCTCGTTTACCTACCAGCTGCACTGCATTTACCACTCATCATGCCCTGTAAATAAAGCCTTGCTTTTCAGTCCACACTTGTCAGATCGTCTGCAAACCCGCACCAGTTACCTGCCTGTCTTGGAAAACGACTCTGACTCTTTGCCTGTACCCAGACCCTTCGACTACTTCTTTGATCTCCAGCCCGGTAATCTTGACCTGCCTTCCGTCTCTCTTCTCTGAATACAGCCTAGCCCTTGACTGTACTGCTGCTTCGTTTCAATTGCTGTTGTGTGTGTGTTTCCCCAGGACTTCCCGGATCATCCAGCTCCTGCCATTGCTGCTTTCGGCTATTGGGGAACACACACACGCAGGCTCTTGGAACTCCTGAAACCCCTGTACCCCCAACCCTTAAATAAACTTTCTAGCGTGGCGCTTTTGTGGTCCTCGTCCTGTTTGGTGTCTGACAGTGCGATCTGACCAAACATGGACCCAGCGCCGCGGTTGAACCAACATGGAAACCGGCGAACCAGAACCACCCACCGCCATGCAGCGCCTGGAAGAGACTGAGAGAGAGGCAAACCGCAACACTGCTGACATTGCCTCCCTACTTCAAGCCGCCTACCAACAGCTTCAGCAGTTCCAGCAGCAACAGCAACAACTTGCAATGATCATTCAACTTCTCACCAACCTTTCTCCTCTGCCTGCTCCCACCGGCCCAGCCCCAGCCAGCCTGCTCACCGGCCCAGCACCCGAGTCTCCTGCCCAGTCCACTGCTGCGTGGCTGCGAGCCCCAGAACCCAGGATCGGCAACCCAGAGCGGTTCAGCGGCGACCCAACCAGATGCAGGCGTTCCTGACGAGCTGTCGTGTCCAGTTTACCCTGCAACCCAGGACTTTTGCCACTGAAGGCGAGGGTGGGATGCGTGATCACTCACCTGGCGGGCGAGCTCGACTCTGGGGAACGGCGGAGTTCGGCGCCAGACCCCAGCATGTGCAACCTTCAACCCTATTCGCAGAGGAGATGCTCAAAGGTATTGATTTGGAATCCACCACAGCCCGAGGCATCTCGGACCCTGATGAGTATTAGCCAAGGCAGAAGGACTGTTGCGGATTACTCCATTGACTTCCGAACTGTAGCAAGTCGGAGCTCCTGGAACATGGAAGCATTGGTGGATGCCTTCCTCCACAGCCTGGCGGACTACATAAAGGACGAGCTGGTTTCCCATGATCAACCCCCACTCTTGATGAAGCCATTGCTCTGGCTGTCCGATCGACCGCGGGATCCAGGTCTGTCGTCGAGAGAGAGAGCCAGAGTCCATCCACCAGCACCGCGGGTGTCCCAACTGCCCTTCTGTCGCACCTGCCACACCGTCTAGCCAGCCGGACCAGTCTGAACCCGATGGAGATCGGCCCTCCCCTAACCCCTGCAGAGCCAGCGGTAGCATCACCCTCAACTTGTGCCTGTACTGTGGTGGTGATGGTCATCAGTCGCCACCTGTCCAGCAAAGGCGGAGCTCACCAGATGTAGGAGGAATCGGGATGAGCTCAATGAACATTCCGCCCTCCATCAGCCGTAAACCCCTCATCCAAGTCTGTCTTCACCTGTCTGATTCCACCCACACCCTGGCAGCCCTGGTGGACTCTGGCGCCAGAAGCAAACATTATTGACACAGGACTTGCTTTCGTCAGCTGGGCTTGGAAAGCCATCGCTTGTCCACTCCTGTTCCAGCCGGGCCCTGGGCGGTCGCGTGGTGGCACAGTTACCAGCATCACAGCCCCCATCTCAATGATGGTGTCAGGGAAACCACCGAGAGACCATCGCTTCCACCTGCTCAGCTCTCCAGGCCAACCCCTAATCCTGGGCTACCCTTGGCTCCGTCTCCACAATCCTCACCTCGATTGGGCCTCGAACTGTGAAAGAGTGGGGAAATGCCTGCCACCTGACCTGTTTGCGTGCTGCCTCGCTGCCCCGGCTCAGTACCCCCAGCACTGCCCCGACATTTCTAATGTCCCTGAATGTTACCATGGCCTCCGAGAGGTGTTCAACAAGACCAAAGCCACATCTCTGCCCCCCACACCGTCCGTGCGACTGTGCCATTGATCTCCTCCCTGGGACTGCTCCACCCAAAGGTCACCTCTACTCACTATCCCCTCCTGAAAGAAAAACTATGGAGGATTACATCAGGGACTCCCTGGCAGCTGGACTCATCCGCCCGTCTTCCTCTCCAGCTGGTGCGGGTTCTTCTTTGTGGGAAAGAAAGATGGTTCTCTTAAGCCCCTGCATTGATTATCGAGGTCTGAATGATGTCACAGTGAAGAACCGGTACCCTCTGCCTTTACTCACCTCTGCTTTTGAGTTGCTCCAGGGATCCACTATTTTCACCAAACTGGACCTTAGAAATGCTTACCACCTAGTCGAGGTAAGGGAGGGTGACGAGTGGAAGACTGCATTCAACACCCACACCGGCCATTATGAGTACCTGGTAATGCCATTTGGCCTCCTCACCGCCCAGCAGCGGTATTCCAGGCGCTGGTGAATGATGTGCTGCGGGACATGCTGAATAAATTAGATCGCCGTGTACCTGGGCGACATCTTAATTTTCTCCAGAACTCTGTCGAACACACTCGTCATGTCCAGCTGGTTCTTCAGCGGCTCCTGGAGAACTCCCTTTATGTCAAAGCGAGAAATCACGAGTTCCACGCTCAGACTGTGTCATTCCTGGGATACATCGCCGCTGAAGGCAATATCCAGATGGACCCCCAAAGGTCTCGGCAGTTACCTCCTGGCCAGTTCGGGGAATAGGAAGAAGTTGCAGCAATTCCTCGGGTTTGCCAATTTCTACCGGAGATTCATCGGAACTACAGCTCCGTCGCCGCTCCCCTCACAGCTCTGACCAGCATCAAACACCCCTTTTCCTGGACCCTAGAGGCCAACACAGCCTTTCATACCCTCAAGGCCTGGTTCACCACTGCCCCCATCCTCCAGATGCGGTTCAGACCGGCAGTTCGATTTGTCGAGGTGGATGCCTCAGGCGTGGGAGTCGGGGCCATACTCTCTCAACGGGCAGAGGAGGACAACAAGTTGCACCCCTGTGCATTTTTCTCTCGCCGGCTTTCACCTGCAGGCGCAATTATGATGTTGGAGACCCATGGCGAGCTGTTGGCAGTCAAGCTTGCCCTGGAGGAGGGCGTCACTGGCTGAAGGGGTCCACAGTTCCGTTCCTGGTCTGGACCCGATCACAAAAACCTCGAATACATCTGCAGCAAAGCGTCTTAACCCCCAGACAGTCCCGCTGGGCCTTGTTTTCACCAGATTCAACTTCACCCTGTCATACCGCCCAGGTTCTCGAACACCAAGCGGACGCTCTCTCCGTCAGTTTCATAAGGATGGCGCCCCTTCCCAGGAACCTGCATCAATTCTGCCCGATCCCTGCGTCGTAGCTGCCCTGACCTGGGATATCGAGGAGGAAATTCAGGGAGGCCCTCCGTGACCATCCCAGTCCCAGTGCATGCCCAGGCGGTCGTCTCTTTGTCCCAGAGTATTTGAGGTCCGGGTCATACAGTGGGGACACAACTCCCGCCTTGCCTGCCACCCGGGCTCCGCCCCACCTGCCATCTCCTTGCCCAGCGCTTCTGGTGGTCTGCTTTGAGAAGGGATGTCGAGGGAATTAGATCCGTGCCTGCCACCTGCAATCAGAACAAGTCCTCCCACTCGGCCCCGGCTGGTTTTACTCCAGCCCTTGCCTGTGCCCCACCGACCCTGGTCCCCGTCTCCTTGGACTTTGTAACTGGCCTCCCACCATCAGGTGGGATGGACGGTCATTCTCACTGTGGTTGACCGGTTCAGCAAGATGGCACACTTCATTCCCCTCCCCTAAACTGCCATCTGCCAGAGAGACTGCCCAGGCTGTTCTTGATCATGTCTTCCGTCTACACGGGCTGCCCAGGGATGTTGTCTCTGACCGAGGTCCCAATTCACCTCTACATTCTGGAAGGAGTTCTGCGTCTTCTAGGGGCCACAGTGAGTCTCACCTCTGGGTTCCACCCCCAGTCCAATGGTCAATCCGGCGGGCAAACCAGGAGCTGGAGAGGCGCTGCGGTGCATGGTTTCTCGCCAAACCCCAGGCTTGGGCACAACAACTGGCGTGGATAGAGTATGCTCACAACTCCCTCACCTGCTCTGCCACTGGTATGTCACCTTTCCAGTGTGTGTATGGCTACCAGCCCCCCTGTTCCCCAGCCAGGAGGGAGATGTGTCCTGCCCGTCTGCCCTCGCCTATGCCGCCCGTTGCCGTCGTACCTGGTCACAAGCTCGTGCCCATCTACTCAAGTCAGCTGTCAGCTATGCCACTGGGGCTAACCGCCCGAAGATCGCCCGGCACCCGCCTACCGTGTTGGCCAGAAGGTGTGGCTGTCAGCCAAGGATCTCCCACTGCGGGTGGAATCGGCGTAAACAGGCACCTCGATTCCTCGGCCCATTCCTATCCAGAGGGTCATCAGCCCAACCGCCAGTCCGGCTCCAGTTGCCAACCTCCATGAGGGTGCACCCTACTTTCCATGTTTGAAAGTCAAGCCGGCGCATGAAAGCCCGCTGGTCCCGTGCGCTTCCTCCGCCTCCTCCTCCCTCGCCTCGTTGGCCCGGTGGGCTGGTGTACACCGTTCACGCCTGCTTCCGGTCCAGGCGGTAGGGGCCTCCAGTATCTGTCGACTGGGAGGGCTATGGGCCTGAGGAGAGAACCTGGGTGCCAGCCAGTCGGATAATGACCCGGACACTCATCGCCCGACTTCCACCGTCTGCATCCTGATCAACCTGCAATCCGTAGGGGCCGCCCCAGAGGGTCCCCTAACCGTCCTGCCCGCCCGGCTTCCTGTCCTGTGCCTGACCCTGACCCTGTCGGTACCTGTCCCGTCTTCTGTCCCGACCCTCCAGCTCGAGGATGAGGATGTTCACTTTCGGACGCTCGGAGGAATTCTAGCCCTCCACCGGCTCCCCTCCGCCCTCCCGGCGTGGTGTCACTCTTGGGGACTTCTGGGGCCGTCCCTTAGGGGGTTCTGTCATGAGCTCTCTCTCTGCCTGGTAACCATGGCTGATTGAAGTCTGATGACCTCCACCTGTTCCTGCTCTGCTCTGCCTCACCCTCGTTTACCTACCAGCTGCACTGCATTCACCACTCATCATGCCCTGTATATAAAGCCTTGCTTTTCAGTCCACACTTGTCAGATCGTCTCCAAAGCCGCACCAGTTACCTGCCTGTCTTGGAAAGCGACTCTGACTCTTTGCCTAATACCCAGACCAGCTCGACTACTTCTTTGATCTCCAGCCCGGTAATCTTGACCTGCCTTCCGTCTCTCTTCTCACGAATACAGCCTAGCCCTTGACTGTACTGCTGCCCCGTTTCAATTGCTGTTGTTGTGTGTGTGTTTCCCCAGGACTTCCCGGATCATCCAGCTCCTGCCATTGCTGCTTTCGGCTATTGGGGAACACACACACGCAGAACTCTTGGAACTCGGAACCCCTGAAACCCCTGTAACCCCCAACCCTTAAATAAACTTTCTAACGTGACGCTTTTGTGGTCCTCGTCCTGTTTGGTGTCTGACAGTCTACTACATCATTGTTAAACTCTTTTGTTGTGTTGACATTCTCACTGGGAATCACGGAGGGCAGCCGTGGCTTACTGGTTACAGCTTTGGACTTGTAACCAGAGGGTTGCCGGTTCGAACCCCGACCAGTAGGAACAGCTGAAGTGCCCTTGAGCAAGGCACCTAACCCCTCACTGCTCCCCAAGCGCCGCTGTAGCATGCAGCTCACTGCGTCGGGATTAGTGTGTGCTTCTGTTCACTGTGTGCTGAGTGTGTTTCACTAATTCACGGATTGGGATAAATGCAGAGACCAAATTTCCCTCACGGGATCAAAAGAGTATATATACTTATACTTATATACTTCTCTTTGCAGGTTCAGATGTATCGTGTACCCATTCCAACAGAAACTCACCCAAAGGCAAGCCATCATCACCATCACCTTCATCTGGGCATTAGCCATCGTCATCATGTGTCCCTCGGCAGCCACGCTGACCGTAACCAAAGACGAGTTCCACTTCATGGTTGACGAGCACAACAACACCTACCCTCTGTACACCTGCTGGGAGGCATGGCCGGACCAGAGCATGCGCAAGATCTACACCACCGTGCTGTTCTCACACATCTACCTGGCGCCCGTCACGCTCATCGTCATCATGTACACGCGCGTGGCCCTCAAGCTCTTCAAGTCGCCGGCGCAGCTCCGCGAGGGCCGGGCCGAGGAGGACGGCCGCCGGGTCTACCGGCGCAAGATCAAGGTCATCCACATGCTCCTGATTGTGGCCATGCTGTTCACCGTATCGTGGCTGCCGCTGTGGACGCTAATCATGCTGACGGACTACGGGAACATGACGCCGAGCCAGATCAGCATGCTGTCGGCTTACGTGTTCCCGTTCGCCCACTGGCTGGCGTTCTTCAACAGCAGCGTCAACCCCGTGGTCTACGGTTACTTCAACGAGAACTTCCGCCGTGGCTTCCAGGCGGCGTTCCAGTTCCAACTGTGCCTGGCTGAGGTGCCCAGCGTGGTGCAACCGCGGAGGCCCGCCGTGGGGCGCCACAATCGGGTGTTCATAGACGGACAGAGCGGCCAGCCCCAAGCCCAGGACACCCGGAGGAGAGAGTTCTGTGGGCAAGAGAAACAGAACGAGCTCGTACTGGAGGACATCGACTGAGGCCTGGGGCACGAGATCTGACCTGCCTGTCTTAACGTGGATATAGCCTATGCTCCTCATCATTATGAGATAATAGTGACGCTTGTGTCCCTGCCTGGTGCCTGTGAAATGATAGACAATGTTTGGGATGGTGGATAAAGTTTGATATGGTGGACAAAGTATAAAGGAGAAGGTCTCAGGGTCGACAAATAAATTATATAGTGTAATTAGCTTTGCTGGAGCTTAAAGCGTAACTCTCGCCAAGATGCATCCTAGGGTGTTTTTGTGAATGTACCCGAATCAAAATTTTGTTTAAAAGCATAATTATGTCCACATAGTAAACTATGTGTTTTAAAAATAGCGATTTTGATTTTGAAAAGTGGCGCTTCGGACGTAATTATGCTTTTAAACGAAAGTTTGACTTGGGTACATTCACAAAAACTAGGATGCATTTTGGCGAGAGTTGTGCTTTAAATTGGCATCACCATGCCGATAGAAGCCATTATTATGACCGCCGCGCAGCGAAGCCATATAGGTTTAGTCAGATTTATTTATTTTTTTCTTTTTCGCATGTCCAAATTTCCGTCAAGAATTCCCGGGACACTGTAAGACCGGGGTACACGAAACTTGGTGGGCATGTAACCCCACATGGATAGCATGGAACCATCGTTTTTCGTTTTGATCTGTAGCCCCCCCGCTGGACTGGACCCCCCGAAAGGAGGGTAGGGCAGACACAGTTTTCTGTGAATATCTCGAGAACCGTAGGGCCTAGGATGACCAATTTTTTGCGTATGTTTGCCTCCAGGTGTCATGTAAACCCATTCCATATGCACACATGTGCATAAACAGATACACACGCACACACATACATTCACAGTAATCCCTCATTATGACACATACTCACACAGTAGACATATATACGCATGCATGCACATGTACACACACAGGCACATAAACAGGCAAACACACAAGCACATGCACATGCACGCACACACACCCACCCACCCACCCACACACACACAAGCAAGATGGGGGTGGGGTTGTATAAAATGTATTTTACATGTGAAATCTATGAACTAATCATGTTTTGGTACTTGTTGTCTAGCAGATACCAGTGAGAATTGAGTGTGCATAATGCAATTCAGTGAGACAGTTAGAATCATATATGCCTTTCAGCATGACTTATTTTTGTGGAAAACATGTGCTGGACTGGGCGGCAGTAATAATTTGTACCGCTCTGCGGTACATCTAGTTTGTACACAAGCCTAGCAAATATTCCCATGATGACCCATCTTCAAACCTCTGAAATGGGAGAGTTGAATTACGACGTCAGCTTAGTTTGTGTGTTTTTTATTATGTGCAGGTCAGTAATAATGGCATGTCAAAATAAAAGTACCATGTTATGAATAAAGCACAAACTGCTGCTCCTTATATTCCCCAAGCAGCAGCATGTTTATGGCTTTGATGGCACGCTCTTTTTTTATCCGACTGTGCTATTAAGGCATTATGAAGGCTGCTGCTTTTCTTTGTACTTTTCTTTACTTAAAAACAGGCGAGATCAGAAAAAAATACATGAAGAAATACAGAAAAATAGTACATTAAGTCCTGCAAAGTGGTTTCAAGTCTGCCAGCCAGACACTATGGGTCACCCGCTACTGTTTACACCCTTATGATTTTCAAAATGTAGCCTGGGCTTCAAGAAAAATATGTATGAAAATGAAAATAGATATGTACAAAATGTGTATAAAATGAAAAGGAATACTTAAGAGGAGATACTACTGACACATTTGAACTTAAGTTCAAATAATTGTTTTATTGTATTATAATGTCGGTTCTATTCTTACTGGTTTGAATCATGTTCTTGATCAACTCATTCACAAACAGAAGGACTGATTTATTTCTGTAATGTGCTTTGTGAAACAACAGAAGTGCCAGTATTTGTAATTGTGCAGCTTGTCGTACTGATGCTACTGTATGTGTATTGTTAACTTTGCACTACATAAAATATGATTAGATAAGCTATGTGACCGAATGTAAGCATTTCTTTTATTAATGAAGACCATGAATGTAAACCACAATCAATCGGCCATGGAATGGTATGACATGGATTGTTGGAATGTGAAAATCATTTGAAAATGTTATTTATTAAATGTCCCAGTTGTCAACAACTCTGATGTTGTGTAATCTGTGTGTAAGATGGAAAAATAAATCAATTCACACAGAATATGAGAAATATAAGTGGTATATTGGTGTTATAAACTAACCTCATACATTTATATGGAGGATTCTCCAGATTGAGTGCTGTGTCTCCTTATTATACATTGTCTGGTTATACTCATCAAAAACATTTTATAACACCAGCATCACCACTGCCGGCCATCTCACTCTCCTCTCTAGTCTGGTTGTGGTATAATCTCCTTAATGGTGGACATTTATTCGTTTTAGGGGATGTCAAACAGCAGATCCTCCTCTTTATCGTGTATTTTGGAACATGCTGTGGAGCCCTCCGAACATTTCATTCTTAGATGAGCATTTCCAGATAGTAATCCCAGCTAGAGGTCATCTTTAGGTTTAATTGGAACTGATGAATCCAAGGAGCAAATCAATGCACTCAACTGTGTTGTGTTGCCTCATATTGCCACTGACTACTGATGTTGCTATCTGACAGCCTTTGGCTTCAGGGTAAAAAAAGATGGTCATTTATGTTCTGTTTGAAAATGCAGTGCAGTGCAAAAAACTCTGCCAGGTGGTCAGGAATTAAACTGACTTCATGAAATGGCACAAACAAACCAAAGACTAATCTCTTTTGAATCATTTGGTCACTTGAATACGATTGAAAACATTTCTTTACTTACAAGTTAGAAGTTATATTAAGGTTCAGAAACTTTTGCTAATATGTTCCACTCACCGTGCTATTACTAACACTACTTCGGCCAGCAAGACTACGGGGATATGCTGTTTTGTGTGTTGGTAGAGGACTCTGTAATCACATTGTTGCACATGCCACGCACTCAGGTAAACGTAACCTAACCAGTTGGTCATTAAAAAAACAAAAACATCGGGGCGCTGCAGAGTGAAATCCACATTATATATGCCCTATAAAAGGTTAGTGTCAAAGTAACAAGTAAACAAGAAACATATTTTATTGAAAAACTTGTGGACATCATAGAAATACACAACATGGAACAACAATACATGAACACCCAAAATGAACACAATATAAACCAATTTATATATATATATACACACACACACCCGAGCCACCTGTGGAGAGCAGGCTCACAGCAAGCCATGAGGTCCTTGCTGCCAGGAGAGATGAGACCCAGCAGTGGTTGGCAGGGAGGATCGTCAAGGGAACGTGGCAAACCGCAGATATGCGGCAGGGGCTGGAGCCAGAAGTGCTCCACCACTACGTGGATCTCTGGTAGGTCAAGGTCTCCCACTGCAGCATCGTTATGATCCATCTGAGTGCAAGCCTAGATTGTCAGGTGGTTGATTCTTTGCAGGTTCCCCACTTTGTACTAATGGAGGTGAAATGGCCAGACATCACCAGCATCACGAGGCACCTCACATCAAGTTCGTTGGGAGGAAACCTCAACTAAAAATGAGTCACCGGAATTTCACCAAGGTGCAAGGTCAGGTTGCGGTAACTGGCCTTCCCTGGTGTGACAGTCACTGACACCAAGTCAGACATTTCCGTGTAGAGGAGAGGATTTGGTGAGACGAGTCCTTCATTGAAGTTCTTGAGAGAAAGTGGAATAGAACATTATGTTCAATATTCCAATATGTGGTTTAATATTCTGCATTTCTCATTAGTGGGTCACTTTGATACTAAAAGTATGATTCTAGTAATGACTATGATATCTGTACTGTCCCTTTGTATATCTCTGTGTGACTGTATTTAGAGATAAGCAGGAATATGACTTTGCAGTGTTTCACTGTTCTGCATGGCTGCGTCAGTAGCTATCTGCTCCGGATTGCCAGGTTGCCACTAATCAGTGTAGTCCACGTGAGATGGGATGACCAACGCCACCTCCCATCAGCCTGGAAGGATACTTAAACCCTAACTATTTCCTTGTCTAATTAGAGCAGCAGATGGATCTTTAGGTGAAGTCATGCTGTCTCTCCCTTGATGCGCATCATTGTAAATAAACTCTGTTCCTGATTTTTCATACTATTGGTCTGTGTGTATGTGCATGCGTGCGTGCTTTGTTCAATTTTCAATTTGTCTGTTTTACAATTATTCTGTTGATCAGCATGTGGGCGTGCATGTGTGTGTGACATATTTCTCGATGTATTTTCTTGATTTCGGATTCAGTGATTATTACTAACAACTTAGCATGTGGGAGTGTATGGGTGTGTGACATATTTCTCGATGTATTTTCTTGATTTCGGATTCAGTGATTATTACTAACAACTTAGCATGTGGGAGTGTATGGGTGCGTGCGTATGCATGTAGAAGAGCAGGGAAGTGAAAATGCTCACGTGACAACACCAGCACCTCCAGTTCCACTATCCTCGTGTGAGCTGCATCTAATGCACCTACCTGATGCAAACAAATAGACAAGTAGAGAAAAAAGTAGAGAAATAATGAAACAGATCACAGCACCTCTTTAAACTCAGTCCATATCAAGAATAGCTTATTTTCCTGATGCTGACATCCTGCTAACTGTAAACAACAATACTTATTAATTAATTACGGTACACTACAATTACTGTAGTGTACAATGATGACATACTGTAGTAAGTTATGAGTGCTGTGACACAAAATAACATCACAATAATCTGTGTTTCAGTAAAAGGTGTATGAAAGATAAATGTATGAAATAATCTCGTTTAGTTTAAAACAGACACAGACACACTCACACAATTTGCTGTCTAAACCTAGCTAACGTTACTATCTATATCTTTGCTTTGTTACCTAGGGCTATGTTGGCTCTGTGCAGCACTAGGTAAACTCCACGTAGTGCACGTAGGCGGGTGGAAGCTAAAATCACGTAAATATCTACTTGAAACCAGGGGCGCCTGCAGGAATTAATGCTATGGTAATGACAACTTGATACAGCCCTATACAGGCTAAAGTTTTGTTCTAACGTAACGTGAAGTCTGGCTTTAGTGCAGTCTAACATTCTGACAAGCACACCAATTTCTTGTCCATCTGGAATAACTCCTAGCTTTGCTGCCTCCATCCTTTCTGTTTTCGTTGTTTAAACTTGTGATATCCATGATGGGTATTGAGTTAGTGAATTAGCTCAACATTGTGTGCTGATAACCACATATAGATTGCGTGCCTGCGTGTGTATTCTCTCTCCTGCTCAAACAAAATGTGTGCACGTTAATTTTGATAACGTGTTCACTAACTTTACGTAATAGAAAATGGTAAATAGCCTGATAGCATGCAGCTAATGGGATACTGTGCATAGTTGGGAAGGTATGGTAGGCCAATTTGGTGTGAATACACACACCCACAAGGGAAATTTTCTCTAGCTGTTGAGTAGCCTCATGATACGCACAGTGCGTACGAACGTACACCTGCAGGCGTGCCTGCTTGAAACAGAGCAGACTGGCACACAGCAGTGCTCCTTGGAGCTGCCCACGAGTTTAAGAAGCAAAACACTTGTATAAATTGTATTTCATACATTTTGGTACAACTGAAGCATTCATCTTTAGGTGCTTTTTAAAAGCGATTACAACGAGCGAGAAACGTGTGCCGTTCACCCACCATAACACAAACACAAGGTTCATCTTTCATATCATGCCTAGGCTGTGTATTTAGGAAAAAGGTGAAAGCTAAATTTGTGTTTAAATATCAACTTGAAACCGAGCACACTGGCACATATCAGTGCTAATCAGTCACCCATGGTTTTAAGAAGCTTAACACTTGCACATTGTAATGTTATTTCTTACGTTTTGGTACAATTTAAGTACTCATTATCTAGTGCACAGAGCCAGTAAAATCCTCCAAATAAACATAATGTATATGCAAATGTACACCTGGCTATTTATCTCCTTGCCAGTTCATCTACTCTCTCAGTTGTCCTCTTAAAAACAGACCTCCTGGCTTGGGTTGTGTCAGAGACCCATGAAAAAACAAAAGGTACAGCGTCTTGTTTAACTCTGGTTTGTTAAAACCACTAGGTGTTTTGTACAGGTTACTGCTATGGAAATGCATACTAGAAACGACAAACGTTAGAGATGTTAAACAGTGGGCCTTCCTCTCTCCTGATGGCTTGAATCCATTTTCTTCTATGGTCCACATTGCGGGGAAAATGATGAAAGCTCAAATATGGTTGCTTTTATCTGCTGTTGGTACACAGAGGTACATAATACCGTCTTGTGCAAATCATCTGTGCTATTGCCATTCACCTTGAATGGTGTTCCGCATGACCGGAAGTAGCGATCCGTCTTAACCAAGGGGGCAGGCGAATTCCCGGAAGTAGAAGCATCGATGTAGCGGTGGTTATCAACTCTCTGCTAACCCCATAGAACGCCCATTCATTTAGGATTTTTTTGAACTCCCATAACTTCATATATCATGTGCCGATATTTTAGCTTCTGTGTTATCTACATAAACAATAAGGCAAAGGCAAAACAAGACTCGACTACCTCGTACGTAACGTTAGGTTCCCGTAAGAAGAATAGCATGTCCGGTTGAAGGGAAGCTAACGCACTGAAGGGAGATAAATTTGGATAAGAATTATTGTTTGGATAAGAAGCGTAGTCCAGCCAGCACAGAAACTCGTGAACAAAGCTATGTAGCCTACAATAGCATTGTAGCCTATGTTAAGGTAAAGCATAGAGGCAAGTAAACCTAATAAAAAACAGTAGTTTTACCGTTAGGTAGTCTAACAATAATCATTTCAGAGGTTTTCGATGGATTGACCGTAGGTCAGAAAAGTGGAAAGAAGATTAGCCTCAAGGCTATAACTTTTTTGTTTTGTTTTACCATGACTGTTTTTGAAGATTATCATGTGTGGTAGTTTCAACATTAACACGACTTGATATCACTTGTGAGGATGATATTAATAATAATACATAAATAAATGTTTAACTTTGATGACTTTGAAGGCGAAGGAAGTGTGAGAAGAATTTCTGTGTATCTATCATATGAGTTACAAGATTCAGTTCGATGGCTAACGTCACGAAGTTAAGTGTGAGTCTGCGCAGTACTGGGGGGACCAACTGAAAAATGACTCAATACCCTCCCATTGAGAATGACGGAGTCTGTTCGTCCATTTCTTTTACTGTATATGGTCTTAACCAGAGCCCGTCTACGGAGAGCCTGGCCACTCCGTATTAAGTCCCATTGTACCGAATTTTGGTTGCAGTTCCACCAGATTTCCACTGGGGGCGACTGCCATGAGTGCAGAATGAATGGGAGTCAATGGAGCTAGACGGCTAGATTTGTGTCTTTCACCTGATTGTCGTTGACAAATCTCAGATTTGATTGTAGTTTGTATAACTTCAACATGGGTTATAGGTCAAAAGTTGAATGAATGAGTACTTGTGTCCTTTTGATTTCTTACAGTTTGGGTCATTGTTGCCCATAACACGCTAGCATTGTGCTAATGAGTGACATCATTGACACGTTTGAAAGGCTTTTTAGAACAATTAAGTGACTTTAAAAATATAATACTCCACCAAGTGTATTTTCTTTGCCTCCCCTTTCGAATACAATATTCAAATTACTTGAAAAAAAAAAATTATATCGAGAAAAGTGGATTTTGAGGGGTACAGCTCCATAGACCTCCATGCATTCTGCACTCGTGGACGAGCGCCCTCATGTGGAACCACAAAAGGAACTGCAACCAGTTCAGAAACCGGAAGTTTTCCGAGAGTGGCAGTTCTCCCCTTATTAGACATTCTCTGTCTTAACGTAGCAAAACGGAAGAGACGCTTAATTTTAGATGAGATAGGCTTATAGACCTCTCTTTCAAAGTTCTCAATGTCTCGTTTTAAATGTCAGGGCCCTCGGAAGTCTACCAATGAAGTGTGGAGATACATTGAGCCTCGTAAATGGGTGTAAAACAGTGATTTATTTGCATGGCTAGCCCAATGCCGAAGCACCACTATTGAAAAAGCTGTTGGTAGCATCGGCTAACTAGCGCCAGATTTTGGAGTGCAGGGGACAAGCCGAGATGGGCTATGAGACATACGTTCACACTCGGTATCATATTTCAATACACTTTAGGTCAATATCACACCGGAATTCTCCTTTAAGACTTATTTCATACTCTGCATGAATGTCGGTCAAAACAGCTGCCAAGGCATCGAATGTGTGGGAGCCCCTTAGTTGACGGCAAGCAAGGGCAGCTGAACGGCGTTCCAAGCTGCAAGGATCGAGCCAGTGGGCTGTTACACCTGTAAAGCTCCTTCTCCTGGCCGTCCAACAATCAGTAGTGGTAGCAATGTATTGTACCTTTTTCATTTCGTTCTTGAGGCGTTCTTTCATTTTAGATGTAGCTGAATCAATCTTGCGCCGCACAGTTGTGCGGGACATGACAGCACTACTCGGTTGTAATTCTACAACAAGGTCTTGGATGGATGGTTTCTCACCCAGGGAGAAGGACTGGAGACCTTGAACGATGAAGCGGAGGATAGCCCGATCAACCGTCTTCTGAGACACCTGCTTGGTCTCCAGCAGCTTCAGTTGCTTTGCCTTGATGCCTGTTCCACCTTCTGATGGCCTCTTGCAGGCTGTTGAAGTCAGTTGACAGTATTCCTCCAGATGTGTCTCATGCCTTCTCTGTAAAACACAGTATAATATTTCAGTTTACACTATAATAAACTAATAAATATTAGAAAAGATACCCCATCATGTAGTCTACATAGCAGTATTATTAATTATGAAGTGCTGGTTGTTCAGAATTTTCCAGTGGCTCCAGACTAACTTTTTAAATTGGTTTTACTGGTGCAACTAACTTTAATTTACGTGGACCAGCAAAGTATTTAGGTGCTTCTGACATTCAACAAGTCGCAATTCAACAAGTGCTGCAATATTAGGTCAGGCAAATACAAGACTTTGGGTAGCATATCTCTCATGTATTTAAATACAATTGTAGGCTACAGCATTTTTTTTATATGCTGCGAAACTTTGGGCTCCGCCTTAACAATCTTTGTGCTAACTATTGTCAGGCCAAAGTTAGCCATCTGAATGGATAGCTACAGCTGGCAAATTGGCGGGTGCGGCTTCGACTACTCAAACGTAACCGAGAATGTAAAAAGCTGCATTAAAGCTGCTAGCAAATCATTTAGTGCACTATTCTATAGCTAGAATCTAGAAGCTAGAAAGTTTATTGCTGATAGGCTGTCCCTGTGTCCCAATCAGTGGCGCCTGCACAATCCAATCACGTTTGAGAGGGAAACAACAAATTGAGGGTTTCCGAGATTTTTCTTTCCTTTTTTAAAACAAAGTAGTAACGGGTACTCGCGGTTATGGATAGAAATGTAGCGGAGTAAAGAGTACAATATTTGCCTCTCAAATGTACTTGAGTAAAGTCATGAGTACTCCCCAAAAATGATACTCGAGTAAAGTACAGATCCCTCAAAATTGTACTCAAGTACTGTACTCAAGTAAATGTACTCCGTTACTGTCCGGCTCTGCTCACAAGGCTATGGAAACAACAAAAAAAAACTGTAATACTTTCATGGTACAATACAATAGAAAAAGTTTTGGAAATGGAGAAAATGATACTAAAAACTAGCAACCGTTCAGAAATACTGAATAAAACTTATCCGGAACACATACTTAACAAAATAAAAATAACTACTTTGAAAATACATGTGTATAGACCTGCCTCTACAATGACACTCATACATACATGGATTTCTATGGAACGTCACAAAAACATGCGTGCGCAACCAAGAGGCAGAAAGCACCATAGAACAGCATAGAGCAATGCAAAAGAGCAAAAGAATAAAATGAGTTTTTGTGCTGAAAACTCCAATTCGAAATCACGATGGTTAGAGAACGTTAAATATGTTCAATATCCCTAACGGAATGCATGTCTTCGCCAAAAATGACAAAATACGATGTTATATTAATAATCCAAATGAACGTCAAACTTTGAAATATATTCTGAAATGAGATGTTATTATCATTGAGTCAACAGGGGTATACACAAAAATCAGATTAATCAGAGTAATAAAAAAAGAATACGATTCCTCAGTACTAAAAATCTAAAAAAATAATGTTTTTCAAAATGTACTCTATTTGTGTATGTGCTGTATGCCATGTCCTCTGATAGACTACTGCATACATTTGATAATATGTGAAAAACATATAAAACAATCTGCATAGCAGCACAAGGCTGATCTATCTGAGGTCGATTACTGCAATGGACTTTTCACAGGCCTTCCTAAAAAGACTATCAAACAGCTTCAGGTGATACAAAATGCAGCAGCTAGGGTTCTCACAAAAACTAAAAGAACTGACCATACCGCAATTTGTAAGTCAAAGAATTGACTTTAAAGCACTACTGCTTGTTTATAAATCACTAAATGGAGCAGGACCTAAATACCTTTCAGACATGTTTCAGCAGTACACACCCTCCAGACCTCTCAGGTCTCAGGAGAAAAACTTGTTAGTAAAACCTGCTGTTAGAACTAAACATGGTGAAGCAGCTGTTAGCTGCTATGCAGCTCAGCTCTGGAACCAATTTTCGGATGACATTAAAAAGGCCCCAACTGTAGCCAGTTTTAAATCTAGTCAAAAGACTAAACTGTTCTCAGATGCTTTCTGCTAACTGCACTGAGTTACAAATTCTGAATCTGCCTTGAAAATTATTCTACCTTGTGTCTTATTTTGTCTTTTTAATTATTCTTTATTTTGAAATGATTTTACCTTGTGCGTTTTATGTTTTTTTTTTTATTATGATCCTTACCTTTTAAACTATTCTTTCACTGTTGCCCTTTTATGTTTATATTTGTTATTATTGTTTGGTTTTGTTTATGTAAAGCACATTGAATGACCTCTGTGTATGAAATGCGCTATATAAATAAACTTGACTTGACTTGACACTCTGAATTTCAAATACAGTATGAAGGCTGAAAGCCCCTCCCCCCTGTCACCTGTTGACTATTTCCATTTTAATGATGGTCTTACAGTAAATCAATTTGTCATAGTTTAAATATCTTCATGCATTATTCAGATTTTTGTTTTTATTATTTCCTGAAAATAGCATGATGTTCCTTTGGGCTCATATTATTTCGGGGGCCTCTGTATCCCTTTGCTGTGGGCTTTTAGAGAAATTTATTTTCCCTTGTGTATTCCTTTAATCTTTTTTCTCTTTCATGTTAAGGTTTCTCAACCTATTTTATCAGCTATGCGTTTACAGCTTTTTAAAATTATGTTACAGTACCATTAGGAGGCTTTGAACACTCTAAGACATGACATCCTTCAAATTTCCCTCACAGGATCAAAAGAGTACATATACTATACTATAATAACTTGAGACTGTGATGTTCAGTGTTGATCTATCATATACTGAAATTTTCTATTGTCATCCAAACAGCGGTCACTGAAGTACCCTATGGCAGGGTCATGCGTGGTCATTTAAAAACCTCTAGCAACTCCATCAAATGGATATCATTATGTCAAAGGAAATGTTGTCTGCCTACAGGAGCCAACATATCCAAACTGGGCGATGGCACACAGTTATGATATCATCCATCATGACAGGACACCAGCGCACTGTCTTCTACAGTATGTGTTGATTACATATGTTGTGCTTGCATTCTATGACAAAGTTACTCTTATGAAGGTCTGACAGACTGAAACATCAGCTCGTCAATGAATGAACCATTACCGGTTGCTGTTTCTTAACTGAGCAGAGTTGCACTATTTTTTCTTATTCAAGTTAAGTTGTAGCCTAGAAATCTAGACGCACCCTACATCTTGATGTGGGTCTGGCTCATCAGGCTAGTCAAGTTGTACCTTGTGAAATAAATACACCAGTAGAATGACTTGTCAAGGTGTGCAGTCTCCTCTATGAGAGGGCATGTAGCTAAAATGCTGAAATAATTAATTAATTAATTCATTATAATGAATATACTAGTCTATAATAGGTATATACAGTACCCACAATTTATTCTAATAATGGATCCATGATACGTCTGTGTATATTGCAGATACATCTGTTATATCATCGATATAATATAGAAACCTGTATGCATATTGCTATCAAAAGATATACAACATGTCTGAGTCTTCATTAAATACATGACACTTAAATGAAGGTATAGATTCATATTTATGAACTGTGGGTTTAATCATAATATTGCACACAAACATGTGATGGAAACTTCCAGTGCTAGGCTAGTTGGTGCTGTAACCGCAAAGTCTACCAGGAGTGTTAATTAATATTAGTTAATTAATGAATTAACTAATTAATAATTAAAATGCAATTATCTACAGACATGCTGCTGAGAGACATTTGACCAGGACAAGTGAAATGTTATGTGGACTGTTCCTCTTGAGACATTTATTGATGTATTATTAAGAGATTCTGGTTCTGAGTTCATTAGGTGGGCTACCCAGCAAGATGACTGAATAATGTATTGAGACATGAGTCATCAAATGGACAAACAAGAATCCAGCTACATTAATATAGCCCTGAATCAAAACTAAGGGAAAAACTTTCAAATAAAAATCAAAACTTTAATATGTTGTATATATTGTATACTGAGAGAGAATACACATAAAATGTAATATAGATGAGAAGCTTTTCACGGTATAATAGGCTCTAACTATAAATAAGCAACTAGGTAAGTACAAGCATATAAAAATAACTTTCCAGGTTCATGTGACTATTTTGGGTCAGTCCTTACTTCATGTGCTAATTGCACACTTGCACACGGATCCCTCAGCGGGGTTAAAGGTCCCAGTGTGGCTGTAACACTTAATCCAGTCAGTAATTGGTTTAAGTCGTTGGTTAGTCAGTGCCATCTGCTTAGCAGTAGTTGGAGTGTACACACACATACAGAGAGAGAGAGAGAGAGAGAGAGAGAGAAAGAGAGAAGGGGAGTCATACACACATATACACACACATACATGTCATGCACACACACACACACACACACACACACTGACACAATCTCTCTTTCTTTACTACTTTCTTCCTTTCTCTCTCTCTCGCTCTCTCTGTGTGGCCTCACTAATGTTCTTAGCTGACACAGTTGACATTACAGGAGACCTCAGGACAAAGCACAGAGTACGCAAGGACAACGCATTCCACAAGGAGGGAAATAAATAACACCAATACGACAATTACAATCATAATAATGATAATGACGACGATGATGATGATGATAGCTAACATTTTCATAGCATCCCGAACATCAATTATTTTTTGTACGATATGACAGCTCGCAGAGGACCTTGAGAAATCAGAGGGGTCAGGTTTAAGAGCACTCAAACCTGCTTAGAACTTTGAGCATTCTGGCCGCATGAATATGTTCCATTCTTTCAGCAATGCCTTGTGGTAGTATATTGTCGCTCAGCCACATCTACAGCAGGTTCAGTGAACCGGCAAGGTCATTTATTTAATCAAGGGCACATTCTGCACTGCAGGCACCTCAAGTCAAGTGTATTGCAAGAAATCTTTTTTTTCTAACCCTAGATGAGAAGATTTTCATGGTATAATAGGCTCTAACTGTAAATAAGCAACTAGGTAAAAATAGACACTATTTTCATCATCATTATGATTAAATAGACAAGAGCACGTTCTGCACTGCAGGCACCTCAAGTCAAGTGTATTGCAAGAAATCTTTTTTTCTCCAAATACATTTACTCTGTGCAAACCTGCCTTTAGCTATTTGAGAAGTAGGACAACTGGCTGTTCAGACTGGTTATATGAATATTTGCTACATGTTTTACACCTTGATTTGCTACCCCATGGCATCAAAGCTCTACACACTGTAAACCCTCTGTAGTCTATTCCTATGTCAGTCAAGCTGCAGTTTGGCAGTACTGACTGTACTGGCTGTCTCTGAGTGTGTAGGCCAGTGTTACTTCTGTTGTTGTTCACAGCCATGTGCCTCGGACACACACCTGGAGCTACGGACGTCGCTGGCCATACGCTCTTTGACCACACAGGCTCCTCCTCCTTCTCCACCGCCCCACACCCCCAGCAGCCCTTGCCTCGTCGGGCTACTTAGCAGAGAGGTCTGGGTAGCTTACTAGTAGTGCTTAGCAATCTAATTCAGTAGATGGGACTAAGAATATCAGCCCGGAAAGTCATGAGCTTCACCACTGAGGAGAGGGGAAGGCCAAACACGCAAGACTACAGAGTGTTTTTCAGTGAGTAGTGTCATGTCCCTTGGATCGGTGATTGAGTGATTCTGTTGTTCTTGTGTGCATTACCTTTTTGTATGTACAGGTGAAGATGTTTAATGGTATTCTATTCAGTGAAAAATGCTTTGGTTGTATAGAGCACAATCCTTGCATACTTATTTTCATTACAACAAAGTAACTTGTAGGAGAATGAATGCAATGGTGCAACCAACAGTTACACCAAAAGAAAATCCTTCAACGACTTAATTTTAATGTCTTCACAACCAAGTGTTGTTTTCCACTAGAGGTGAAAACACTGGAATGTACCATTAAAATTTATATAATGCAAAAGTTTCAGCAAAAAGAAAGAATACAAAAGAAATGGAAAAGAAACACACCAAGCGACGGCACACAGTGTGCAAGTAGGATCATATCTTAATTTCTAACTAACAAATCAAATAAAAAGAAAAAATAGTTATAATAATAATAAGAAGAAGAAGAAGAAGAAGAAGCCAGGAGATTTCAAGATAGTGGATTCCATCCACTATAATTACCTAACGTATCCTAACACTGTCTAACCTTTAAGCACTATGTTCTGACTGAGTTAATTTAGGACTTCCATTCTGTCATTTGGGTCTTTGCATTTTTTCCATTGCAATGCTGAATTGTCTGATCAATTTGAACACCCTATACTTCTTCTTCATACATCTACTTCTCTTTTCAGAGAACTCAGAGGGAAAATACATCTCCCCATTTCACGACATACCCATCTACGCAGATGAAGCCCAGGTATTTCTTAACACAAAAACACACACAAAGCTACCACAAAGAAGGGCAGCTCTTGGATGTCAAATGTGTCAGAAATTTTAATTGTAAGGTCAAGTTGTCAATAAGAGCATTGCATGTGTTATTTTCTATGACCTGATATGCTGGAGTGTTGCCTGTCCAATACAATGTTCTTCTGGACAATATAATCTAACACAATAAAAAATAATGTATGGACACATCAAAAATCACATACATAGAGTGGAGAGTTGCCCATAAGGTTGGCTGCCAGGCATACACAACCCTCTACTCTGCCCTTGCTTGCCTTACCGCTTCTATTTCTGTACACAAATATAGTATTTTACAGTAGATACAGTACGGTAACAGTACACAAGCAAATACACAAGAGTCTCATTATCTACACTGAGTTTTTGTTTTGCTTGTCTCTTCAGACAGACTTGATATGGCCTCCAGCATCAGTTACATACTGTAAAATTATAAGGTGTTTAACTCTGAAAAATCATTAACCCACCTTCCAAGAATCCCTGCTTAGTAGCAATCTGTATTTTCCTTGTGGGCTAGCCTGCAACACAAAGGGCTGTGAAATGAGCAAAATCACTTCCTTTGTGTTTGGTCAGGCCAGTAAAGGATTCAGTGTGTCCATTCTGAGAAATAACAGTTATTAAACTTATGTGACTGCCTCAGGCCTGCCGCCTGACTATCAGGAGGTGACTACTGGACGAATTATGTCCATAATGGAGATGACCAAGCATAGGGGGAGACTCTCTCATTATCCTCCTGTAATATCTCACACTGTTCACATTTCACATTTTAAGAGCACGATGTATTTTCAAGCCTCCCAGTGATAGTAGGAAGGTATTTGATTTGCTGAGATAAAATACTAAAATGTGTACAGTGCGTTATGTGCATTGACTTTTATGCATTCTCTCTCTCTTTCTCTCTCCCTCTCGCTCTCTCTCTCTCTCTCTCTGTAGAACATATTCCATGCCGTTATTGAGGTTCCAAGATGGACAAGTGCAAAAATGGAGGTGGGAGTTATCAACTGTGTTAACTGCTTTTGCCATCTCATGCTTCACCATATTCTTACCTTTGAGGCCTGACTTTACTTATCTGTTAGCTGTTTGCTGAGTTGCAAAAAATGAGGAAAGGTTTCCCCATTGACTAAAGAGAAACTATGCAGTTTTGGCCATTCCTTCGCTTCGTTTTCTTGCTTTTTGCTTGCAGGGTTCTGTGCAGAGCTCCCCCTACAGCTTCAGAGTAGGCCTATATATTTTTTTATTCCAAAAAGAATTCCGTGGAAATGCATGGATTCCAGTTGCTTCTAGCAGCAACTGGAATCCATGCATTTCCAAGGAATTCTTTTTGGAATCTGATCCCTTATCATACCTGTTCATTCATTACTGCTGTTCTAATTTATCGTGACTAAATTCAAGATGGCGGCGAACGGTAAACTTCCTGAAGGTACTGTCTGTATAAATCGTCTGGTAAATAAACTACCAGTGCTTTTTCACAGTTCTCAATGTCTCATTTTGAAATGTTAGGGCCCTCTGAAGTCTACAAATGAAGTGCGGAGCTACTACTTATTTGCATGGCTACGCCGATGCCCGAGGCACCCCCTTTGAAAACCTGTTGGTAGCATCGGCTAACTAGCACCAGATTTCGGAGTGCAGGGGACAAGCCCAGATGAGCTATGAGACAAAAGTTCACACTCGGTGTCATGTTTCAACACACTTTAGGTCAATATCACACCGAACTTATCCTTTAAGGTCAAAAAACTGTCAAGGATACATTTAAATGTATACAAATGTATACAAAAGACCACAGCTTTAAACAGAGTCCTCACCCTTTTTCACTGACAACATTTCAAAATGTTTTCATTATAGACAGGGCATAACCCAGAACGATCTGATTCAGGTCACTACCAAACATTTCTCAATTAATTCTATAGTACTTTTTCGCGTAGAATCCATTTCTGCTTGGGACAGTTTTATATCACGCATAGTTAATGAGACAATTTGCATATTTCAATACCTTAGCGAATATAAATGCATAATAAAGAAATGTATTGATAATATGGCTTTAAGTAGATAGATTAATGGCTTTAGGCCCAAATAATATTTAAATTGTATCAAATATAACAAATGATCATACAAAAGTATGTTTTTAGATAGGATATTGCAGTTACATTATGTATTTAGTAATGTAATTTGGTCATGTTTTACCTTTTTCGTTCATGTAAAACTTCACCTTTACAAGAACATCATGGCAAAGCAATTATGGATGTTTTTACTTGATTAGTGTAAATATATACTGCTAATACACTGTACCTTCACTGCTAATTAGCATGTACCTTTCAACCAGTATTGCCATCAGCGTAATTTGCCAGCTATCAAATCAAGACTGGTATGTCCAGCTAACGTAACGTTTGCATAGTAGGAGGCAATGGTTTACATGTCAAAGAAATCTTATGACAATTTAAAGGTTTTTGGTCATATTTTCAACATTAACAATAGATTAATTAGGATTTTAATACTTTTTTGTAGATAACTGTTGATTGGCAATGGCAATCCAGCCATTTTTAGTCTCTCATTCCACAGAAGACAGCAGGTGCTTGCTTTGTTCAAAAGTCATAGGTGAGAGAGATAAGAAGCAAAGTATTGCTACGTCTGGTTTGAGCACAATTGAAGACAAAGAATCTCTGTGGGTCAAGGTGCAAGTATATTCTGGTGATGAGACTTATGAAAAATGTACTTATGTGAAAGACAGACTTGTGAGCACGACCGCACAAGGTGTTCATGCTCATTCAACTTGCAGGTTGATCAGGACACATTTAGAGAGGAAGCAAAAAGAGTGTAGTGTGAAAGGCTGTCACAGGTGTAGATACACCTGAAGAAGTATATGAAGATGACAAACAAGACAAAAAGAAGAGAGTCTCTGAACGAGTGGTGAAGAAACCATCATATGTTTCATCTGCAACAACAGGACAAATGCAGATACAAATCCATATGCAGATTGTAGCCGAGGCCGATGCTCTGAAGAAAGGTCTTTCAAAAAGCTACATAACCAAATGACAAAATGTACCTGGAGACAGCAAAGAGACTAAGGGCCCTATCTTGCACTCACTGGCGCTTGTATCCTTCCTATTTTGCATTTGAGCAGAATGCAGCAGAATTTTCCCTCCACAGACGCACATCGGTTAGGGAATGAACTTGTGCTCCAGGGGGTGGTTCAGCGAAAAGAGGAGGCGTATTCCGGCGCAAACGTTCCCTGGTACCAGAAAAAACCTAGTCTAAAGTCAGTGGCGCGTTTTTCACATGCTATTTTAAGAGCGCATGCTTGGCAATAATGTAGCGTGGTTAACTTTTAATCTCAAAAATAATTTCAAGTTTTTGCCTGAAATTGCACTGTGCCTATTTACAAGGGCATTTTTCCCACCTCTTCTGGGGCCTACCATCAAATGTTGGACCTCTATAGAAAGCTGAGAACCTCTAGTTTTCGTAGGAAACAGTCAAAATAAATGTGTGATGACCTCACAAAGAGTTACAGAGGCTAGAATATAGTTTTTTCTTTCTGCCGGATTACAAGGATCTCTGAACTGACCACATTTCAGCCCTCTAGGTCAATTGATATGACTTATAAACACAACTGAGCCCTAGCACCAGGTCTTGTGAAGTTGTGTGCAAAAGTAGATCAATATAGAATGAAAATATGAGTGCTTTAGACTACTATTTGCCAAGGTATGCTCATGCGTTTTGTAAAATGCCTATGGAAACTCCCCATAGGACTTTTTGTTGTCCAAAATGCATACTGACAATCAAATGCTTACTGCACATGAACCCCTTTGTGTAGAAGCATAATCCTGGTCTCAAATGAAAGGTAACACTTTGAGGTTTCTTGTGAACTATTTAGATTGGATATCAGGTGTTCTGATATAGACTGACTACACAAAATATGGAATAATTACAAAAAAGTCTCTATTTTGCATTTACTTTGTTGGTTCAATGAGTGTGTATAAGATAGACTATACATCTGGACAACTAATATTGGATAACACAACATGAAGATTCAATTTCTATGGATTCTTGTGAATATTTCAGTACCCAATATGTTGCATCTACTTATTGTGCTGCAGCAGCTACACTGCAGCCAGAAGTCAGGGTAGCACCAAAAGCAGAGGGGGGGGGATACAGATTGTACATGAAAAAAGTTGTCATTTTTGGATTCCCAAGAGTCAAAGCTTTGAAATGGTGTATAACATTACTATGCTACATAGCAATATGGTGCATACATTTGATTTAGAATGTTGGAGGGAGGTGGGGGAGGGGGGTAACAGTCCCGCCGGCGGGACACGGAAAATTATGTGGTTGCGCTTGCTCATAATTTTTCTTTTGCACAGTGAGATGGAGTAAGTCTTGGGACAGAGAAGAGACGCGGGAGGGAGAGGGTCTGCCGGCCCAGACTGACCTCTCTCTCCCTCAGTGAGGAGGAATGTAGGTGTAAGCTACACCTGACCCGTCAGGCTGTGACAGATGTCTGCCATCTCATGGCAATGCTATTTAATTGAAAACACACACAAACACGCAGTGTAATTGAACGAACATTCGGCATACTGAAGATGTGCTTCAGTATGCCGATAGGTCAGGAGGCACTTACAGTACAGTCCGCAAAAAGTCACAGCATTCTTTGTGGCATGTTGTGTTTTACACAACATTTCCATGAATCATGGATGTGTTGACATAAATGAGGAAATATTAGAGGACATAAGGAGGCGTGATGTTGAACTGCATGTGCCGATGCCATTTAACCCAAATGCCCCAGCAGCAGCATGGAAGAGGAGAGCTTTTCTGACAGAAGAGCTGCATCGTCTATACTATAGTGAGGTATAGTGAAGCAAAGTAATCTCGGTCTAATGTTAGACAACATTGCAAAAATATCACCATGCATTCATAACCTCGTGAGTCAGTGAGAGTGAGCCTAAAACATCGGAAAGTACAGTATGTCTTTGTGACATTTCTTTATTTACATTTTGTCAAAAAGAAAAATGCCAGCCATGGAAACAATTGTGTCAATTTCCTCCCACGCCTGTTTAACCGAAGCAAATTTGGGTGGGTTTCTCCCATCCCCACAATGCCACTTCTCTGTCTTTTACGGCCCTGACAAGAACGTCGGTCTCATCGGCTGTGAACCGCTCTTGGTGTGCACCTGGCAAATCAGCCATTATAATAGCAATCTGCCATGGAACAAACGCGCCTACTTTTAAAGGGAATGTGAGATCTGATTGGCTTATTGCATGTGTAATGTAGCTACTTCAGACCAACCCATTTTAGATTTGCGTCGGGCACAACTTCAGGCCTCATATCAGAAATACAGACAGATCAGCAAACTACTACAGGGCTTGTGGTCCTAAGGGAAGCCCACAGCCCCTAACACTAGATAGATAGATAGATAGATACTTTATTGATCCCCAGGGGAAATTCACTATGGAACAGATTTGAATGCCTCCGGGAGGTGAGAGAGGAATTTCTCAGGTAACAGACCCAAAGCAGGCAGCAATCAAACCACAACAATAGAAAGATGGGCACAGACAAGAAGCAGCACTCGACACCTATTCATCCCACAACCCTCGTTCTAGGCGACTCTGCTGTGAGACATATAAATGGGGAAAGGATGATTGTATGTTGTTTCCCAAATGCTTCAGTGTCTGACACAAAAAACAAGCTTGCAGAACTGGTGTCAAAATATGCAACTATCAAAGCGCATCATTGTGCATGTTGGAGCAAATGACATCTACAGAGAACAGCTGTATGTCAAAGAAGATTTCAAGGAACTTTTTCAGCCCTATATGAGCTTGGAATACAAATTTTCATCAGTGGCCCACTCCCAGCAGAGGGAAGCCTGGACTATTCAGTTTAAACAAAAAAAACATGCTTTTCAGTTGGGATGAATTTTATTGACAATTTTAACCTTTTTTGGAATCGCAGGGAATACTTCAGACCAAATAGCACAGAGCTGAGTTGGACTGGGGCCAAGATCTTAACTGAATACTATCACCTCTCTCTCCTGCACCCAACATCAACACAGAATTGACTTTAAAGCACTATTGCTTGTTTATAAATCAGTAAATGGAGCAGGACCTAAATACTTGTCAGACATGCTTCAGCAGTACACACCTTCTCAGGACCTAAATCAGACTCTCTCAGGTCCCAGGTGAAAAACCTGCTAGTAAAACCTACAGTTAGAACTAAACATGGTGAAGCAGCTTTTAGCTGCTATGCGGCTCAGCTGTGGAACCAACTTTCGGATGACATCAAAAAGGCCCCAACTGTAGCCAGTTTTAAATCTAGACTTAAGACCAAACTGTTCTCAGATGCTTTCTGCTATAACTGTGCCGAGTTACAAATTCTGAATCTGCCTTGATAATTATTCTACCTTGTCTTTTATTACTTTTTTTTACTACTTTTGCCTTTGTTTTTGCTTACTAATTATTTTTTCTTTTTAAATTATTTTACCTTGTGTTTTATGTTTTCTTTTTATTATGATCTTTACCTTTTAACTATTCTTTGACTATATTGCCCTTCTATGCTTTTATTTGTTATTTTTGTTTGGTTTTGTTTATGTAAAGCACATTGAATGACCTCTGTGTATGAAATGCGCTATATAAATCAACTTGACTTGACTTGACTTGACACGAGTAATTTATCCCGCCGGTATAATAGCAACAGCGCTTGAGATCCGCCCACAAAGCTACTTGTGTTTTGCGTTTGATACTTGTGTTTCAGATCGTTAAGATAGGGTCTTCTTTTGAGTGGACAATCATTTGATATGTTTGCTGTGGATGTATACTACCATGGAAGCTGCTACCTGTCTTTTGCCTTCCCTTACAGCCACTTAGAGACTACACTGGACAAAGAAGAAAAAGAAAAATTTAAATATTGGGCTATATTTTGGCGATCAAAAATGCATGGTCACTGGCGACCATTCAAACAAAATAGTCTACTCGCATCTGCACTCGACGCGCATGGCGAAAAACTTGAGTGTACAATCGGAATAAGCTTTGCGTCGTGATAACAACACACTTTGCGCTGCGCTTTTGATCATCATATTAGAGCCCATAATGTTACTGAGGACTTTCTGAAATTGATCGAAAGGAAAGTGAAGGAAAGTGAATGATAAGGAAGCTTATCCGATGAAAGATCTGCCGGAGGACATTGAACATTTGAGCACTAAAAAAATGGGTTGCAAGAGCTTGCTTGTGCTTACTAGAGTCTGCATTGGCATTTTTGTTATTGGCATTATTTATGTAAATTTACTAATATAACCATGACCAGGATTTACACTGCAGATAACTTTACACCTGAAAGAGAAAGAATATTCTTTAACTAATTATAAAGTGTCATCCAAACATAAGTGGATCTACTATTACTGTATACTATTTCTACAAGCTATTTACTATTACTAAATCAAGTGGACAACTGGAGGGGAAGATCAGTTACAATACAGCATGAAAACAAGACAAGTATTTCTTCATCGCATGCAAATTAGTCAACAAAATGATACCCATATGCAAATTTCCTCTCACAAAATAATGCACAGAGTGTATATTTGCACTAATTAAGTAAAAACATTCATAATTGCTTTGCCATGATGTTCTTGTAAAGGTGAAGTGGCACATGAACAAAAAAGGTTAAAAAAAATCTAATTTGCATAATATTTGATTTATTTAATATTTTTATATTTGATACAATTTGAATATTATTTGGCCACAAAGCCATTAATTTATCTGCTTACAGCCGTATTATCAATACACTTATTTATTATGCATTTATATTCACTAATGTATTCAGATATGCAAATTATCTCCTTAACTACGCGTGATAAAAAAATGTCCCAAGAAATGAATTCTACGCAAAAAAAGTACTTTAGAATCAATTGAGAAAAGTTTGGTAGGGACCTTAATCAGATCATTCTGGGTTTTTCCCTGTCTATTACTTTTCAGTAACCTTGAATGAAATTTCCATGACTTTTCACAGCCTTTAAGTACGAAATTGCTTACTTTACGTCACAGTGGCATGAATGTGACTTAAACTAAGAGGTTGGATAAAATCTAGGCTACTTTCTTCCACAATCCCTACCATTCTATATCTATGAAGGAAGCGATCTAAATCTCCAATGTCCCTGGAATGACAAAATTTAATTTCTTGACTTTTCCTAATCTTTTCAGATTGCGACCAAAGATCCACTGAACCCTTTAAAGCAGGACATAAAGAAAGGACAGCTTCGCTACGTGTGCAACGTGTTCCCACACAAAGGTTATATCTGGAACTACGGAGCAATCCCGCAGGTAAACATTGAATTGCTGAAATTATATCACGAGTAACACAATATTGTTTAAATCAGTTGAGTTATCTGTCACAATATTGGCATAACCACGTTATGCAGATCAGTCATTTATTTTTGTGTTATTGATCATTGTCATGACAACTGTCATAGTCAATTAGGCAAACAGCATGTTGATCACAAGATGCATTTTTAATCACACTTGACAAGGCAACAGTCATGCTTCTAAAAAGTTTTGCTATTGCTATAACTGCCATTCATTGTTCAGTGCCATATTCATTGTACAACTGCAATGAATGACTACTATTACATTCTATTGTGTGTTTAGAGATACATGAGTCTCATGACATAGGGATCAGGTGAAGTGTTAGCCTACTGACACATCCTCATACTTGCATGCATAATGCTTAAATACATGCATACGGATTGGTAAACCGACAATACAGCTGACAGCACACTGCTGTGTGTTTCAAGATAGATAGATAGATAGATAGATAGATGAGTAGATAGAGAGATAGACTTGGACTCCACAAAGTTTGATCCAACAACAGACATGGCTAGACTTGAAGTAGCCTATTCTACAGATACTGTTGAGTACCCAGCCACTTTCATTCATTTTTCCAGAAGATTGCAATAGAAGTGAATGTAACAGTGCAGGTCAATGAGTATAAGGCGTCTGTGTAAGTGGTATTGATCTCTGAATCGACCCCTCGACCCCAAGATTCTGCTGCTGGGACATTCTTCTGTGACACTAATGGCTGTGTGGAGTTCAGGTGGACTTTTGAGACATCCTGTGCACCCTGTCTTCAAGGTTTAGCTTCAAGTGTTATTAGTTTATTCTCAGGTAGGAAAGAAATGTAATTTAATCTGTGAAAATGACATATTCTCCTCCTCACAAATCCAGACTTGGGAAGACCCACACCACAAAGACGAGGACACGGGGTGCTGCGGTGACAACGACCCAATTGATATCTGTGACATCGGCAACAAGGTATTCACAGTTTTATTTTAAACCCTATCATTTATGTCCTATCATTATTACTGGGGTGGACGATACAAATGGTGTAAATAGACAAATGGATGTGTAGGAATTTGGACATACATAACATGTTACCTGATCTTTAGTATCTCAGTGATCTCCAGAGTCTGTTTTCTTTTAACTCCCTGCATCACCTTTTACCTTATATAATAGACCTTATAGTCAATTTCACAGTAGATCAGTCTTCATAGTGACATGAGGAGTGCATTGGCTAGTGTGTTTCACATCTTGTCATATCATCATGGTCAGGTCTCAAGCAAGAATGTGACAGAGCCTTTGCAGTTGTTACTACACACTTCCAGTTGTTACTTGATTAAAGTGTTCCCTCCATCAGTGCTTTTAAGTCTAGGCTCAGAGTCAAAACACACCTGTATTCTGGCCCTCTAGTGTCCAATTTGTCGTTGTCTGTTGTTACTTGTGATGCAATGTCTGTAACTCTGTGATGTGATGTCATGTAACTATGTGCTCGTCCCTGGCTGTTTAACTGGTCACTGTCATGGGTTTGAGTCTACCTGCTGGTGAAGGTCTTTTAATGTCTATGTGTATATTTATAATCTGGTTCATGTACACTGTACAACATTGTGGCCAGGGGAAGTTGTGTTTAATGGCTTCATAAATAAATTGCACTTACCTTACTTATTTCTATGATGTCTGGCATCTGGCTCTTAGGTATGCTCTCGAGGTGAAATAATCAAGGTGAAGGTGCTGGGGACGTTGGCACTGATTGACGAAGGAGAAACAGATTGGAAAGTCATTGTAATAAACACTGAGGACCCGGAAGCCAGCAACTTCAATGGTATGTATTATTTGTGCAGAGGGAGAAGGTTCACTGGAGCACACACAGATGACCTTTAGTTGTATTTTATGAATACAATACAATTGTATTTATTTTATTATATAAAATACAATTAAAAGCCATCTCTGTGTGCTACGGTGAACCTTCTCCCTCTCCACATGATCGGTCCTCTGCCGTGAAGCACCAGACGTGAAATCAGAAGCGTGGTGGAACTATGTTTTTTGACTATGTATTACTTGTACATTTGACCATTATGGATTTTACCATTTTTGGGATGTTTTCCTCGTGTTGTATTTTCATCTTATTTTACGCTTGATATTCACCTCTATGTGCAGATATTGATGATGTAAGGAGGCTGAAACCTGGTTACCTGGAGGCAACACTAGATTGGTTCAAAATGTACAAAGTTCCAGACGGAAAACCTGAAAACCAGTTTGCCTTCAATGGAGAATTCAAAGACAGGGTTTGTTGTTCGTTGCATGTCCATGGATAACATATAGACATAGAACACATAGAACATAAAGGAATATCTTGTTTTTTTATCAAATGTGAATAGCTAAAATATTTTATGATGAGTATATCAAGGCATTTGTAAAAAAAGTTGTGTTGTGTTGTTTGTGACACAACCACTAGAGATGTGTCAAACAACACAACACAACTTTTTTTACAAAATGGGTGTTTTTTAGAGCTTAGTGTTAATTTATTGAATGGTGTATAGGATGTGAGGTTGACATGATGCAACATAAAGTTACCAGCTTTTACAGTACATTCAAACAAGAGTTTTGTTTTGTTTTTCTGTTGATCCATGCATCTTTATTTCTAGGACTTTGCCATTCAGACAATCAAAGACACTCATGGTTTTTGGAAAGCTCTGATTTCCAAAAAGACTGATAGCGGTGAACTAAACTGGTAAGTTTTAATGAAAAAATTGAAATCCAATTAATTTTATAAGAAACATTTGTAATCAATAACACGCTCATTAGATGATAATATAAAATGCAGGTAACAATTTTACTTAGATTATTCTAATGGAGATCCAGAAGTTTCAGACAAGTTGCTTATTTATGCTATTGCTCCACATTTCTCATAAATATTTCCACTAGGACTTGGACAAAAAGATGAAGAGTTTTTTAGTTTTATGCTAGCCATCACCTGAACTCCAAACAGTAGCCTAACACATTTTTGTATTCATTCCTAAACCCCCTACTATTTGCTCCCTGTTTTGCCAGCATGAACACCTGTGTGTGTGATAGCCCATTATGCTGCTCCAGTGATGAAGCGAAAGCTGTTGTTAACGCAGTAAGTATTTATCGCCACCATGCTCAGCCTTCTTCTTATTATCATTTTATTATTCTTCTTTACTTTTTAAACTGTTCTTTGACTATTGCCCTTCTATGCTTTTATCAGATATTCCTGTTTGCACATGTAAAGCACATTGAATGATCTCTGTGTATGAAATGCGCTATATAAAGAATGTTGACTTGACTTGACTTGACTTGACCCAGATGAACTATGTATATGCATTGAAGAAACACCATGAGTGCATAATACAAATAACTGTCTCCTGAGCTGCAGAACATGAGCACGGAGGTTTTTTTGATGGGTCGATTTTGTTTGCTTTTCAGACAAGTCCTTTAGGTCACTCAGAACCCATTCCAAATTCAGGTATGTGCATTTCTAGAGGCACTTCACATGCCAATTGAAATTCAAAAGCAATATTTTGTGCTAGTCTTAAAATGGGGATTGATTGCCTGTTGGGGAGGAGGATAGAGTACTGTTGTTGTTTAGCTGATTTAAAAACAAATAAAACTTGTTATAACCATAATTCATGATAAATGTAGGTCCACATTCTCACATGCAAACACTATAACCAGAAAGTACCTATCCACCAAGAGCACAACTTGCTAGCAACTGTTTTGATCCGGTGTATGTATTGAGTGCACTGGCATGTTTGTAATAAAGCAGCTCGTACTTTACGTGATTTTTTCTCCTGCTGTTTTATCATATACCATTATGACTGAGATGTATTTGTGAGAGATGTTAAATGCATTTAGTATGGGTATATAACAACTGTCTTTGTTTTTCAGCTGACAAATGGTACTACTACAACAAGACCTAGTCAAGCTGATGCTCACCATTGTGGAAATTTAAAAAGAAATGGAACCAATCATCAAAACTTACATAACTTACATTAGCAATTGCCACAGATCACTGTTGCTATCAGTTCTCCTCTGCTCTGTATATTTTCAAAGGAAAAAAAGAAGCAAGGATTTTGACAAAGAAATGTATTTGTCCCAGTTTGCTGCTCTGCCTATTAAAAAGAAAATTAATAAAAGTATAACAAAACCTGGACTTTCCTTTCTTTTTGTGATGAACGAAAAAAGAAAGGCTTTGAATTTCAAAACAGATTTGAATGTTGCATGCACAGTAGCCTATTAACCTACCATCTCTCTAGAAGGATGAGATGAATCTTTAGTCAGAAAAATCCCAGATCAGCATGAAAATACTACATGTCTGGTGACATTAAAGGTTCCTTCTCAATTTGTCCATTTGTTTCTATCCAGCACACTCCCCGTAGAACTATCTAGAACTAGAATTCCTCTGAAATGGAAGAAGGTTCTTTAGTCTGATGAGACCAAAAGTCAGCTTTTTGACCATCAGACTAGAATAGATGCTATGTGTGCTATGTTTATAGATGCTATGTACGCTATGTTATTTTTGACACCAAACACTGCACATCACCACAAATGCATCATCCCTAAATTGAAGCATGGTGGTGGAAGCATCATGCTGTTGGAATACTTCTCGACAGCAGGCCCTGGAAGTCTTGTAAAGGTAAAGCTAAAATGAATTCAGCAAAATATATGGAAATGGAAGACAAGCTAGATGTCTAGCTGGCCTGGTCATATCCAAGGGTGTATAGTGTATTGTAATGTGTGATGTATGTTCTTCATGTTATGTCTGTATGTGTCTGATGTATACACTATTTGTTTGGTGTCATATGTCTGATGTCCTGTCATGAAGTGCCTTGCGACTGTGCCGCAAACCCAACTGCCCCACGGGGACAATAAAGTTATCTAATACTACTAATTACACAGAAATGGTTTAACAAGGTGAATATTCTTGAGTGGCCGAGTCAAAGCCCAGACCTTAATCCTAGCTTTAATTAGCTTTAAAAAGCTTCAATTGCGGCCAAAGGTGCATCTACTACTTGAAGGGGGTGAATATTTATGCAACTACTTATTTTGTATTGTATATTTTAATTAATTAGCATTACTTTGTAGAAGTCTTCTTTCACTTTGACATTAAAGAGTAAATTATCATAAATTAAATTGATTCCATTTATAAAAGCAGCAAAAGGGAAAATATCCAGGGCGGGGGAGTGAATTCTTTTTATAGGCACTGTATGTGTGTATATGTGTGTGTTTTGAGAGGCAGACAGGCAACAGGTCCGTCATTCATAAGCCTGGATGCCTGGTTGGAAAAAAAAACTGTCACGGAGGCTGCAGGTCCCAGCCTTTATGTTACGATGCTTGATGGCAGCAGCTGAAGGAAGCGTTTGCCAGGGTGGCTATGGAGTCCCTAATACAATTATTGTGCGTTCCATTTGTACATGCTAATGATTTGTGATGACTCGTAATTAACTGTGCTTGCAAAGCAGCACACTTATTGTTCTTCTTAAGTTTTATTAGGGGTCCGAGCAGCGTAACTGCAGGACCCCTATTGTTTCTGTACCGTTCATTTTTGGCCAAAATTCTGTAAAAGTCATACTGCAGCCTAAACCATAACTCCAAAACTCTTCACATTTTCAGGTATGGTTACCAGTACCCCCCTCTGCCCATAACCCAAAATTTGGGGTACTGCACCCAAAGGTGGCGCTATTGGAAAAAAAGTTAATAATGCTAATTACTCCTTACCAGATTGACCTAGACTCAAAATTCTTTCATAATATTAATCTCTAAACTCAGATGCATCTTTTTGGCCCTGGTCTTATGGTCTAAAAATGTTTACTTTTGACACAATTTCATGGAAAAGCCAAACATCATAAAAAGTTTCACAGGCTTCAAAAATGATCAAATCTTCACCAAAATTCTCACAGACAATGTTTAGACAAAGCCTCACAAAAGTTATCAAAAGAATTTGGATATGTTGTTCCATTTAAGAGAAATAGACCAATAAAGTTCGACCACTCAGCCCATTTCTCCTATATCACCTATATTCCTATATGAGTAATTTTTTTTCCTTGGAGAACAACCATACAACCATCATTATGTGGATACCATTAACAGTGCACATCTTCAGATCTGTACTCTTTTTTATAAAGCCCTTAATTCTATTGTCAAATGTATGCTAGGAATTTTATTGATGTTGTGTGTTTGCCAACACACATTTTCACCATGTGAATGTGACTGCCAAATATGTAGGATTGTCAGTGGCTCAGTGGGATAATGCCTAGTGCTGGTGTTAGTTAGGTTGAGAGTTTGAATCCCTGGTAGTGCTTTAGGCTCTAGCTCGAATACTATTGGTTATTGAAGATTCACACCATTGAACAGCACCTGAATGACATCAGGCAATCAACATACACAGTCATTAGTTGCCAAGAATCAGAGAGACACTCTGACATTTAGGGGAACTTCTTTGTTTACTATTTTTCCTTCATCATTAAGTCTATCATATTTATATTTCATCCATTAGTGTTCTTCTCTACAAATGTCTAATTGCCCCAGAATTTCAAAAAGATTTCAGGTGTACTCTTTCAGGAAAGCCCTTCATTTTACCAACACACATTTTCATCATGTGAATGTGATTGGCCAACATGTAGGATTGACAGTGGCTCAGTGGGATAATGCCTTGATCCTTACTGTAGGTTGAGAGTTCAAATCCCACTTGAAGCATTAGTGTTCGAATGCTGTTGGTTTGTGGAGGTTAGCACACTATAACATTACAGCTACTTGTCAATATGGACTTGTACTGCAAGGCAAGTATAACTGTATAATTATAGGCCGTTTATCTTATTGACTCCAACACAGAACAATATATATATATTATTATTATTATTATTATATTGTTTCTCGTTTTCGAATGTACACTTAAATCTGCACAAAGTCCTTGAGGTGAAAGTGCTGTGGAGAAATTGCAGGATTGTTTGGCTCTGCCACCTAACCACACCCAGTTTACCTGCTGGAAAACCCTGTAGCTCCGGAGCAGGGGCTCAGACCAGGATAAATTGTTTGCTCGCCCTCAGTTCTCTCTTTTGTTCATCTCAACCCAGCACTCCAGTGTGTCCTGCTTTGTGTGCGTCTTTGAGTTGAGACGTAAGTCATCACTTTAATGACCCTCACTATGACTTTTGTGATGTTTATCAGTTTGTAGAGTAGCTCTGCCATCATGTGTAAAGTTAAGGTCTTTGTTTGTTGGTTTGGTGTGTTGGAGTCCCATGTGAGAGATGCATGTGAGAGATGATTAGATGATGTTGGTTGACTTGGGATGTCAAGTATTGTTTAGTTGTACCTTATATAGCCATATGATTTCAGTTTATTGTTGTGAGTTGGGATCTGTACTGATTTACCCCATTTCACTGATAACTCCATTTTCTGTTTGTTTCCTCTTTGATGCAGCACACATACAAGTAAAGAACAAAAGAACAGATGAATTGAAACTCAAATAAAGTTCACTTGTGTTGCACCGAAACCTGCCATCTCCGTGTCATCACTCCATACCATTGCGCCTTCTGACCGAGGCTCTGCCTGCTCGCCACACACTCACTCTACCTCAACCCACATCGCCCCCTACAGTTCCTTCAGTTTGGTTGTGGAGGTTAGCATACTAGAATAGAATACTGTTGGGTTGTGGAGGTTAGCACACTATAACGTTACAGCACAGGGTAATCCTAATTTTATGGATCAAATTTATTCCAATCCAACTCAGAAGTTTTGAACAACACAAAGGTTTTATCCTGATCAAAACCAAGAATAGATTATGTGATCTAATCCAATTTCAGGA